>NC_091977.1:451395938-451711297 GCF_044704955.1 Pristiophorus japonicus | reverse complement strand
ATTTCTTTCTACTTTTTTGCTTTTTCTCCCGGTTGGAGATGTACAAGCGCGCCTTTTGTAGGCCTGGGACGCTGCCACCCCACCTCTCGACCACCCGCTGGGCCTCCCCGACTCACACTGGCCTTTTATAGGCCTGGGACATGGCCGCTCCACCTCTCGCCCTCCCGCTGGGCCTCCCCGACTCACGCTGGCCTTTTGTAGGCCTGGGACGCTGCCGCTCCACCTCTCGACCTCCCGCTGGGCCTTCCTGACTCACGCTGGCCTTTTGTAGGCCTGGGACGCTGCCGCTCCACCTCTCGACCTCCCGCTGGGCCTTCCTGACTCACGCTGGCCTTTTATAGGCCTGGGACGTGGCCGCTCCACCTCTCGACCTCCCGCTGGGCCTCCCCGACTCACGCTGGCCTTTTGTAGGCCTGGGACGCTGCCGCTCCACCTCTCGACCTCCCGCTGGGCCTCCCCGACTCACGCTGGCCTTTTATAGGCCTGGGACGCTGCCGCTCCACCTCTCGACCTCCCGCTGGGCCTTCCTGACTCACGCTGGCCTTTTATAGGCCTGGGACGTGGCCGCTCCACCTCTCGACCTCCCGCTGGGTCTCCCCGACTCACGCTGGCCTTTTGTAGGCCTGGGACGCGGCCGCTCCACCCCTCGACCTCCCGCTGGGCCTCCCCGACTCACGCTGGCCTTTTGTAGGCCTGGGACGCGGCCGCTCTATCTCTCGACCTCCCGCTGGGCCTCCCCAACTCATGCTGGCCTTTTGTAGGCCTGGGACGCTGCCGCTCCGCCTCTCGACCTCCTTCTTCAGGTGCTGTCCCCCTATCCTTCAAATCTGTGGTCATCACCACTCTCCTCCAAAAAAGAACTCTTGACCCCACTGAGCTTGCGAGCAGCCACCCCATCTCCAACCTCCCTTTCTTCTTCAAAGTCCTTGAACATGTTGTCGCCTCCCAAATCCGTGACCATCTTTCCCGGAACTCCATGTTTGAATCCCTTCAATCTGGTTTCCGCCTCGGCCACAATACCGAAATGGCTCTTATAAAAGTCACAAATGACATCCTTTGTGTTGTGTATTGCTCTGGTACATTAAATGTATGATAAGTACAATGGTGCACCACAGAGGGCGCTGTGGTGGGAGACCTGAAAGTACCTGCACGAGGCAGTATAAAAGGCTGCCCACCACACCTGTGGAGCACTCTGGAGCTGTTCAATAAAGGACTAAGGTCACAGCAGTTAGATCAACACCAGACCGTGTGGAGTCAGTGATTTGTGTGCTACATACACTACATTGGCAATGAGGAAGCGGATGAATTCCATGCAACCATGGCTACTCTGGGCTCGCTAAAAGATTTTTACCTTGGCAATGATTGGGAGGCCTTTACGGAAAGGCTCGAGTACTACTTCATAGCAAATGACCTGATGGAGGACACGGATGCAATGAGAGATAAGCATGAGGCGATATTGCTTTCCAGTTATGGCGATGAGGTTTACTGTCTCGTCAGGGACTTGCTGGCACCCGGGAGCACCAGGGACAAGTCATATGAGGAGCTGATCGCACTCATTCGTGACCAGTTGAAACCGAAGGAGAGCATCCTCACGGCCAGATACAAATTCCAGCATCACTGCATACCTGAGGGCCAGGATGTCACCAAATATGCTGCGGACCTCAGGAGACTTGCGGCGCGGTGTGATTTTGGCGCACACCTTGACGAGGCGATGCGGGACGTTTTTGTTATGGGGATTGGCCATGAGGTCCTCCTTCACAAGCTGCTAGCCATGGAACCCACAGTCACCCTTAGCATCACCATCAGCCTGGCATATATGACCAAGACTTGCAGCACCAAGCAAATAATCCACACAGTTTCGAACCCGGCAGGCACTATCCTCAGGATAGTGCCCACCACGGACAAAACTGCAGAACATGGCTCTGCCCTGGGCACCATGCTGGCGCTGCGGAGGAAGCCCTGGGGCTCACCGGTGCAGGTTTGCAGAATATACGTGCAATACCTGCCACATTAAAGGCCATATGTGTAAAATAAATAAGACTCACCACGTGGCTGAGGAGATGGTGGATGATCCACTGTTCAGCGAGGAGCAGGCAGAAGATGATGAGGGGTTGGGACAGTATACGTGTACCGACGATTCGCCCCTAGTGATAATGGAAGTAAAAATTGACGGAGTCCCAGTGAGTATGGCAGTGGATACGGGATCAGGTCCATCGTTGATGAGTCAGAGAACTTTTGATAAACTGTGGGGTAACCCGGCCACACAACCCAAGCTGGTCCCGGTCACGGCAAAGCTGCGTACCTACACCAAGGAACTGATACCCGTTTTCGGCAGAGCGGATGTGCAGGTATCTCACGGTGGCGAGACGCACGGTTTACCCTTATGGGTCATTGCAGGCGATGGGCCGACGCTCCTTGGCAGAAGATGGATGGGAAAGGTCCGTGGGAGCTGGGAAGACTTCTTCACTCCCCCACAGACTGCTACTCCCCGGGTTTCCAAAGAGCAGCGCCAACCGAGCTGGAGTAGCAGCAGCAGCCCAGAACTCCTGGCCCTAGGCAATCCTGCAGCCTCAGACTCCACTCCAAGTCACAGGTGTGAGCTCATTGCTGGGGTGTGGGCCAGCGGGGCGCTGTGGGCGAGAAGCGGGAGGCCCATCGACGGCCGGCGGATTGGGGGGGCCCACGCAGCAGAGCAGTTGGGCGGCGGCAGCGGCCACGATGTTAGCGGCCACGGCGGCCGCAGGAGAGGCAGCCACGGCGGCCGCAGGAGAGGCAGCCACGACGGCGGCCGCAGGAGAGGTAGCCACGACGGCGGCCGCAGGAGAGGTAGCCACGACGGCCGCAGGAGAGGTAGCCACGACGGCCGCAGGAGAAGTAGCCACGGCGGCCGCAGGAGAAGTAGCCACGACTGTGGCCGCAGGAGAGGTAGCCACGGCGGCTACTGGAGAGGTAGCCACGGCGGCCGCAGGAAGGGCGACCACGGCGGGAGGCTGCGGCAGCAAGCAAACCGGCCCTGCCGCTGATATTCTTGTTCCTCTTTTGGTTTAGTCGGGTGGCAGCAGCAGCTGGACAAATGGAGAGAACTTTGTGCCATGGACCTGGAACTAATCGATTCTGGCATCGGGTGCCTGAAACCTTCCTAAAAACACTGCAAAATTCCCTTTTCCTCTTCCTGACATTTTCACAATCTCACAAACACTGACACAAACTTCCCTTTCCCTCTTCCCTTGTTTTTTCTTCTCCTTTCTAGGCCAACAGAACACCTAAGATGGCGCCGCCCAACAGAAGCCTCGTGGGAGCTACAAGATGGCGCCTTAAAAGGGAAATGTTCCCGGGAGTCTTAAAAGGGCCTCACACTACTGCGGTCCCCACATAAAAACTTTTGGACTTTTGTAAGGCTAGAGTGAGTCTAAGTGTGCTATGTGAATGTAGGATGATGGATTTATGACATGAAATAATATTTTAATGCTGGGTGGTCACTGTGTTTAAAATAATGGACATGAATTGCGAATTACGACAAGAGTTAATATTTCAATGCTAAATGGTCACAGTGTTTAAATTCTGGGCAGTGGATCCGTAACCAACAATACATCTTTCAACTTAGGGGATTCAAGCAACGGCTTTTTGAACTAAGCGGGGAGCAGTGATGTTGTGTATTGCTCTGGTACATTAAATGTATGATAAGTACAATGGTGCACCACAGAGGGCACTGTGATGGGAGACCTGAAAGTACCTGCATGAGGCAGTATAAAAGGCTGCCCACCACACCTGTGGAGCACTCTGGAGCTGTTCATTAAAGGACGAAGGTCACAGCAGTTAGATCAACACCAGACCGTGTGGAGTCAGTGATTTGTGTGCTACATACACCACACTTTGTAACTGTGTCAAAGGTAAACTATCCCTCTTTTTCTTCCTGGACTTGTCTGCAGCCTTTAACACAATTCACCACTCCATCCTTCTCCAACACCTCTCCATCATCGTCCAGCTGCATGCGTCTGGATCCATTCTTATCTAACTAATCGTAGCCAGAAAATCTCCTGCAATGGCTTCTCTTCCCACTCCCGCATCGTTACATCTGGTGTCCCCCAAGGATCTATCCTTGGCCCTCTCCTATTTCTCATCTATAAGCTGACCCTTGACAGTATCATCCGAAAACACAGAGTCAATTTCCACATGTAGGCTGACGACATCCAGCTCTACCTCTCCACCATTTCTCTCGACTCTTCCATGGTCTCTAAATTGTCAGACTGCTTGTCCAACATCCAGTACTGGATGAGCAGAAATGTTTTCCAATTTAATATTGGGAAGACTGAAGCCATTGTCTTTGGTTCCTGTCACAAGCTGCATTCACTAGTCACTGACTCCATCCCTCTCCCTAGCATCTATCTGAGGCCAAACCAGACTGTTCACAACCTAGGTGTCATATTCAACACGGAAATGAGCTTCCAGCCACATATCTGTGGCATAACTAAAACCGCCTATTTCCACCTCCATAACATCACCCGCCTCCGCCCCTGCCTCAGCTCTTCTGCTGCTGAAACCCTCATCCATGCCTTTGTTACTTCTAGACTTGACTACGCCAATGCACTCTTGGCTGTCCTCCCACATTCTGCACTATGTAAACTTGAGGTCATCCAAAACTCGGCAGCCCGTGTCCTAACTCACAGCAAGTCATAATTGTTATGCTCATAATAAGGTAATGTGACTGGGTACTGTAGACATGTGACCTTAGCTCCTTTATTCAAACTCCAGAGTGCTGGTACAGCATGGGAGGCCTGCTTATATACAGTGCTCCCAAGAGATGCTGGGAGTGCAACAGGTATGCCCTCTGGTGGTGGTATGATACAGGTTACCTAGGGTTGCATACATAACATCACTCCCTCCCAAAGTCAATAGTGCACTTATTTACAGGGTGAGACGATCTGGGGCTTTTCGCTCCCTTGTCGATCGTCTCGGTACAAATGTAGGTGTGGATGAGTTGGTTGGTTCTTTGCTGGTCTGCTGGGCAGCTGGTCTTGTTCAGCTTCGTGGTCAGCTTCGGGGTCGACCATGATGTCGGTTGCCACCTGTGTGTGTGTTGGATGGTTGAAGTTGGTGGTGTCCTCTTCGAGTTGCTCATGGCTGTTCGTGAATCGCAGTTTGATTTGGTCCAAATGCTTTCTGCAAGTTAGTCCATTAGCAAGTTTGACCTGAAACACTCTACTCCCTTCTTTGGCTATGACAGTGCCAGCAAGCCAATTGGAACCGTGTCCATAGTTGAGTACAAATACAGGGTCATTGACTTCAATAGGAAGACACGAAGAACCTTCCGGAAATACTAGGGGACAGAGGATCTAGCGAGAAAGAGGATCTAGCGAGAAGGAGGAACTGAATGAAATTCTTATTAGTCAGGAAATTGTGTTGGGGAAATTGATGGATTGAAGGTCAATAAATCCCCAGGGCCTGATAGTCTGCATCCCAGAGTACTTAAGGAAGTGGCCCTAGAAATAGTGGAAGCATTGGTGATCATTTTACAACAGTCTTATCGACTCTGGATCAGTTCCTATGGACTGGAGGGTAGCTACTGTAACACCACTTTTTAAAAAAAGGAGCGAGAGAGAAAATGGGGAATTATAGACTGATTAGCCTGACATTGGGAGTGGGGAAAATGTTGGCATCAATTATTAAAGATGAAATAACAGCGCATTTGGAAAGCAGTGACAGGATCGGTCCAAGTCAGCATGGATTTATGAAAGGGAAATCATGCTTGACAAATCTTCTGGAATTTTTTGAGGATGTAACTAGTAGAGTGGACAAGGGAGAACCAGTGATGTGGTGTATTTGGACTTTCAAAAAGCTTTTGACAAGGTCCCACACAAGAGATTGGTGTGCAAAATTAAAGCACATAGTATTGGGGATAATGTATTGACATGGATAGAGAACTGGTTGGCAGACAGGAAGCAGAGAGTCGGGATAAACGGGTCCTTTTCAGAATGACAGGCAGTGACTAGTGGGGTGCGCAGGGCTCAGTGCTGGGACCCCAGCTATTTACAATATACATCAATGATTTAGATGAAGGAATTGAGTGTAATATCTCCAAGTTTGCAGATGACACTAGCTGGGTGGCAGTGTGAACTGTGAGGAGGATGCTAAGAGGCTGCAGGGTGACTTGGACAGGTTGGGTGAGTGGGCAAATGCATGGCAGATGTGGTATATTGTGGATAAATGTGAGGTTATCCACTTTGGTGGCAGAAACGTGAAGGCAGAATATTATCTGAATGGTGGCAGATTCGGAAAAGGGGAGGTGCAATGAGACCTAGGTGTCATGGTACATCAGTCATTGAAAGGTGGCATGCAGGTACAGCAGGCAGTGAAGAAGGCAAATGGCATGTTGGCCTTCATAGCTAGGGGATTTGAGTTTAGGAGCAGGGAGGTCTTACTGCAGTTGTACAGGGCCTTGGTGAGGCCTCACCTGGAATATTGTGTTCAGTTTTGGTCTCCTAATCTTAGGAAGAACATTCTTGCTATTGAGGGAATGCAGCGAAGGTTTATCAGACTGATTCCCGGGATGGCAGGACTGACATATGAGGAGAGACTGGATTGACTGGGCCTGTATTCACTGGAGTTTAGAAGAATGAGAGGGGATCTCATAGAAACATATAAAATTCTGATGGGACTGGACAGGTTAGATGCAGGAAGAATGTTCCCGATGTCGGGGAAGTCCTCAACCAGGGGTCACAGTCTAAGACTAAGGGGTAAGCCATTTAGGACCGAGATGAGGAGAAACTTCTTCACTCAGAGTTGTGAACCTGTAGAATTCTCTACCGCAGAGAGTTGTTGATGCCAGTTTGTTAGCTACATTCAAGAGGGAGTTAAATATGGCCCTTATAGCTAAAGGGATCAAGGGGTATGGAGATAAAGCAGGAAAGGGGTACTGAGGTGAATGATCAGCCATGATCTTATTGAATGGTGGTGCAGGCTCGAAGGGCTGAATGGCTTACTCCTGCACCTATTCTTCTATATTTCTATATCGCGTGACAAGTTTGCACGATCATGGCACATGCTTTGTTGATGCCGCCTGCCCGCGACGTGATCATGGAGATCAGGGTGGACAAGAGAGAGCTTTGTTTTGAGCGCCCTTTTCATGAGCAGCTCGGCTGGAAGAATCCTGGTTAGCGAGTGGGGTCTGGTGCGATATCTGAGCAGGACTCGGGATAGGCGGGTCTGCAGGGAGCCTTCCGACACCTGTTTCAAGCTTTGCTTGATAGTTTGGACTGCACATTCTGCCTACGCATTGGATGCGGGCTTGAATGGGGCTGATGTGACATGCTTGATCCCATTGCGGGTCATGAATTCCTTGAATTCAGTACTGGTGAAGCACGGCTCCTTGTCGCTGACAAGGACATCAGGCAGGCTGTTCGTGGCGAACATGGCTCGTAGGCGTTCAATGGTGGCAGTGGACATTATTACACACTCAATCCATTTTGAATAAGCATCCACAACAACCAAAACCATTTTGCCTAGAATCGGGCCCGCAAAGTCAACGTGTATCCTAGACCACGGTTTGGAGGGCCATGATCACAAACTTAGTGGTGCCTCTCTGGATGCATTGCTCAGTTAAGAGCAAGTGTTGCATTGGCGCACGCATGACTCCAACTCTGAGTCGATGCCGGGCCACCACACATGGGATCTGGCTATAGCTTTCATCATTACTATGCCTGTGTGGGTACTGTATAGGTCGCATATAAACGTTTCCCTGCCTTTCTTAGGCAAAATCACACAATTGCCCCACAAAAGACAGTCCACCTGTATGGACATTTCATCTTTGCACCGCTGGAATGGCTTGATGTCCATGCTTCTCTGCTGTGACGCTGGACCAGCTCCCATGGAGGACACAGTTTTTTTTTATAAGGGACAGTAAAGATCCTGGGTCCAGGTCCTGATCTGGTGGGCTGTAACGGGTGAATTTTCATTTTCAAATGCATCCATCACCAAGAGAAAGGCTGCAGGCTGTGCCATTTCCACCCCGGTGGTTGGCAATGGCAGCCGACTGAGAGCATCGGCGCAGTTCTGTGCCTGGTCTGTGGTTCATTACATAGTTATATGCAGACAGCGTGAGTACCCATGTTTGGATGCAGGCAGAGGTATTGTTATTAATCCCTTTGCTCGCTGAGAATAGCAATATGAGCAGCTTATGGTCAGTTTCGAACTCAAACTTGAGACCAAACAGATACTGGTGCATTTTTTTCACCCAGTAAACGCATGCCAGAGCTTCTTTTTCAATCATGCTGTCGGCCCTTTCGGCCTTGGACAAACTCCTGGATGTATAGGCAACCGGTTGCAATGTTCCCGATTCGTTTGCTTGTTGTATCACACATGTGACCCACTAAACCTTTACATGGGTTATACAGAACAAGCAGTTTGTTGGAACATAATAGATTTCTGGCTTTCTCAAAAGCAGCCTCTTGTAGCAGAACATGTAGGTGTTCTAGCAAGGTGCTTAACAGGGGTAGGAAATGACCAAAATAGTTGAGAAGTCCCAGGAACAACCGCAGCTCCATCACGTTCTGTGGTCTTGGCGCGTTCTTGATGGCCTCCATCTTGGCGTCGGTGGGTCTGATGCCATCTGCCGCGATTCTTCTCCCTAAGAACTCAACCTTGGCGCCAGGAAAACACACTTTGAGTGTTTCAACCTGAGTCCCACACGATCTAGCTGACTTAGAACCTCTTCCAAGTTCTTCAAGTGTTCGATGGTGTCCCGACTTGTGACCAGTATGTCGTCTTGGAAAACCAGAGTGCACAGAACTGACTTTAGCAGGCTCTCCATGTTCCTTTGAAAGATTGCCACGGCCGATCGAATCCCAAACGGGCATCTATTGTAGATGAACAGACCTTTGTGCGTTTTGATGCAGGTGAGGCCTTTCAAAGATTCCTCCAGCTCCTGCGTCGTGTAGGCTGAGGTCAGGTCCAACTTAGTGAATGGCCTTCCTCCAGCCAGGGTCGCAAATAGGTCATCTGCCTTGGGTAGCGGGTACTGGTCCTGTAGTGAAAAATGGTTAATCGTTACTTCATAGTCCCCACAAATTCTGACCGTGCCATCGCCTTTGAGAACCAGAACAATTGGACTGGCCCACTCATTGAACTCCACTGGCGCGATGATGCCTTCTCGCTGCAGCCTGTCCAGCTCAATTTCCACTTTCTCACGCATTATATATGGCACCGCCCGTGCCTTGTGTTGCATGAGTCGTGTACCGGGAACCAAGTGGATCTGTACCTTCGCTCCAGAGAAACTTCCGATGCCTGACTCAAACGACGGGAACTTGCTCATAACCTGGGCACATGAGGCGTCATCGACGAATGAGAGCGCTCAGATGTCGTCCCAGTTCCAGCCGATTTTCCCCAGCCAGCTTCTGCCGAACAGTGTGGGGCCATCTCCTGGTACAATCCATAGTGGGAGTTCGTGCACTGCTCCATTTTTGGAGACTTTTACTGCTGCGCTGCCAATAACAGGGATCAGCTCTTTAGTGTAAGTTCTTAGCTTGGTCTGAATGGGGCTAAGCTTGGGCCTGTGTGCCTTGTTGCACCACAGCCTGTTGAAGGCCTTTTTACTCATGATCAACTGACTCACACCTGTGTCCAGTTCCATGGATACTGGAATTCCATTCAGTTCGACTTTTAGCATGATCGGTGGACATTTCGTGGTGATGGTGTGTACCCCGTATACTTCTGCCTCCTTGGTTCGAGTCTCTAGTTCAGCCTGATCCTCCTCTGCAACGTGGCTCGTCTGCACATTCGTTGGAGGTGTCCCATTGTTCCACAGCCTTTGCACACATAGTGTTTGAAGCGGTATTGATGGGCTCAATGATCACCTCCGCAGCGCCAACAAGGTGTCAACTGCCTCGCATTAACATTTGATGGCGGACTCTGGGTCATCTGAGGTCGTGCAGCTGCAGGCATGTACATTCTGCCATATGCATTCCTGCCTGAAAGCGACGTTACTTTGTGTACAGTACTTGCCGAAACCTCTTTATGCTGCGAAATTTGTTTGGTGTTATCGCTGTTGGACATGAATGCCTGGGCTATCGTTATGGCTTTGCTCAGGTTCGGTGTTTCAACAGTCAATAGTTTGCGAAGGATAACCTCATGGCCAATGCCAAGCACAAAGAAGTCTCTTTGCATTTGCTCAAGGAATCCATGGAATTCGCAATGTCCTGCAAGGCGCCTTAGTTTGGCGACGTAGCTCGCCACTTCCTGGCCTTCAGATCGTTGACACGTGTAAAATCGATACCTTGCCATCAAAATGCTTTCCTTCAGATTTAGGTGCTCCCGGACCAGTGTACACAGTTCTTCATATTACTTGGTTGTTGGTTTCACCAGAGCTAGAAGATCTTCATGAGGCCATAGATTGTTTCCCCATAGACTGTGAGGAGGATCGCCCTTCGTTTGGCAGCATTCTCGTCCCCTTCCAGCTTGTTGGCCACGAAGTATTGGCGAATCGCTCCACGAAGGCCTCCCAATCATCCCCTTCTGAGAATTTCTCCAGGATACCAACAACTCTTTGCATTTTCGCATGATTGTTCGTTATCTCGTCGCCAGTGGTTATGCTCATAATAAGGTAATATGACTGGGTACTGCAGACATGAGTAAGTATGACCTTAGCTCCTTTATTCAAACCAGAGTGCTGGTACAGCATCGGAGGCCTGCTTATAAACAGTGCTCCCAAGGGATGCTGGGATCCCTTGGGACTCCAACAGGTATGCCCTCTGATGGCGGTATGATACAGGTTACCTAGGATTGCATACATAACAATGATCACCCATCACCCATGTGCTCACTGACCTGCATTGGCTCCCAGTTAAGCAACACCATGATTTCAAAATTATCAACCTTGTTGTGCCTCTACTCATTAGAATTTAGAAGAATGAGAGGTGATCTCATCGAAGTGTATAAGATTATGAGGGGGCTTGACAAGGTGGATGTAGAGAGGATGTTTCCACTGATAAGGGAGACTAGAACTAGAGGACATAATCTTAGAATAAGGGCCCGCCCATTTAAAACTGAGATGAGGAGAAATTTCTTCTCTCAGAAGGTTGTAAATCTGTGGAATTCAATATCTCAGAGAGCTGTGGAAGCTGGGACATTGAATACATTTAAGACAGAAATAGACATTTTCTTAAATGATAAGGGAATAAGGAATTATGGGGATCAGGCAGGGAAGTGGATCTGAATCCATGATCGAATCAGCCATGATCGTATTAAATGGTGGAGCAGGCTCGAGGAGCCGTATGGCCTACTCCTGCTCCTAATTCTTATGTTCTTATATTCTTATGTTTGTTCTTATGTTAGGTTGATAGATTGGAGAAGCCGGGGTTGTTCTCCTTAGAGCAGAGGAGATTTGATAGAAGATTTCAAAATCATGAGGGGTCTAGCCAGAGTAGTCAGAGAGAAACTGTTCCCATTGGTAGAAGGATCGAGTACGAGGACACAGATTGGAAGAAGAACCAAAGACAACATGAGGAAAACCTTTTTACACAGCAAGTGGTTAGGCTCTGGAATGTACTGCCTGAAAGGGTCATGGATGCAGATTCAATTGTGGCTTTGAAAAGGGAATTGGATATTGCTTATAAATTATTTGTTCACATAGAGCCCGGGCAGAAAGGGGCTGTCTAAGTTGGTGCCTCCCTTTCTCTACCTCCTCTTAGGCCTCCTTTTCCTCATGCTCTTGCTCCTCAGTTTTTTTTCCTGATAGGTGGTGGCAAGAGCAGTTCCCTCATGATGGCAAGGTTGTGCAGAATGCAACATATCATCACAAATCTTGAGACCCGCTTTAGTTTATATTGCATCTCCTCAAACTTCCTACCAAAATGTATCACTTTGCACTTTTCTGTGTTAAATTTCATCTGCCATGTGTCCACCCATTCCATCAGCCTGTCCTCTTGAGGGCTTCTCCAGAGCGGTACAGGCACGGAATCGTTGCATGAAGATGCCAATGGTCTGCTCTATAACATTACTTATGGCAGCATGGCTGTTGTTGTAGGGCTGCTGTGTTCATCTGCATGGTTCCGGACCAGAGTTATGAGCCATGTCAAGAGTGGATAACTTTTGTCGCCCAGTAGCCACCCTTTTAGTTGCCATGATGGTTGAAATACAGCTGGCACAGAGGACTGCCGCAGAATGAACTAATTGTGACTGCTGCCAAGATCATGGCATTGACCTGCATGATGCATTGCCTATGGTCACCCACCAGCTGCACATTGAGGGAGTTAAATTCCTTTCAGTTCAGGTAAATGGTCGCGTTCACATGAGGCGCACCGAAAGCGAGATGCGGCAGTCAATGGCACCCTGCTCCATGGGGAAACCTGCAATCCTTGCAAATCCTGGTGCTTGCTCCATCTGCTTCCCTCTGGTAAGAAGGAATGAGATGAAGTTGTCTCTCTTTGCATAGAGAGACTCAGTGACTTTCCTTCTGTAACAGTGTACTGCAAACTGTGAGATGTTGCTTATATCTCCAACAGAAACCTGGAAGGAGCCAGATGCGTAAAAGTTCAGAGCCATGGTCACCTTCACAGCCATAGGCAAAGCAGTCCTTGCCCTGCTCTGAGGTTGGAGTTGAAGTTGCAGCAGTTGACAGATTTCAGGCACTACCTCTTTAGTGAAGCACAGATTTCCTAAGCAATTACTCTTCAGGAAAGAGAATTATTCCCTTAACACCCTCTGCAGATATGACCTCCTGCTGAGATCCCTTTTCCCCTCTCCTCATCCTCCCTTTTTCAGCAATTTGTCCTGCTCTGCATGGCCTCTGCTCATTCTCCCAGTCATGTTCAAAGCCAAAGCAAAGCCCTACTAGGTCGCCCATTTCTGGAAGCAGCGTATTTGTGCATATGCTTTTAAGTCACCAAAAGAGTACTTCAGCACCAGCCAGACTACTGTAGACTATTGAATCATTAAACAAGTATGAAACATAAGAACATAAGAATAGGGGCAGGAATAGGCCATTTGGCCCCTTGAGCCTACTCTGCCGTTCAATAAGATCATGGCTGTAAAATAAATTTGGCATTAGGGGTACCAGCAGGACAAAGGTTAAAGTGCTGGTTCCTGCACCGACCCATAAGGAGGTAAAAGGCCTCTCTTCGGCCTTGTACCAAGGCTCCAGAAGTTAACAATTCAATAATATTCCGACAAGGATACGATGTGAGAACCTAAACAGACATTGCAAAGAATCTTGAGGTAGACTCACGGGCATCAAGGAGAATCAACAAATTCTGACTTACTGAAATCATTCTAGTCATGGCCTAAGATGGTCACGAGGGTCTTGGCCTGTCAATCCAAAGTAGCACTAATAAGGTAGTCCAATTAGAGAAGTAGCACTGATAAGGTCGTCCAATTAGAGATCTAGGGAGGTCTTACCAGGGAATGGAGGGGTTTTTGAAATTATAAAAGTTGTATGATTGTGCTGTTCGGGGAGCATCTCCACTCACAGGCAGTTGTGATGAGAGGTGTTCCCGGACGTTCGTAATAAAAGATCGTTGTACCTTGCCATTCGTCTCTGTCTGCTAACTCCGGGGGCTGTTACCCGGGTTGGGGCGAGCGTCGACCCTCTATATCAGGGGGCCCGCTTGTGGGAGAAACCTTCCCATTTTCTCTTTACATTTGGCGCTGCGAGCAGGGTACGGACTTCCCAAACGGAACAATGGCACAGCTGTTGGGGTGAGTATGTTTTCATTTACCACCTTCAAGTTCGAGCTGTGTCATTGTAAACCTCAAGGGAAGGACATCTGTACATAGCTCCATTTGTAGCAGGTCCAGGAGGGACGGAGACGGAGGACAGAGACGATCTAGGGGTGGAAGGGGGTCAAAAGGTGCATCCTAAAATGCGCACGTGGAGGTAGCACGGCAGTGCGAGGGTATGACGCAAGGGAACATATAGAGGAAGGTCTATTGACCCGAAGCGGTACGAGCGCACGGTGCAGGGACGAGACATATTGACCCAAAGCGTGGCAGCACAAGTGTACGGTGCCAAGGGGAAGACATATAGATATTGAGAACATGGAGACGACGTCCCTGCAGTGACGGGATATATTGACCCAAAGCATGGCAGTACGAATGTATGGCTCCAAGGGAAGACATATAGATATAAATAACGTCCTGCATACCTAACACGAATTAACGGGAGTGCCCAAGACCCTCATAGCCCCGAAGAAGATGGGTAACACGGCTAGTAAAAAGGCGAATAAAACCAATCATTAATTGTAACCTGCGTAATGCCATAAAAAAGCTGATAGTGACTATCTTAAGTGACATATGGATCCAAAAATAGAGCCGGCCAAACAATTAATAAGCTTTGTTGAATGAAGAGACTTTTGTGAATGTCTGTCGTTGAGTGAGAGTCCTTGTGTGATTTTTTGACTGCGGAATGAATTTTTCATGTTTCTGAAAGCCTGTTTGGAAAAATAGTGCAGCTCTCTGTTTATTTTAGCTCCACCCACTTTTTCAAACCGAGTGAAAGTTTTTTTAAACCCCTTGTAGTGTTGTCTTGTATGTGGGAAGTTTTAAGACATTTTAAGTTAGAAACGCAGGTGTGGATTTATTCGAATGATAAGTAACGGAGCGAGGAAATGCACAAAAGATAGGTTTGTTGAGCAAAAGATAAAAAATACATGGTCCCAGTGGTTTTTAAAAAAAAAGAATTTATTTGACACGCTCACTTACTTGTCGACAGAAAACATGCAATAATTGATTACATTGGGTTGAAAGACATAAATTTAGTCTGAGATAAAGAATGCCTTTTAAAAAAGCCTGCGAGTGTCTCCCGAGGCTGCGGGCTGGGGAAGTACGCTCCCATTTTCCTTTGTGTAAAACCTTGACATGAAAGCTTCTAGCTCAGTAAAAAAAAAGTTTTAAATAAAGATTGAAATTACAAAATTTGAATTGGGATTTTGAGATATTAAGAGAAGGCACAGCAAAATACTGAGATGGATTCAAACTAAAAAAAATATTACATTAAATCTGATCTCTTTAAAAAAAGAGAAATAAAACTAAAAGGTTTGGAAACAATCTAGAAATACTTTCAGGGTTCAGGTCAAACTCCTGAGCGAGTGGCGAGCTATCTGCAAAGGTATAAAAGGGACTTTTGGAAAAATGCTAAAATGGCAAGCTTTAGCAGTTTAGAAAATTGGACATTGTAACGACCTTGAAACTGGAACATTTGTGATAAGGAAAAGCAGCCCTCAAAGCCTACATGCTAGACTCTGTTCTAGTTATGGAGAAAAGAAAAAAAGATAAAGACGCAACTTTGAAAGAAAAAAAATTGAACGAATTTGAAAGAAAAAGTGTCTTCGATTGTCTGATGATTTTCAATTAACAAATTTATGGAGACACAAGCCCTCCGTGTAAAATACAAAACCTAATTTGAAGAAAGATCTGAAAAAAAAGACGTAACGTACTAAATAGGTGCTGACAAAAAAAGGGGTGTTTGCGATGGAAAAAGACATAACTTACCATAAATACTAGTTGATATCGGCTATGAAAAAGATATTGGTTTAATTGAAAAAAAAGAATTTGAAGAGGTAAAAGACACTCTCCATTGATAATGATTTTAAATTACGAGAAAGTTTCACTGCAGTTTGAAAGATTTCCAAAATGGACGTTGTTTATCAAGAAAAGTCCCAAATAGTCTAAACAAGCAGGAGGGTTTTGAAAATAACGAGGAGAAAAAATCTAAGCTATGCGAACTCAGCACAGAAAGGAAAAAAAAACTGGGAATTAGAGAATTTTGTGCTGAGAGAGAAATAAAACACAAGATTTGCCTAGTGAACGGGACCATTAAAAAAAACGAAATGTTGGAATGTATACAGCTTGTGTGAAAATTGGATTTCAGTAAATAAAATAGCTATTAAAAAAAAATCTTTCGCAAGTACTTGAATTAGAAGTTAAGAAAAAATTGGAGTTTAATCTAAAATGCCGTCTTTCCTGATGAGAAGACTTTTATTATGACGGCTTTACTAATGATTTCTGCTGTTTTAATAGATTCCTAATTTCTAAGCAAGTTTTGAAGGCACAAAGACTTTAAAAAAAAAATTTTCGGATGATTACGCAAAGTCACGTAATGACATCAGGTCTTCTTACAAACCTGTAAAGGAGTTAACCCTTTCCATTGACAGCTGTTTTATACTGGACATTATTAATTTGGATTTCTTAATGGAATAAAAAACTCACCTGACAGATAGAGGAAATGGTGGGATAGTCAGAATAAAAATAAAAACAGAACTACCCTATGTAATAATACTCGCCTGATACAAATAAAAGATACTCGAACAAAACAAATTCAAGAGTTAAAAGCTAAGATAAATAAGCTGGAAGAGATTTTTTTTTAAACGGGACCAGACGGATAGTGCAGTGCGCAGCCATAGCACCATTACCTATGGCAATAGAGCCAATGTACCCCACGGTGGGGGTAAGTGTAGTCCACAAACCCAACCTAACCCTTACCTCCGATTTCACAGAGTGACCACGACATGCACGGATAAAAGATGAGTAGACCAGAACCTAACACCTGGTGACGACCAGGCTATCTGTTTAAAATTTGCAGATAAAACACTCACCGAGATGGGACCGCAGCGGCTACTTCGACTCTGGAGACTCAGGATACTGGGAACCTTAAGTCCCACGCAAGCACAGGATAATACAGACGGACTACGAGAGATATAGCATACGCAGAAAAGACACAACTACATGAGATGGGGCTTTGTTTAATTTAAATGCCGAAATATGCATCCCAGCAGCCAAGGACTGGAGGAAGGACAGAACTTATTTTAACACATGGCTATGTATTATGTAAGGTTGTAATGCAGCAGGCTGCCGATGCCATGGGCGCCAGTAGATGGAATTTCAGTTCCAGAAGCTCATGCCTGGGCGGACGAAGCTGCAAATCAAGCAGCCAAATCCACCCCGCAAGAAACAGAAGGGTGTGAACAGAATGGAGCAAAAAGGGGGATGGGACCCCAGGATGTTTAGGAAAACTGGCCAGTGGGATAAAATGAAGATCAAGGGAGGCCTCTGGAATATAAGGTGTATATGTCCTGAAGCGTGACACGGTTATAACACAGAGAAGCCGGTATTGATCATGTGCAGCGCAAACAAGAAGGAATACAACCTAAAAAGGGGGGCGGATGGAGTGTGGAGGAAAGATGACAATGTAGTGGACCCGAAATAAAGATCCGGCTGGGACACCAAACACGTCCAAAGGAAGCCCTACTGCTGCCCCGACAACGACCCTGGGGACAGCAACTCTTCCCAGCACAACCACGCAAGTCCCCCCATTAGCCCGTCCATAAAGACTGGAGCCAAAGGGGGCCTAGTAATGAAAGAATCTAAAGAAAGGATATAACTTGGGGTGCATCAGCGACTACTCATTCTTCCTAACTTCTGTGGGAATGAAACTATAAGTCTATACCAGAACCTGACACAACAGATCCTCGAAGGCCCGGAATCCACTAGCCTAAAATTTAATGTCAGAAAGGGAACAGGACAAGGTCGAAGAAAAAGGGGAATACTGGAAACACTAGGCACGGGTTATGCAGCAGGGGTTACGACGATGAATTCCATAGACCTGTATGCAATAGATGACCGGGTTAACGCAAATCTTAAGGGCTTTACTGGGGAGGGACATGGATAACCAAGCCCTAAAGGCACAATACCACAGTATGACGTAACAAAGGGATACCCCTTATACCAAACCGACAGTATCGGTGAAGAAACCAAACACAGTTACGTTACCATCACCGCTCCAGACAGGTGATTAAATTAGTATGAAATGCATTGACATAACCGATTGCTATAAAAATAATAAAGTAATTTTATGTTGAGGTACACCACGAATGACGGATGATGATTGCAGATTCCACCAAACAAACGGATACATGCTGAGTATCACTCCTCTCGAACACGATTCCAAAACAATCGCTGCTCCACAAGGGAATAGAGATGGATACCACATACATCCCGAGACAATGGAAATTATCCACGGAATGGTCACAGATACCCTCCGAGAGGGGTACAAGGAGGCGGTATGGGAACCGCAAGGCACCGGAATTAAATGAGGAACAATTACATTTGGTGCAAGGAATCCAGAATCAAAGACGACAGTATATCCAGCTGATGGAAGAAGTAGACAACCTACAGAGAGACACTAATGTGACGCTGGCTGATCAGCCCTGGTACTCAAAGCTGTGGGGCATTGGACTTGATATTCAAATTCACCCATGGATAAGAATAATATCACATGTACTTGTAGTAATACAGGGCCTGGTTCTGATGGTCATGATGGGATTAACATGTGCACGAATTAAACAGGCCAAACGATACGTCAGGGCACGCACTATGATTAAGGCCATTGAGGTTTTTGAAGTTTAAGCAGTCCTACAGGAAGGACTTAACTTATATAACTCTGCAGGAAAGGTCTCAGGAGGTCCCGAAGCTTAGGAGATGGCCACCCAGGTGAACGGACCTATCTGGAACTTGCCTACAGGGAGATAGTTATTGGGAAATATGGCCAGCTTGGCGTATAGCCAAGGGCCAAAAGAGGGGAATTGTAAGAGAAATTTGGCATTAGGGGTACCAGTGGGACAAGGGTTAAAATGCTGGTTCCTGCACCAACCCATAAGGAGGTAAAAGGCCTCTCTTCGGCCTTGTACCAAGGCTCCAAAAGTTATCAATTCAATAATATTCCGACAGGATACAATGTGAGAACCTAAACAGACATTGATAAGACTCGAGGCTCGAGGCGGACTCACGGGCACCAAGGAGAATCAACAAATTCTGACCTAATGAAGTTATTCTAGTCACGGCCTAAGGTGGTCACGAGGGTCTTGGCCTGTCAATCCAAAGTAGCACTAATAAGGTAGTCCAATTAGAGAAATAGCACTGATAAGGTAATCCAATTAGAGATATAGGGAGGTCTTACCAGGGAACGAAGGGGTTTTTGAAATGTATAAAAGTTGTATGATTGTGCTGTTTGGGGAGCATCTTCACTCACAGGCAGCTGTGATGAGAGGTGTTCCTGGACGTTCGTAATAAAGATCATTATACCGTGCCATTCGTTTCTGTCTGCTAACTCCGGGGGCTGTTACGCGGGTTGGGGCGAGCGTCGACCCTCTATATCAGGGGGCCCGCTCGTGGGAGGAGAAGCCTTCCCATTTTCCCCTTACACTCTGGTTTTCATTTCCCCGCAGTGCTACCCTGATCTATTGCCATCTCCTTATTCTTTGACTTTTTAAATTTCTGCTCACCTAAACCCTCCCCCCAACGAATTAGTTTAAAGCCCTCTCTACAGCCCTAGTTATTCGATTCGCCAGGACCCTAGTCCCAGCACGGTCTAAGTGGAGCCCTTCCCAACGGAACAGCTCCCTCTCACCCCACTATGGGTGCCAATGTCCATGAACCAAAACCCATTTCTCCCACATCAATCTTTGAGCCACATGTTTAACTCTCTGATTTTAATTACCCTATGCAAATTTGCTCGTGGCTCAGGTAGTAATCCAGAGATTATTACCTTTGTGGTTCTGCTTTTTAATTTGGCACCTAGTTGTTCATACTCCCTCAGCAGAACCTCTTTCTTTGTCCTTCCTATATCATTGGTACCCACATGGACCAAGACAACTGGATCTTCCCGCTCCCATTCCAAGTTCCTCTCCAGCCCAGAGAAGATGTCCTTAACCCTGGAACCAGTAGGCAACACAGCCTTTGGGATTCATGCTCTCAGCTGCAGAGAACAGTATCCCCCGAATGATACTGTTCCCTACCACTACAAAGTTTCTGTTTACTTCCCCCATTTGAATGGCCCCCTATACCATGGTCCTGTGGTCAATTTGCTCATCCTCCCTGCAGTCCCTGCTCTCGTCCACACAGGGAGTAAGTGCCTTGAACCTTTTGGACAAGAGCAAGGACCGAGGCTCCTCCATCACTATATCCTGAGCCCATACCTTTCTCACTCATAGTCACACACTCCTGTCCCTGACCACGGACAAAATTTGAATCAGTTAATCTAATTGGTGTGACTAGCTCCTGGATCGCGGCATCCAGGTAACTCTCCCCCTCCCTGATGTGTCGTCGTGTCTGCAGCTTGGACTCCAGCTCATCAACACGGAACCGAATTTCCTCGAGCTGCAGATGTGGTCGCTGTGAACCTCAATGATGTCCAGTTCCCACATGCAACAGCAGAAACACACCACCTGCTCTGCCATCTCTAATGTATTCAATTAGTTAAGCTTTGAAGTTTTGAATGTTTAATTTACAATCCCAGCTCTTAATTTAAACCAATGCCCAAGAAAAGAGAGAAAAACTGACCAAACTGACCAACCCAGCAGCTAGCAGAAATATCACTTTTCTATTTTTACTTTTTAAATTCCTGAATAAACCACTCTGTTTAATTCCACTTCGTACAACATTTTTCTGTGCCGATCATTCTGTGCTCTGAAAAACTGTTGAATTTATATCCTTAGGAGCTGCACCCAATTTTCAAGTTTTGACTCAGCACACCTTGTGTTTGCGATTATCATCATAGACAGCCCCTCGGAATCAAGGAAGACTTGTTCCACTCTAAGCTGGCTTAACAGTCCAATACGAGAATCACAGTCCCTGTCACAGGTGGGACAGATAGTCGTTGAGGGAAAGGGAAAGGGTGGGTGGAACTGGTTTGCCGCACACTCTTTCCGCTGCCTGCACTTGATTTCTGCATGCTCTTGGCGATGAGACTCGAGGTGCTCAGCGCCCTCCCCGATGAACTTCCTCCACTTAGGGCGATCTTTGGCCCGGGACTCCCAGCTTTTGGTGTGGATATTGCACTTTATCAGGGAGGCTTTGAGTGTCCTTGTAACTTTTTCTCTGCCCACCTTTGGCTCGTTTGCCGTGAAGGAGTTCGGAATAGAGCGCTTGCTTTGGGAGCCTCGTATCTGGCATGTGAACGATGTGGCCTGCCCAGCAGAGCTGATCAAGTGTGGTCAGTGCTTCTATGCTGGGGATGCAGGCCTGGTCAAGGACGTTAACGTTGGTGCGTCTGTCCTACTGATTAACACCTATACAGACAAACAATTTCAGCTGACTGACAGTTAACTGCAACTGGCAGGCAACTTCTATTAACTACATTTTTAAAGTTCTAGGTTTAAATCATGTTTGACAAATATGCTGCAGTTCTTGGAGGATGTAACGAGCAGGGTGGATAAGGGAGAAGCAGTGGATGTGGTGTATTTGGATTTCCAGAAGGCATTCGTTAAGGTGCCACATAAAAGGTTACTGCACAAGATGGAAGTTCATGGGTTTGGGGAAAATATATTTGCATGCATAGAGGATTGGCTAACGAACAGAAAATAGAGAGTCGGGATAAATGGGTCATTTTCCGGTTGGCAAACAGTAACTAGTGGGGTGCCACAGGGATCGATACTTACAATCTATTTTAATAATTTGGATGAAGGGACCGAGTGTAATGTAGCCAAGTTTGCTGATGATACAAAGATGGGTGGGAAAGCAAGTTGTGAGGAAGGCACAAACAATCTGCAAAGGGATATAGACAGGCGAGGTGAGTGGACAAAAATTTGGCAAATGGAATATAATATGGGAAAGTGTGAGGATATCGACTTTGGTAGAAAAAATAAAAAAGCAAATTATTTTTAAATGGAGAAAAGTTACAAATTGCTGCAGTACAGAGGGAACTGGGGGCTCCTTGTGCATGAAACACAAAAAGTGAGTATGCAGATACAGCAAATAATCAGGAAGGCAAATGGAATGTTAGCCTTTATTGCAAGAGGGATGGAGTATAAAAGCAGAGAGGTCCTGCTACAACTGTACACGGTATTGATGAGGCCACACTTAGAGTACTGCGTACAGTTTTGGTCTCCTTATTTAAGGAGGGATATACTTGCATTGCAGGCAGTTCAGAGCAGGTTCACTCGGTTGATCAGAATCTATTTTCTTCCTTTTTATTATTTTTTGGTCATCCTTTGTTGGTTTCTAAAATGTTCCCAATCTTCTAGCCTGCCACTAATCTTCGCAAATTGTATGCCAACATTGTATCTTTTACAGAAAATAAAAGAACTCAGCTGAGTTAAGAAATGTCCTTGCTAGAGCTGCAAAATAATTTATCCTAATCTTTGAACATTTCGGCAAGTCATGAAACCAATTCACTAAGTATTCTCTAGCAACAGATGTTAGCATTCATCAATTGAAACAAGGACTGTTCTGAGACATTAAAGCCTCAAGAAAACAGTTGCTGTGATTATCAATCTGATTTTGCCATCCCACTGTTACCTCATCTGCATTTAAACAACATTCATAAAGACTGAATTTGTGTTCCCTTTATACCACAAATTTACTTTAATCTAGAGATAGATTGCTGCGAGATAGGTTTGGGAGCAATGACAGAAAGAATAATCATCAAAGATTCTCAGGCACATACGGGCTGCTCTTCTGCATGAATAAGCTGGAATTTCTGATAGTCTCAACAGCGACTTTACTTGAACAGAAGGTGGGAAGTTGCATCCTTACCATTAACATTCCCAGCCTGCAATATCCTTTCAAATCCTAGAATCAAGATCTCCAAGCTCCACACAAAAAAATACTTGTGCTTATTATCTATTTAGTTATAAGGGATCTGCTGAGTTTTAAATCTTTCAAGCATGAATGTTTCCTTTTCTGACACTACAATAATCACCCCAAAATTCAGCAACTGTTGGTTAGAATATTCTCAATTAAAGAAACAGTTGTGGAGGCCATAATTGTATTCATGTTTTTTTTTCGGAACTCCTTTGATTTTTCTTCAGGAAATTGCATAGAATTACAGAGAAATTACACCACAGAAACAGGCTGTTAGGCCCAGCCAGTCTGTGTTGGTGTTGGTGTTTATCCTCCACGTGAACACATGACCTCACTCAGATCTCATATCCCTTTGTTCCTCTTTCCTTCACCTATCCAACCGATCCTTAAATATTGACCCGGTCTCTGTCCTAAATCTCTTACATTTAGGGGTCAATCTTAACCCCCAAGAACGGTTGGGTTTGGATCGGGTGAGAAGTTAAAAAAAATTAAATTTCAAAAACTCGAACACACCCACTTCCGGTTTTAACAGAGTTGGGGATGGGAGGTAAGCAACCTGCTCTCAGGAGGCGGGTCAGTAGGTAATAGCTTTTAAGGATCCTGTCTGCCTCCATTTTTATAGGATTTTAATTTTTAACCCATTTTAGCCGGGTTTCCTGAGATTGCATGTAAAAAGAGGCGAGAAAGGCTGGATCCATAAGGTAAGTTGATTTTCAGCACTGCTTGTGGGCTAGAAGGAGCACAAGTCTCTGTTCCAGGCCTGACAAGCTTACCTCTATATGCCTCAACAATCGCTGATCCGCCGATCTCCCCTCACCCCAACGCTCTCTCGGGTCACCACAATCTCTCCTCGAACACGATCTGCACACCCGACCACGAGACCACACTCTCCCACCAGCCCCCCTCCCCCGACGGTGATCTCTCCCTGACTCCCTACCTGCTCTCGGCTGCGGCCTTGTAGTCAGGCTTTACCGTCAATCAGCCAATCTTCAATCAGGCTGGCTGTGCGGCGGGAAACCTGCAGAAAAAGTGCAAGGGACCTCCTGGAATTAATATATTCAGGGCAACAAAGAAACCCGTACTTCCAAGTTTCCTGTCCATAACTTCTCCTCCCCATCCCCTGCTCCAAATGCGCTTCCCTGTAAATATCTGGGACATAATCTCATATCTAAAACCCCTTGGGGTAGAAATTCGGTCGCTTAATGCCCCTGGAAAGGATCAGAACAGGGGCGCTAAAGGGGTTGGAGCCGCGAGCGTCAACGTTCGCGCTGCTCGGCACATTCAGTGTGCTGGTGCCAACGGTGCTGAGCAGTATCGCCTCCGGTTTCGATATTGGGTTGTAGCAGTGCCCGTGGTGACAGCACTTTTGAAAGTTGCCGTGCAGAGCTGTCCCGGGGCACTATGGGAAGCAATGATCGGAAAAGGTAAGTTAGATTAATATTTCTCTGATTTATTTTTGTAATTCACCTCTATTAGGGGGAAGTAATTTATCGGGAGTGTTTTTTGTAGCAATTTTTTTTTCCAGTTAGGCCTCTCTTCGGGCGTTACGAGGCCGGCTCTTTAGCAACGGATTTTCAAGTGCTCACCTGGCCTCGCGCCCTCAGAGAAGTGTGGAACGCCTCCCTTAGTGCACCACTCCACTCTCAGGGTGGAACGCCTCCCTTAGTGCACCACTCCACTCTCAGTGTGGAACGTCTCCCTTAGTGCACCACTCCACTCTCAGTGTGGAACGTCTCCCTTAGTGCACCACTCCACTCTCAGGGTGGAACGCCTCCCTTAGTGCACCACTCCACTCTCAGTGTGGAACGCCTCCCTTAGTGCACCACTCCACTCTCAGTGTGGAACGCCTCCCTTAGTGCACCACTCCACTCTCAGGGTGGAACGTCTCCCTTAGTGCACCACTCCACTCTCAGTGTGGAACGCCTCCCTTAGTGCACCACTCCACTCTCAGGGTGGAACGCCTCCCTTAGTGCACCACTCCACTCTCAGGGTGGAACGCCTCCCTTAGTGCACCACTCCACTCTCAGGGTGGAACGCCTCCCTTAGTGCACCACTCCACTCTCCGTGTGGAACGCCTCCCTTAGTGCACCACTCCACTCTCGGGGTGCATCAATAAATGTTTTGGCTGCCATCGCAAACCATTTTTCGGTGCAAAATTTTCCATTCCTCCAACTAATTTCCATTCCCTTGTCCAGATCGCTCAACCAAGTAAAACAATTTGTCCCATCCCTTCAGAATTTTAAACACCTCTTTCAAATCATCCCAGTAATCTGATCTGTTTTAATGAAAATGGCCACAAGAATTAAGATGAAAATATATTTTTTAATCTTTTAGTCATAATACTCTAACACCAATATAGTTCTGCTATACAATTAGTATTGTTTGTTGAACAACAGTATCAAAAAGATGCAACAAATCCTATTCTCCCTTTGAATTTGTGTATTTCTGAACTAATCTCACCATAAATGTACATATGCCAGTTCGTGACTACAGAATGATGGATATGACAATTGGTTTAGTATCTGTCTACTTTCTCTGCCATGTTTTCCTCATAAGGCATGTTTCGTTGAACCCATGTTACAATGATGTAATAAAGAATACCAAATAAGGCAATTGAGGTTGAGTAAACTGGTTGACAAACCACAAATCTATTATTTCCCATGTTAGATTGTTAATACTCCACTTTAAAGCTGTTGAAGATATTTCCATTTTAATCACCAATCTTTACCTTAACATTATTTATGTTGCAAACACAAATGTTTGATGGCATTTAGAACAGTTTTCAACAAGGTTAGAAACATCAGAGTTTCCAGTATAGCTGCCTGCTAACTTATGTCATATATGTGGAATTATCTGCATACTCTTTAGTTTACCTAGAGTGCAGTTCAGAAAGATTGTTCAGTCATTGACTGATGATTTTGTTCAAGGTGTTGTCATTTGAATGTCCAACAATACAATTAATCATCCTCTCTTGTTGGCTGCTGGGATTTGACAAGGACTTCCTTTCACCTTGAAGAACTGCAAATTGAGTTTCACCTCATAGTGCTCCTTGAGAATAAAACTGGTTGCTAATATACCCTTTTGAGAGCTGCAGACCCATCCTTTCTGTCTATCATGATGGATGATGGTTAAAAAAGAGATGCTTCTGTGACTTTTTTTTAGCAACAGTGCTGCTTGTATTGAACACTTGCTGAAATCGTTTTCTCATTGTGTTGCTTTTATTATGGAAGTTTGAGAGTAATCTCATTTTTAAATGCAGTAGCATAGAACAAAGTACTTTCACTGTCATTCAGAGCTGTAAATTTTCAGCTGTTTGTCCTCTGGAGACTTAGAGCATTGTGAAAACCGTGATCCCATCTCAAATTTATCTTTTATAATTTATCTTAACTAATTCTTGACAGCAGACACATTTTACAGAAGCATAATAACAAAATATTACATTTTAATTTGAAAATGTGTGAACATGTTTTGTTTTATTTCTATACTTTCTGTTGAAATGTTTTGGTGGTATTGTCTACAAATTTACAAAGCATTGCAGGCTTTATAAATCTTGGCATCTTACTGTTTGAAGATGAAATGTCAAAAAGAAGTGGGGTGAGAAATTGGACTAATTAGTGCCCATTTTTGGGTGCTATGAGCGCCTGGAGAGCTCCCAAATGGCAACACACACACATTTGTGGAGCATATTGCACCCGACACAATATTGGTGAAGGCATTAGCACGCACTCAGTGAATGTCCATCAGAAGTCTGCCAAGCAGGTCATGATGTCAATCGGTGTGCAACGCTGACTTGACACCGGCGTGCCATTTTGGAGCTAAAAGCTCAAGCCAATGCCCTCTCTTAACCTCACACTGCTGAACTCGTGTTCAGCAGCAGGAAGGACCCCCCTCCCTCCGCACCAGTGCAATTTAAAGGGATCAACAACTACGTACATGTTAGTTGTTGATTGATTCCTTCTGGCTATTGGTATAATTCTACAATTCTTTGGTGCTTTCTATAGTTGTTTCAAGTTGCAAATGTCCACAGGAAACTGTGTGGCAGGTGCTGAAGAACTTTTTGCTGTCTTTAAGACTTCTGCACAAACCAGTTGCTCCCAGACTTGGGTCCACTAGTAGGCATTTCCCTTGGAATACAGCATGACTTGGATAATGAAGAGGGTGGAAGAGGAGGGAGTAAAGGGCTCTCACTTGGAGCAGCTCACGCTGAAATTTGTAGTGGTATGCTCCAGCTTTTTTAAAGCCCGACCTGCGGAGGTGTTCTCTACGATTTACATTGGAATAACAAATCCCAAAATACAAACCCCTTCGCAAGGGTCATTTGCATCTCAGTTACCTCCCTTGTATAAATCCCCACGATTTATATGGGACTAACACATACCAGAATACAAACCCCTATGAATGTGCGACAATTTTGAGGTGGGCGACTGGGTGGTCATCAAAACCCAGGTCGCTGTTTGGAGCATGGGCAGGAACATTGGCGGGCCCAGGTACAGCGGAGGAACGGGAAGGTCAGGGCAGATGAGCGGCGAGAGATCGTGACGGAGGTGCGATGTGAGATTGCGGCGGAGGAGCGGCGAATGTTTGTGGCGGAGGAGCGGTGAGAGAGCATGGCAGAGTTGTGGCAAATGAAGGTACGGAGCCCAGAAGAGCCGAGGGCCCAGGGGCAGCACGGGCCAGCCCACACTGCGATATGTGTGTGCACTAGGTCCGTGCAACAGAGCAGGTCTCCAGTCATCCTGGTTTACCCCTGCCACTGAATAAAGGCCTAGCTCTATCAAGCCCGTGTGGTGGCTAGTGTGCAAAGGTCACCACACATTAAAAAAAATCAATGCACAGGCATCTTCCACCCCTTCAATTGGAGTTCAGGGCGAGAATATCGGGTTTCTTCATTGAAACATCTGTGAACTCATGTGGAAGTAAGTCATCCCCGTTTGAGGGACCGCCTATGATGATGATGACGGTGAAAGGGCTCTCAGTAGGAGTGCCTGTGTCGTGTCTGCTGCCTAGGTCGATGACAAATGGTACATCTGGTTTTATTCTTAGTATAATTTGTAGCAGTTTTTGTCAAACACATTGCTGTGGGTCTGAAGTCACATAGAGACCAGATCAGGTAAGAATGGCAGATTTCCTTCCCGAAAGGACATTAGTGAACCAGATGGGTTTTTACGACAATCCAGTAGTTTCATGGTCACCATTACCTTTTCCAGATTTATTTAAACTCCCCAGCTGCCGTGGTCAGATTTTAACTCGTGTCTCTGGATCATTAGTCCAGGCCTCTGGATTACTGGTCCAGTAACATAACCACTATGCTACCGTTCCCATTGACCACTCATGTGAGGTCATTGAACTTCTTGTGACACTGTATCCAAGCTTGACTTCTATCATTAACCTCCATGGCTATCTGCTCCCATTGCCTTTGACCATGCGTCTGGATGGCTTCCTTCCCCCTGTGGATACAGAACATCTCTCCTCCTTTCAGCCTCCTCCACTAAGATCTCCAGCGCAATGTCCAAAAAGTTTGGAGCCCAATTTCTACCCCTGTTGGGCCCCTCCTCACTCGTTCCCAGGTCAGATTCTCTTCAACAGCGATTCCCAGCACCTGGTCCAGCCATCATGCATCTCCCCTTTAAGCGGTGCAAGTTAGCATTAAGCAATGCAGGCTAGCTTTAAGTGGTGCTAGCCACTCATGATATTAGCTCCCTGCTGATGTGTCTAGCCAATGAGCAGCGCAGTTGACGTTGGCTGGGCACAGAGATCATTCAAATAAGCAGGCAGCATGAAGTTGACGTGTTGCCTGCATTGCAATCAACTGGTGCGGGAAAATCGCACATCACAATCCCCACGTCCAGTTAGGTGAGCCATCCAATATAGCTCCTGTGGAATTTAAAAATTACAAGCAAGGTGTCAAAGATGAATAATGGCTTGAGGAACAGATAGGTGCGTTGGAGAGGCGGGAGTCTGAGCGGCAGCGGCCTATAAAGGCCCAGCAGTTCGGAGACCAGCAATATGCGTCGGCGAGAGGCCAGCCGGTGCAGCTGCATCAGGGAGGCAAAAAAGAAGTAGAAAGAAATCGAAAGGTGACAAGGGGGTAAGTGATTGGCTGGTGATTGGTAAGTAATCTTTTTCTTTTCTTTATCAGTAAGTAACCTTTAGCATTATTGTTCCCAAATTAAGTTTATCTAAGGGTTAAGTCATGGCAGGAGAGCTCAAACACGTGTTATGCTCCTCCTGTACTATGTGGGAAGTCAGGGACGCTTCCTGATATGTCCTTACTATACAGTATAAATGCCCATACTTGAGAGAAGGTCAGTCTGTGACCAGTTACCTTTATTACCAAGACCTCAAGTGATGAAGGTGGGTGGAGCTTCCCCTTTTATACCTGAAAGTCCAGGTTAGGAGTGTCTCCCACAAGTTCACCCCCTTGTGGTCAATGTTCTCAAGGTGTACAACTTAGGTCAGCTCATACATGGGTTACAATGATAGTTGAATACATGACATCACCTCCCCACCAAAGTATTATTGGGATCACAGGTTAAGTCTCTCTGGTGGTTTACGCTCCCTTGTAGAGCACCTGAGTTGGGGCTCCGGTTGTTGGGCGCTGGCCTGAGTGTCTGCTGTTTGCGTTGCCTCAGGCCTGTCCATACTGCCCACAGTGACTGGGCTCTCCTCCACTTGGTTCCGGTGTTCGATCACCTGTGGTGGAGTAAACGCTATGTCGTGTTCTTCCTCTGCTTCTTCTATGGGGTTGCTGAACCTCCTTTTAGTTTGATCCATGTGTTTGCGGCAGATTTGTCCATTGGTAAGTTTAACTACCAAAACCCTATTTCCCACTTTGGCAATCACAGTGCCTGCAAGCCATTTGAGCCCTGCAGCGTAATTAAGGACAAAAACAGGGTCATTGACATCAATACATTGCGCCCTCGCATTCCTGTCATGGTAGTCACACTGTGACTGATGCCTGCTCTCAACAATTTCTTTCATGGTGGGTTGTATAAGGGATAACCTGGTTTTGAGCATCCTTTTCATTAGCAGATCTGCGGATGGAACCCCTGTGAGCGAGTGTGGTCGGGATCTATTGGCCAACAGGAGGCGTGATAAGCGGCTTTGTAGGGAACCCCCTTGGATTCTGAGCATCCCCTATTTGATTATCTGCACTGCTCGTTCGGCCTGGCCGTTTGAGGCCGGCTTGAATGGTGCCGTTATGACATGGTTGATTCCATTGCCTGCCATGAAGTCCTGGAATTCAGTGCTTGTGAAGCACGGGCCATTGTTGCTGACCAAGACAGCCGGTAGACCATGGGCGGCGAACATTGCCCGTAGACTTTCTACCATGGCAGAGGATGTGCTTGAATTTAAAATGTCACACTCAATTCATTTGGAGTAGGCGTCTACTACAACCAAAAACATTTTTCCCATGAAAGGACCTGCGTAGTCCACATGGATGTGGGACCATGGCTTGGCGGGCCAGGACCAGGGGCTAAGGGGGGCTTCCCTGGGTGCGTTGCCCAGCTGAGCACACGTATTGCACCTGCGAACACAAAGTTCCAGGTCTGCATCTATCCCTGGCCAACAAACATGTGACCTGCCAATTGCCTTCATCATGACAATGCCCGAGTGCTCATTGTGAAGTTCTCTGATAAACACCTCACTGCCCCTCTGGGGCATGACTACTCGGTTTCCCCACAGTAGGCAATCGGCCTGAATCGAGAGTTCATCCTTGCGCCTATGAAACGGTTTAAACTCCTCAGGGCATGCCCCATACGTGGCTGCCCAGTCCCCATTCAGGACACATTTCTTAACTAAAGACAGTAGCGGGTCTTTATTTGTCCAGACTTTCATCTGACAAACTGTCACAGGTGAGCCTTCGCTTTCGAAAGCTTCAACAGCTATGACCATCTCAGCATCATGCTCAGCTGCCCTCTCAGTGGTGGCTAGTGATAGCCTGCTGAGTGCATCAGCACAGTTTTCAGTGCCCGGTCTGTGCCGAATTGTGTAATCATAGGCTGCTAACATAAGTGCCCACCTCTGTATGCGGGCCGATGCATTTGCATTTATGGCCTTGTTATCGGCCAAAAGGGACGTTGGGGGTTTGTGATCTGTCTCCAGCTCAAATTTCCTGGCAAACAGGTATTGGTACATTTTCTTTACTACATAAATACATGCAAGCGCTTCCTTTTCTACCATCCCGGGACTTCTGGAGACATAAGCTACCGGCTATAACTGACCATTGGCATTCACATGCTGCAACACACACCCGACCCTATAGGACGACGCATCGCACGTTAGAACAAGTTTCTTATATGGGTCATACAACGTTAACAGTTTGTTGGAGCATAACAAGTTGCGTGCTCTATCAAAAGCCCTTTCCCGGCTGTCCCCCCAGACCCAATTGCGACCTTTGCGTAGGAGCACGTGTAGTGGCTCTAACAGCGTGCTCAATTTGGGAAGAAAATTACCAAAATAGTTCAGGAGCCCCAGGAATGAATGCAGCTCCGTCATGTTACGGGGTCTGGGTACTCTCTGGATCGCTTCTGTTTTGGATGCAATGGGTCTGATCCCGTCTGCTGCTATCCTCCTCCCCAGGAATTCTACCTCTGGAGCTAAGAAGACGCACTTCGCCTTTTTCAGTCGCAGCCCTACCCGGTACAGTCTGTGTAGCACCTCCTCCAGGTTGTGGAGGTGTTCTTCAGTATCGCAACCCATGATGAGGATGTCGCCTTGAAAAACCACCGTGCTTGGAATCGACTTGAGGCTTTCTATATTTCGTTGAAAGATCGCGGCGGCCGAACGAATTCCGAACGGACATCTGTTATACTCAAACAACCCCTTGTGTGTCGTGATGGTGGTCAGCTTCTTCGACTCACTCACCAGCTCCTGGGTCATGTAAGCTGAGGTCAGGTCCAATTTTGAAAAAAGTTTGCCACCGGATAGCGTCGCAAAGAGGTCCTCCGCTCTCGGTAGTGGGTACTGGTCTTGGAGTGACACCCGATTGATGGTGGCCTTGTAACCGCCACATATCCTGACCGACCCATCCGCCTTGAGCACCAGCATGATCGGGCTCGCTCAGTCACTGAATTCGACTGGTGAGATGATGTCTTCCCTCAGCAGGCGATCCAATTCGCATTCTATCTTTTCCCGCATCACTTACGGCACCGCTCTGTCCTTGTGGTGTTCTGGTCTGGCGTCCGGGTTTATGTGAATCACTACCTTGGCCCCCATGAAAGTGCCGATGCCGGGTTGAAATACTGAGTCAAATTTGTCCAGGACCTGTGAGCATTATACTCGCTCGACAGAAGAAATTGCATTGACATCGCCCCATTTCCAGTTCATGACAGCAAGCCAACTCCTCCCCAGTAATGCGGGACCGTCCCCCGGGACAATCCAGAGTGGCAACCTGTTCTCCAAATCTTTGTGGGTCACGACTGCCGCGGCGCTGCCTAGCACCTGAATGATCTCCTTTGTATATGTCCGCAGCTGTGCGTCAATCGGCAGTAATTTCGGCCTCCTCGCCTTGGACGCCCACAACCTCTCAAACTGTTTGATACTCATCAGGGACTGGCTGGCCCCCGTGTCCAGCTCCATTAATACTGTGATGCCATTGAGGAGCACTTTCACCATTATCAGTGGCGTCCTAGTATATGAACTGTATATGTGCTCCACATGAACTCGCTGAACTTCAGTTTCCAGCGATTTCCCCCAGTATTCATTTGGCCTCGTAGGGCTTACATCGGGTCCGTCCTCCTCGTACATCAACCTGGCTGCAGGCTTCCTGCACATATGCGCCAAGTGACCGCTGACGTTGCAGTTTCTGCAGCTATCGTGCTGATAGCTGCAAGTTCTAGCTGGGTGTTTGCCTCCACACCTCCAGCATGAGCTGGAGGCCCCATTGTTGGAAACAAAAGGTCCATTACCGGTCGATCGTCTCTGACTGTCTCTGTAACTGTCCTTAAGCGCACCATTAACAGGTGTTGATGGCCCCCATTACTGGCCGCATTGTCCATTGCAATGGCATGAATCGCCATTCAGCTAGCCATTGTCTCTGTTGAATTCCCCCTTTGGATTCGACTACATGCTGGGGCATGGCCAATTGCCCTTGTCTGCCTAGAGAACTGTGTGCCGCATTAACAATGTTGACTCCCTGGTCGTTTGCCTCATTTGAGCCAAGATATTTGTCATACATCATTCTTGTCTCTTCCTCCCCTGCGATAAATGTCTGGGCTATCAGAGCCGCCGCTTCCAAGGTGAAGTCTTTGGTCTCAATCAGTTTCCAGAAAACCCCAGCGTGCCCGATGCCCTCAATAAAAAAGTCTAGCAGCATCTCCACTCTGCATGCATCTGGGAACTTACATAGGCTCGCCAGTCGCCGGAGATCTGCCACAACCTCAGGAACGCTTTGCCCTTCTCGCCGCCGGTGCGTGTAAAACCGGTGTCTCGCCATGTGCATGCTGCTCGCTGGTTTAAGGTGTTCACCAATCAACTTACTGAGCTCTTCGAATGTCTTGTCCGCCGGCTTCTCTGGTGCTAGAAGGTCCTTCATCAGGGAGTACGTTCTGGATCCACAAACCGTCAGGAGATGAGCCCTGCGTTTGTCAGCCGAATCCTGTCCCAACCATTCCTTAGTGACAACTTTGCTATAGTCTCTCAATAAAGTCATCCCAATCATCACCAACACAGTACCTCTCTTCTGTGCTGCTAGTTGGCATGCTCACATGGTTTAAATCCCAGTTTCTCGATGCCAATGCTATGTCCTTACCATATAGTATAAATGCACACGAGGCCCATACTTGAGAGAAGGTCACTCTGTGACCAGTTACCTTTATTACCAAGACCTCAAGTGATGAAGGTGGGTGGAGCTTCCCCTTTTATACCTGAAAGTCCAGGTTAGGAGTGTCTCCCACAAGTTCACCCCCTTGTGGTCAATGTTCTCAAGGTGTACAACTTAGGTCAGCTTATACATGGGTTACAATGATAGTTGAATACATGACACTTCTGGTGTCTCTGACGACTACGTGTGTGGGAAGTGTATCCACCTGCAGATCCTAACAGACCGCATTGCGGCACTGGAGCTGCTAGTGGAATCACTCTGGTGCATCCACGATGCTGAGAATGACGTGAATAGCACATTTAGTGAGTTGGTCTTACCGCAAAAAAAAAGGATACAAAGCCAGATAGGGAATGGAAGACCAACCAGAAGAGCAGTGCAAGGAAGGTAGTGCAGGGCTCCCCTGCGGTCATCACCCTGCAAAACGGATGCACCGCTTTGGGAACTGTTGAGGGGGATGACTCATCACGGGAGAGCAGCAGCAGGCGAGTCCATGGTACCATGGGTGGCTCTGCTGCACAGGAGGGCAGGAAAGAGAGTGGGAGAGCGATAATGATGGGGGATTCAATTGTAAGGGGAATAGATAGATGTTTCTGCGGCTGCAACCGAGACTCCAGGATGGTATTTTGCCTCTCTGGTGCAAGGATCAAGGATATCTCAGAGCAGGTGTAGAACAGTCTGAAAAGGGAGGGTGAACAGCCAGTTGTCGTGGTGCATATAGGTACCAGTGATATAGGTAAAAAACGGGCTGAGGTCCGACGAGACGAATTTAGGGAGCTAGGAGCGAAATTAAAAAGTAGGACCTCAAAAGTAGTAATCTCAGGATTGCTACCAGTGCCACATGCTGGTCATGGTAGGAATTGCAGGATAGCTCAGATGAATACGTGGATTGAGCAGTGGTGCAGCAGGGAGGGATTCAAATTCCTGGGGCATTGAAACCGGTTCTGGGGGAGGTGGGACCAGTACAAACCGGACGGTCTTCATCTGGACAGGACCGGAACCAATGTCCTAGGGGGTGTGTTTGCTAGTGCTGTTTGGGAGGAGTTAAACGAATATGGCAGGGGGATGGGAACCTATGCAGGGAGACATTGGGGAATAAAAAGGAGACAGAAGCAAAAGATAGAAAGGAGAATAGTAAAAGTGGAGGGCAGAGAAACCTAAGGCAAAAAACAAAAAGGGACACTTTACACCAAAATTCTAAAGGGGCAAAGTGTGTTAAAAAGACAAGACTGAAGGCTCTGTGCCTCAATGCGAGGAGTATTCAGAATAAGGTGGACGAATTAACTGCGCAGACAGCAGTTAACAGATATGATGTAATTGGCATCACAGAGACTTGGCTCCAGGGTGACCAAGGCTGGGAACTCAACATCCAGGGGTATTCAGCATTTAGGAAAGATAGACAGAAAGGAAAAGGTGGCGGGGTGGCGTTGCTGGTTAAAGAGGAAATTAATGCAATTGTAAGGAAGGACATTAGCTTGGATGATGTGGAATCGGTATGGGTGGAGCTACGGAATACCAAAGGGCAGAAAACGCTCGTGGGATTTATGTACAGGCCAAATAGTAGTAGTGAGTTTGGGACAGCATCAAGCAAGAAATTAGGGATGTGTGCAATAAAGGTACAGCAGTAATCATGGGCGACTTTAATCTACATATTGATTGGGCTAACCTAACTGGCAGCAATGCGGTGGAGGAGGATTTCCTGGAGTGTATTAGGGATAGTTTTCTAGACCAATATGTCGAGGAACCAACCAGAGAGCTGGCCATCCTAGACTGGGTGATGTGTAATGAGAAGGGACTAATTAGCAATCTTGTTGTGCGAGGCCCCTTGGGGAAGAGTGACGATAATATGGTAGAATTCTTTATTAAGATGGAGAGTGACACAGTTAATTCAGAAACTAGGGTCCTGAACTTAAGGAAAGGTAACTTTGACGGTATGAGGCGCGAATTGGCTAGATTAGACTGGCAAATGTTACTTAAAGGGTTGACGGTGGATAGGCAATGGCAAACCTTTAAAGATCTTATGGACGAACTTCAACAATTGTACATTTCTGTCTAGAGTAAAAATAAAATGGGGAAGGTGGCTCAACCGTGGCTAACAAGGGAAATTAAGGATAGTGTTAAATCCAAGGAAGAGGCATACAAATTAGCCACAAAAAGCAGCAAACCGGAGGACTGGGAGAAATTTAGAATTCAGCAGAGGAGGACAAAGGGTTTAATTAAGAGGGGGAAAATAGAGTACGAGAGGAAGCTTGCCGGAAACATAAAAACTGACTGCAAAAGCTTCTGTAGATACGTGAAGAGAAAAAGATTAGTGAAGACAAGTATAGGTCTCTTGCAGTCGGATTCGGGTGAATTTATAATGGGGAACAAAGAAATGGCAGACCAATTGAACAAGTACTTTGGTTCTGTCTTCACAAAGGAAGACACAAATAACCTTCCGGATGTACTAGGGGACCATTGGTCTAGTGAGAAGGAGGAAGTGAAGGATATGCTTATTAGGCAGGAAATTGTGTTAGGGAAATTGATGGGATTGAAGGCTGATAAATCCCCAGGCCTGATAGTCTACATCCCAGAGTACTTAAGGAAGTGGCTCTAGAAATAGTGGATGCATTGGAGATCATTTTCCAACAGTCTATCGACTCTGGATCAGTTCCTATGGACTGGAGGTAGCTAATGTAACACCACTTTTTAAAAAAGGAGGGAGAGAGAAAACGTGTAATTATAGACTGGTTAGCTTGACATCAGTAGTGCGGAAAATATTGGAATCACTCATTGAGGATGAAATAGCAGCGCATTTGGAAAGCAGTGATAGGATTGGTCCAAGTCAGCATGGATTTATGAAAGGGAAATCATGCTTGACAAATCTTCTGTAATTTTTTGAGGATGTAACTAGTAGAGTGGACAAGGGGGAACCAGTGGATGTGGTGCATTTGGATTTTCAAAAGGCTTTTGACAAGAGATTGTTGTGCAAAATCAAAGCACATGGTATTGGGGGTAACGTACTGACGTGGATAGAGAACTGGTTGGCAGACAGGAAGCAGAGAGTTGGGCTAAACGGGTCCTTTTCAGAATGGCAGGCAGTGACTAGTGGAATACCGCAGAGCTCAGTGCTGGGACCCCAGCTCTTTACAATATATATTAATGATTTAGATGATGGAATTGAGCGCAATATCTCCAAGTTTGCAGATGACACTAAACTGGGTGGTGGTGTAAGCTGTGAGGAGGATGCTAAGAGGCTGCAGGGTGACTTGGACAGGTTAGGTGAGTGGGCAAATACATGGCAGATGCAGTATAATGTGGATAAATGTGAGGTTATCCACTTTGGGGGCAAAAACACGAAGGCAGAATATTACCTGAATGGCGGCAGATTAGGAAAAGGGGAGGTGCAGCGAGACCTGGGTGTCATGGTTCATCAGTCATTGAAAGTTGGCGTGCAGGTACTTCAGGCGGTGAAGAAGGCAAATGGTATGTTGGCCTTCATAGCAAGGGAATTTGAGTATAGGAGCAGGGCCTTGGTGAGGCCCCACCTGGAATATTGTGTTCAGTATTGGTCTCCTAATCTGAGGAAGGACGTTCTTGCTATTGAGGGAGTGCAGCGAAGGCTCACCAGACTGATTCCAGGGATGGCTGGACTGACATATGAGGAGAGACTGGATTAACTGGGCCTTTATACACTGGCGTTTAGAAGGATGAGCGGGAATCTCATAGAAACATATAAGATTCTGACGGGACTGGACAGGTTAGATGCAGGAAGAATGTTCCCGATGTTGGGGAAGTCCAGAACCAGGGGACATAGCCTTAGCATAAGGGGCAGGCCATTTAGGACTGAGATGTGGAGAAACTTCTTCACTCAGAGTTGTTAACCTGTGGAATTCCCTGCTGCAGAGAGTTGTTGATGCCAGTTCATTGGATATATTCAAGAGGGAGTTAGATATGGCCCTTACGGCTAAAGGGATCAAGGGGTATGGAGAGAAAGTAGGAAAGGGGTACTGAGGGAATGATCAGCCATGATCTTATTGAATGGTGGTGCAGGCTCGAAGGGCCGAATGGCCTACTCCTGCACCTATTTTCTATGTTTCCATGTTTCTAATGGCATCAATAATCTGCCTCGCAATATAAATTATTTCCCAGTTCCTTTCCTATTCATGTTCGTGTAACTGGCTAATGTTTGGCCGATTTTGTTTCTTAAACCTTTATCTGCTGCCTGAACATTTTAATGAAACTTACTGTCGGGGTCAGTTAATGACCCAAGTTGTATCTCAGAAACCAGAAGAGCCTGACAAGTGAAATTACAGTGAGCAGGAAGCCTGAACTCCAAATAACATCTTTACTTTTGTGTTTGCATAACTTTCCAAGGTATCATGTGAAAAGAAAACTTGAAAACAGTGACAAATGCACTTGACATTAATGTTCACACTTGTCAAGTCTGGCTGCTCTGTAGGAAATTTTCTTATGGCAGCCTGTCCTTAGCATTAGCACTGTGGAGTGATTTTACATTCTCTACCAGCTATGTTAATAAGTACATCACTTTCTCCATTATCAGACACAAACGTGTCAGAATTAAGTTCACCATCTGGTCTCTTCTAACTTATCCTTAGTTTCACTGGCAACTTCATCTCTTTCTGATCTATTTGAATTTCCATTATCAAAAAAGAGTGCATAGTTGTAGAAGTTACTGATTCTTTTTATTTGCTGGGATCGCTAATTGGTTAAGGTTGCTAAGCAACCACACAGTTTTGCAGAGGTAAGATTATGTTTTAAAATACTGAGACAAAATGAAATATGCTAACTGTTAACTTGTGAGTAATGAATGAAAAATTAGTCATTTCAAGCCAGAAGAGCAACATCCAGAGGAAATCTGTCTCGGGTTTGTACCACTGAGAAAAAATATGCATTGCACCCAAGTGGAGTGATTTTGAGACCTACATCATAATACATTGGATTACATAGGATACATGGCACAGAAACAGACCATTCAGACCAACCAGTCCATGCCGGTGTTTATGCTCCATTTCATCCTCCTCCTGTCTTTCCTCATCTAAATCTATCAGCATAACCCTCTATTCCCTTCTCCCTCATATGCTTGTCTAGCCTCCCCTTTAATGCATCTATACTATCTGCTTCAACCACTCCCTGTGGTAGCAAGTTCCACATTCCCACCACTTTTTGGATAAAGAATTCTCTTCTGAATTCCCTATTGGATTTCTTGGTGACTATCTTATATTAATGGCCTCTGGTTATACTCTTCCCCACAAGTGAAAACATGTTCTCTATATCGACTCTATCAAAACCTTTCATCATTTTAAAGACCTCTATTAGGTCACCCCTCAGCCTTAATTTTTCAAGAGGAAAGAGACCCAGCCTGTTCATCCTTCCCTGATATGTATACCCTTGCATTTCTCGTATTATCTTGTAAATCTTCTCTGCACCCTCTGCAGTGCCTCTCTATCCTTTTTATAATATGACGATCAGAACTGTATGCAGTACTCAAAGTGTGATCTAACCAAGGTTCGATACAGGTTTTGCATAACTTCCCTACTTTTCAATTCTATACCTCTAGAAATAAACCCTAATGCTTGGTTTGCTTTTTTTATGGCCTTTTTAACCTGTGTCAGATCTTTTAGCAATTTGTGACTTTGTATTCCGAGATCCCTTTGTTCCTCTAGACTCACACCCCCCAAGTAATAAGTGACCTCCCTATTCTTCCTAACAAAATGTAATTCATCACATTTATCTGTGTTGAACTTCATTTGCCAATTATATGCCCATTCTGCAAGTTTATTAATGTCCTCCTTTAATTTGTTGCCGTCCTCCTCAGTATTGACTATCACTCCCTATTTGGTGTCTTCTGCAAATTTAGTAATTGTGTTTTTGATTCCAAAGTCTAAATCATTAATATAAATTGTAAACAACAGTGGTCCAAGCACTGATCCTTGTGGAACACCACCACCTACCTTCTACCACTGTGAATAGCTACCTTTTACCCCAACTCTCTGCTTTCTGTCTTGAAACCAACTAGTTATCCATTCTGCTACTTATCCCCTGACTCTGCATTCTCTGACCCTTATTCATCAGTTTATTATGGGGTACCTTATCAAAGGCCTTTTGAAAATCTAGATAAATTGCATCTACTGCATTACTATTGTCTACTCTCTCTGTTACCTCTGCTACAAATTTAATGAGGTTGGTCAAGCAAGACTTTCCCATTTGAAATCCATATTGACGATTCATTATTATATTTTTGGATTCTAGATGTTCCTTTAGTAGGGATTCCATTATTTTTCCTATCACAGGATGTTAAGCTGACTAGTTTATAATTCCCTGGACATGTTCTATCCCCCTTTTTAAATATAGGTATTACGTTAGCTATCTGCCAGTCCACTGACACTACACATTTTTCTAACGAATTATTAAATATGTGTAATAAGGACTCTGCTATCTCTTCCCTAGCTTCTTTTAAAATATGTGGATGCAATCCATCTGGACCAGGGGCTTCATCCTCTTTGAGTTTGATATATCCCTTTTTATTTTAAATGTACTTATCTCATTACTAATCTCATCATCTAATATCAAGTGTGGCATTGGCCTAGAAATCCAGGCCTCCCCGGGTCTGTTCATACCTTCCTAATTGTTTTTTTTTACTTCTGTCCTAATCTTTTCATATTCTTCTTTATCATGCATTCCCCTGCTGTCTATGTACTTAATGTATGCCTCTTTTCTTACACTCAATTATTTCTTTATGACGTTATTCATCCATGGAGTCTCATTGGTGTTTAGTTTGTTGTTCCCTTTTATGGAATATATTGTTCCTGCACTCTGTTCAACACTTTTTTAAATGTTTCCCATTGCTGCTCTGCATAATTTTTTGCCAATATTGTTGCCCATTTTATTTTCCAAATTTCTATTCTTAGTGCCTCAAAATCCGCTTTTCTCCCATCTTTTACCTGTTTATTGTCATACTTATGTTCTTCTCAATTATCATCTTAAGGCATATTATATTATGGTCACTATTACCTTGATATTCCCCTACTTTTACCTCTCTTATCTGCTCTGGTTCATTCCCCATTACTAGATCCAATAGTAAACCCTCCCTCATTGGGCTTTTTACATATTGGGTTAGAAAGGAGTCCTAAACACATTGTATAAACTCCATTCCCTTTTCCCCTTTACCTACCTCTTCTGTCCAATTAATATTTGGGTAGTTGAAATTCCTCATGATTATTATTCTATGTTCATTACTCATTTCCCTAATTTGTCTAGATATTTCTTCCTCCACCTCCCTGCCACTATTTGACTACACCTATTAGTGTGATTGATCATTTATTATCTTTTATCTCTATCCATATGGATTCTATTTTTGTCTTGCTGATAGCTGTATCACTTTTTTACACTGCCATTATGATATCCCTAATAAGTACAGCTGCTGCTTCACCTCCCCTTTTTCCCTCTCTATCTTTTCTAAATATGTTATATCCTGCAATGTTTAATTCACAGTCCTGATTTTTCTGTACCCATGTCTCAGTAATCCCTCCAATGTCAATAGTTAAGGGAGCAGACAAGTGTTTCTGCAGCCACAGATGTGATTCCAGGAATGGAGCTAGGAGAGAGATTAAAAAGCAGGATCCAAAAGGTAGTAATCTCTGGATTACTCCTGGTGCCAGTTGCTAATGAGTACAGCAATAGGAGGATAGAAGGGATGAATGCGTGGCTGGAGAGATGGTGCAGAAGGGAGGGCTTTCGATACCTGAGGCATTGGGACCATTTCTGGGGGAGATGGGACCTGTACAAGCCAGACGAGTTGCATCTCAACAGAGGGGGGGCATTACTAGTGCTGTTGGGGAGGGTTTAAATGAGCTTGGCAGGGGGATGGGAACCTGAGAGCATTGTCAGAGGGGATAGAAGCCAAGCTGCAAATGGAAGGAAGAAAATTATTAAGCGAGTTTGGAAGGCAGAGGAAATAATGGCTAGAAAATGGACAACAAGGCAGTTTGGCAATGCTAAATGGTATATACTTTAATGCAAGAAGTCTAGGAAATAAGGCAGATGAGGGCACAGATAGACACGTGGGATTATGATATTAGAGCCATTACTGAGACATGGCTGAAAGAAGGGCAGAAATGGGAGCTCAACATTCCTGGTTACAGGGTTTTCAGACGGAATAGAGAGGGGGCTAAAAAAGGAGTGGGAGGGCGGGGTGCGCAGTATTGATTAATGAAACAATTACAGCTGTGAGGAGGGATGAAATGTTAGAAGGATCATTAAATGAGGCCATATGGGTGGAACTAAAGAACACAAAAGGGGCACTCGCACTGCTGGGTGTGCACTATAGACTCCCAAACAGTCCAAGGGAGAAAGAAAAGCAAATTATAGGCAAATTACTGACAATGGCAAAAACAATAGGGCAGTAATAACGGGGGATTTCAATTACCCTATCAGTTAAAAGGTACAGATGGCACAGAATTCCTAAATTGTATTCTGGAGAACTTTTTTAGCCAATACGTAGCAAGCCCAACAAGAGGGTGGGCGGTTTTGGTTTAATGTTAGGGAATGAAGCTGGGCAGGTGGAAGGAGTAGCAGTGGGAGAGCATTATTGTGGTAGTTATCATAATTCAGTTAGTTTTAGCATAAGTATTGATGGACAAAGAAGAGACAAGTGTAAGGGTTCCAAATTGGGGGAAGGCCAATTTTACAAGACTGAGAAGTAATTTAGAAAAAGTGGACTGGAAACAGTTACTTGAAGGTAAATCAGTGCCAGAGCAGTGGGAGGCATTCAAGAGGGAGGTACATGGAGTTCATTGAATTATAGTATGCAGATATGCTTGTGTTTGCGCACACTGAGAGGCCAAACTCCAAACCATTGTTGACACTTTCATTGAAGTGTACGAGAGTCTGTGCCTTACATTAAACATCCGTAAGACAAAGGTTCTTTACCAACCCGCCCCCACCTCACAGAACTGCCCCCCGCAATCATCAAGATCCACGACAAGACCTTGGACAGCGTGGATCACTTTCCTTGGGAGCCTTCTGTCAGGGAGGGCAAACATCAATGACAAAACCCAACACCGCCTTCAGTGTGCCAGTGTAGCCTTCGGTATTTGAAGGCCAAGATCTCAAATCCGGTGCCAAGCTCATGGTCTACAGAGCAGTAGTGATTCCCGCCCTCCTTTATGCTTCAGAGATATGGACAATGTATAGTAGGCATCTCAAAGCACTGGAGAAGTACCACTAATGCTGCCTCCGCAAAGTTCTGCAAATCCATTGACAGGATAGGCATATCAATGTCAGTGTTCTCTCTCAGGCCAACAACCCCAGCATCGAAGTATTGAACACGCTCAATCAGCTCCGATGGACGGGCCACATAGTCCACATGCCTGCTACAAGACTCCCGAAGCAAGCAATCTACTCCAAGCTCCGTCACCGCAAGCGAGCCCCAGGAGAGCAGAGAAAATGCTTCAAGGACACGCTCCAAGTGTCCTTGAAAAAATGTAACATCCCCACCTACTCTTCGGAATCCCTGGCCCAAGACCGCTCAAAGTGGAGAAAAAGCATTCGGGAAGGCGCCGAACACTTTGAGTTTCTTCGTCGGAAGTCAAGTACAAACAGCGGAAGGAGCGTACGACAAACCAAGCACTTCACTCACCTGTCCTTTCAACCACCACCTACCCCACCTGTAACAGAGTCTGTAGATCCCACATTGGACTCATCAGCCACCATGCTAGTATGGAAGCAAGTCATCCTCGGCTCCGAGGGACTGCCTAAGAAGAAGAAGACATGGAGTTCAGGGTAAACACGTTCCCACAAAGAAAAAGGGTATAACTGCCAAATGTAGAGCTCCCTGGATGATAAGGTGCATACAGGGTATGATAAGGCAAAAAAGGTAAGCCTATATCAGATATTGTGAGCTCAATACTGCAGAAAGCCTAGAAGAGAATAGAAAGTACAGAGGTGAAATTACGAAGGAAATTAGAAAAAGCAAAAAGAGGGCATGAAAAAATACTGGCAAGTTGAATCAAAGAAAAGATGAAGATGTTTTACAATTACATAAAGAGCAAGAGGATAACGAAGGAAAGAGTAGGGCCGATTAGGGACCAAAATGGTGATCTATATGTGGAGGCAGAGGATGTGCTTAAGGTTCTAAATGAATACTTTGCGGCTGTCTTCACAAAAGAGGGGGATGATGCCGACATTGAAGTTCAGGAGGAAGATAGTGAAATATTAGACGGGATAAACATAGTAAGAGAGGAAATTTTTAAGGGGTTTAGCATCCTTCAAAATAGATAAATCGCCATGACTGGATGGAATATATCTGAGGTTTCTAGAAGAAGCAAGGGAAGAAATTGCAGAGGCTGTGACCATCATTTTTCAATCCTCTCTGGCTACAGGAGTTAAATCCAGAGGATTGGAGAACTGCTTACGTTATAACCATTCTTTAAAAAGGGAGTAAGGGATAAACCAAGCAAATACAGGCCAATTAGTTTAACCTCGGTCGTGGGCAAATTACTGGAATCACTTCTGAGGGACAGTATAAACTGATTAATCAAGGTCAGTCAGCATGGATTTATTAAGGGAAGGTCTTGTCTGCCTAACTTGATTGAGTTTTTTGAGGAGGTAACACGGAGCATTGATGGGGGCAGTGTGTTTGATGTAGTTTACATGGATTTTAGCAAGGCTTTTGACAAGGTCCCACATGGCAGGTTGATCAAAAAAGTAAAAGCCCATGAGATCCAAGGGAGAGTGGCAAATTGGATCAAAAATTGGCTCAGTGGCAGGAAGCAAAGGGTAATGGTTGAGGGGAGCTATTGTGACTGGAAGATAGTTTCCAGTGGGGTTCCACAGGGCTCAGTACTCCCTTACTTTTTGTAGTATATATAAATGATTTAGGGCTCAATTTTTCCCAAGCCCGTTTTCTGGCGTATTGCCAGAGTTACGCCTGTTTTCTAGGCTAGAAATGCGGCAGAAATATTTTGCCAAAGTTTTCCCAATGTATAATTCGAATTTGGCGCCGCACAGCGTGCCCAGTCACCTCGGGGGTGGAGCCTGCCGTCTGCGTCGAAAAATGAAGCCGCACCTTCTGCGCATGTGCGGGGAGAAAAAAGTTACATTTTTGACATCGTTCTAATAGACGTGCATGCTGAGTACAGCTCGGATTTGGCAATTGGCCATTTTTAAAGAACCAGTTGTGTGTTACAAGTGCTGCGTGAAAGCATTGGAAAAATCGCAGCTGCAGCAGTACAAGATGCAACGCGGTGCAAGGACCAAGAATTTCTTACAGGAAGAAGTGGAGACACTAGTTACTGTGATTGAGAACAGATGGCAGGAGCTGGACACCAGCAGAGGTCACATAAAAGCTCCACCAAAAGAAATGAAGAAATGGTGGAACCAAGTTGCAGAAGATTACTGTGCAATGGTGATGACCAAGAGATCTGGAGGTCAGTGTAAAAAGAAGTGGCAGGACCTTGGTCAAGTAGTTAGTGTGTAATATTTTCATTTATTCAATGGAATTGTAATTGTAAATGGGACCATCTGTATGTCCCATCCAGCAGAAAGACACTCTCTCTTTAAAAAGTTGCATTTTCATCTTTGCAGAGGAAGGTGGCACATGATAAAAGGGAAAGAACTCAAACAGGAGGAGGCCCAGCAAATCTGCACCCACTGACACCCTTGGAAGAGAGGGTCGCTGCTTTGATGGGTCCTGCCTGGAAAAAAGCAATCAGTACTGCACAAGCTGGGCCCACATTCGAGGGAAAGGGTAAGTCCTGCAAATTCATCATGGCCCTTCAAATCAGCCTGCTGCCTGGCCTGCGATGTGTGAGTCTAGTCATTCTACCCAACCTGCCCCCTCCTCTGCTGCTAACCATTTGACTGTTCTATTATCTTTTGCAGAACTTGAGGACAACCCTGACGATGCAGAAGAAGATTCAAATGAGGATGAGCCTGAAGAGGAGACCATCTTCCAATTCAAACCTCCAGACCAAGAACATGGGGGTGAGGGGGAGGGGATGGAACTGGATGAAGCTCCCACTGTTGTACTGACTTTGGAGGAGGTGCCACTCATGGAGGTGACAGCCCCTTCCGTGACTAGTGGTTTGAGTGTTGGTGGGACACTCCATGTTTCACACCTTCCAAGGTTGCGGATCCCAGTGGTGTGTTGCAGCGAGGCACACCCAGGGCCCCACCTTCCAAGGTTGCGGGTCTCAGTGGTGTGGTGCAGTGAGGCACACCCAGGGCCCCACCGTGCCAGGCTGTGGGTCCCAGTGTTGGGGTGCGAGCCACACCCATGGGGAGGAGGGGAAGGAGAGCACAACCACGCTCTCCTGAGGTGCAGGATCTAACAGATGTGGTTTAGATGATATCATTGAGTGCGAAGAGCATTGACCTTACCCAATCATTCCTGGATGCTATCAGTGGGGTGAGTGAAGAGGCAGCGGGACTATCGGGAGAAGTAACAGCAATGATATGAGAAATGGGAATGATATCCGGGACCATCAGTGAGGGAATAGTGACCACGAGGGAGGGAATGTCAGAGATAGTGCAAACCACATCACTGATCACGAGGGAGGGAATGTTGCAGGTAGTTCAGACAGTTTTGTTCAACATGAGGGAGGGAATGTTGCAGACCGTTGAGACACTGTCAGGGCACATGAGGGACGGCATGTTGGAGTTAGCTGCTGCAATAAGGGAACACGCCCAGACCCGCGTCCATTGACAGAATCAACTGTCACTCCCACTCCAATCCCCACACCAGCCTCTGAAGAGTCCAAAGCCGGGCCCTCCAACTTGCCGCCTGATTATGACGCCCCCCACCCTTGAGGTGCGCAGTACCCGAGATGTTAGAAAGCATAAGCTTGGTATCAAGCCCAGAAATACTGTGGCACCGCCTGTGGGCAGGGGTGGTAGAATGTCCAAGACCAAGCGCAGCGGGCAGTCTTAGAATCAGGTGGAAGAGAGATGGGTGCAGCCTTTCTTTGCTGCTCTTGTTGTTATTATTATTATTGTTACTGTTGTAACTGTTCTCAAATTAAAAGTTTTTTGTAAGTTATGTAAATTTACAAGTTTGTAAGTGATCTTATAGTTTTTAAGTGATCTTAAAGTAAAGTTTGATATAAGAATAATTTTATTAAAGTTATGTTAAGTACATTGTAAACTTTTGAATAAAATATATTTTACATTAAAATTGAATCATGTTCCATTAACACAACACAATATTACGTAACAGTTCCAAACAGTAAACATGTCCATGTGGAATAATTGGCGCTGAGCCCTTAGGCATCAGTAAAGCGTTCACGGATGAGTTGCTGGCGCAAGGCTCGAGCAATCATTGAAGGCCCACCTTCCTCCGCTGTTGCGCTCCGGCCTCAGGCACTTGCATGGCTTCCTCATCCTCATCCTTTTCCTCGTCACCTGCATCTTCCACATTATTATCATCAGCCACTCTCACTGCAGGTGGGTCTTCCACTACCAGGTGCTGCTGCCTCATGGTGGCTAAGTTATGCAGCATGCAGCACACAACAATGAACTGACCGACAATCTCAGGGGAGTACAGCAAGTAGCCTCCGGAATGGTCCAGGCATCGGAAAAGCTGTTTCAATATGCCAATGGTCCTCTCAATGATGCTGCGCGTCGCAATGTGCGACATGTTGTATTGACGGTCAGCTATTGTCCGGGTTACGTGTAGGGGTGTCATGAGCCAGGTGGTGAGGCCGTACCCTTTGTCTCCCAGTAGCCAGCTCTGCCCTTCTGGCTGCTGATGAAATATGACAGATATAATGCTGTCATGTAGGATGAACGCATCATGGGTGCTGCCACGGTATCTTGCATCGACTGACATGATATGATGCATGTCGTCACACATGAGCTGCACATTAATAGAGTGGGTGCTTTTTCTGTACCTGTACATCTCGGAGTCCTTCAAAGGTGCTTGCAAGACGATGTGGGTACAGTCAATACAGCCCTATACTTTTGGGAAGCCAGCAATCCTGGAAAAACCCACAGCACTGTCATGGATTGCTTGCGTGGTAATGGGGAACTTTATGAAGACATTCCTACGTGCATACAGTGCAGCCATCACCTAGCGAATGGAGACATATGTTGCATGTTGAGAGATGGCGCACACATCCTCAGTTGTAGCTTGAAACGATCCAGAGGCATAGAATGCAAGTGCAGCTGTAACCTTCACTTCAACTGACAAAGCAGTCCTCCTGATGCTTCTACGTTGCAGGTCTGCTTTGACCAACTCACAGATCTCACTTACAACTTCTTTGCGAAAACGCAGCCTTCTGACACAGTCTGCATCACTCAGCTGGAGGTACGATATACCGGAGGTGGGTAAGGCCTCCTGCCGAGCACCCTATGGGCTCTGATGTTCGTGATGTGATGAAGTCGAATAAATTGTATCCTATGTAGCACCATGATGCAGAAGGCTCGCACAAGGCATGGCATTGTCAGTATTGCCCCCATACTTAAATTTAATCTTTGAAAGAATCTGAAAGCGGCAGGAAAACAGGCAGCACAGGTTTGCAGTTGTATTTCTCCAGGTCTGTATGGGGGAGGGGAGGGGAGGAGGGGGGAGAGGAGGAGAAGGGGAAGGGGGGAGGAGAAGGGGGAGAGGGGAAGGGGGGGAGGGGAAGGGGGGGGAGGAGAGGGGAAGGGGGGGAGATGAAGGGGGAGAGGGGAAGGGGGGAGGAGGAGGAGAAGGGGAAGGGGAAGGGGGAGGAGGAGGAGAAGGAGAAGGGGAAGGGGAGAGGAGAAGGGGAAGGGGAGGGGAGGAGGAGAAGGGGAGAGAGGAGGAGGGGAAGGGGAAGGGGGAGAGGAGAAGGGGAAGGGGGGAGAGGAGAAGGGGAAGGGGGGAGAGGAGAAGGGGAAGGGGGGAGAGGAGAAGGGGAAGGGGGGGAGAGGAGAAGGGGAAGGAGAGGGGGGAAGGGGGAGAGGAGAAGGGGAGAGGAGAAGGGGAAGGAGAAAGGGGAAAGGAAAGGCGAAGGGGGGAAAGGAGAAGGGGGAGGGAGGCTGAAGGGGCCGGGCCCAAGACTTCAGGCAGGGTCTGTCCCCAGCACCAGATTTACAGGTAGGTGGCGTTGGGTCCGGGGTCGGGAGCGCGGGTCGGGTCGGGGGAGCGGAGGGAGGTCGGGTCGGGTCCGGTCCGGGGGTGGGGGGGGGGGCGGTTGGGAGCACGGGTCGGGTCGGGGGGGGGAGGAGGGAGGTCGGGTTGGTTCGGGTGGGGGAGGGGGAGGGAGGGAGCGCGGGTCGAGTCGGGTCGGGGGGGATGGCAGAGGGAGGTCGGGTCGGTTCGTGTCGGGGGCGGGGGGGAGGGAGGTCAGGTTGGGTCGGGTCCGGTCCGGGTAGGGTTCGGGAGCGCGGGGGGGAGGTTCGGGAGCGCGGGTCGGGTCGGTGGGGATGGTGGGAGGGAGGTTGGTTCGGTTCGGGGGGCGGGGGGGTGGGAGCGCGGGTCGGGTTCAGTCTGGGGGGTCGGGTCCGGTCCGGGCGGGGGGGGAGGGGGGAGAAGCGGGAGGGAGGTCAGGTTGGGTCAGGCATGTGCAGAGGTCACGGCACTGTTTTCAACGCAGGGACCTAGCTCCGCCCCCCACAGCTCGTGCTGCACCGCACCCGGCTCCAGAGGACCAGCAGGGAGCCGGAGAATCTGTAAGATTTTTTTAGGCGCACTTTGTGGCGCGAAAAACGGGCGTCCAGGTCGGGGCTGCGCCGTTCTAGACGTGGCCCGAAACTTGAGCCCAGTGAGCCATAACCTATAGGGCTATGTACCGAGTACTGGAAGGTGGGATTAAACATAGAAACATAGAAAATAGGTGCAGGAGTAGGCCATTCGGCCCTTCGAGTCTGCACCAACATTCAATATGATCATGACTGTTCATGAAACTGCAGTACCCCATTCTTTCTTTTTCTCCAAACCCCTTGATCCCTTTAGCCATAAGGATCACATCTAACTCCCTTTTGAATATATCTAACGAACTGGCCTCAACAACTTTCTGTGGTAGAGAATTCCACAGGTTCAGTGAAAATGTTTCTCCTCATCTCAGTCCTAAATGGCTTACCCCTTATCCTTAGACTGTGACTCCTGGTTCTGGACTTCCCCAACATTGGGAACATTCTTCCTGCGTCTAACCTGTCCAATCCCGTCAGAATTTTATATGTTTCTATGAGATCCCCTCTCATTCTTCTAAATTCCAGTGAATATAAGCCAAGTCGATTCAAACTTTCTTCATATGTCAGTCCTGCCATCCCAGGAATCAGTCTGGTGCACATTCGCTGCACTCCCTCAATAGCAAGAATGTCCTTCCTCAGACTAGGAGACCAAAACTGTACACAATATTCAAGGTGTGGTCTCACCAAGGCCCTGTACAACTGCAGTAAGACCTCCCTGCTCCTATACTCAAATCTTCTCGCTATGAAGGCCAACATGCCATTTGCCTTCTTCACCGCCTGCTGTACCTGCATGCCAACTTTCAATGACTGATGTACCATGACACCCAGGTCTCGTTGCACCTCCGCTTTTCCTAATCTGTCACCATTCAGATAATATTCTGCCTTCCTGCTTTTGCCACCAAAGTGGATAACCTCACATTTATCCACATTATACTGCATCTGCCATGCATTTGCCCACTCACCTAACCTGTCCAAATCACCCTGCAACCTCTTAGCATCCGCCTCACAGCTCATACTGCCACACAGCTTAGTGTCATCTGCAAACTTGGAGATAGTACATTCAATTCCTTTGTCTAAATCATTAATGTACATTGTAAATAGCTGGATTCCCAGCACTGAACCTTGCGGTACCCCACTAGTCACTGCCTGCCAATCTGAAAAGAACACGTTTATTCCTACTCTTTGCTTCCTGTCTGCCAACCAGTTCTCTATCCACGTCAATACATTACCCCCAATACCATGTGCTTTAATTTTGCACACTAATCTCTTATGTGGGACCTTGTCAAAAGCCTTTTGAAAGTCCAAATAAACCACATCCACTGGTTCTCCCTTGTCCACTCTACTAGTTACATCCTCAAAATATTCTAGAAGATTTGTCAAGCATGATTTCCCTTTCATAAATTCATGCTGACTTGGACCGATCCTGTCACTGCTTTCCAAATGCGCTGCTATTACATCTTTAATAATTGATTCCAACATTTTCCCCACTACTGATGTCAGGCTAACCGGTCTATAATTCCCTGTTTTCTCTCTCCCTCCTTTTTTAAAAAGTGGTGTTACATTAGCTACCCTCCAGCCCATAGGAACTGATCCAGAGTCAATAGACTGTTGGAAAATGATCACCAATGCATCCACTATTTCTAAGGCCACTTCCTTAAGTACTTTGGGATGCAGACTATCAGGCCCTTGCGATTTATCGACCTTCAATTCCATCAATTTCCCTAACACAATTTCCTGACTAATAAGGATTAGACTGGGTAATACCTTTTCATCTGGCACAGACACGATGGGCCGAATGGCCTCCTATGTCATAATTTTCCATGATTCTATGATTTCATGATGTCTGGTTCCTCGCAACGTATGATTGCCTCCAGCGCCCCTGTTTTATTATGGACACTGTGTACATTGCTGTACAGACAGTGTAACTCATTTTTAATAGGATTTCCTCTCACTTGGTGTTTAACCATTTTGTGGTTCCATGTTGTGCTGAATAACCCCATTCTGGAACCTACGTTCAAGAATGAGGTTTATTTTGTTAATTATTTTCTAGTCATTAGACAGGAAGCTCATGGAACATATATAACAAACTGGGGTAAAAATTTAGAATTTTAAAGTGTTTTTACCACCGTCTCGGAACAGGTCAACTCTTGATCACTATTAGGGTCTTTGTCTTTTTTTCCGAGCAGACCGGAAGTCGGTTATAACTGTGGTGGAAGTGCGGCGGTAAGTGCTGGTGAGGAGCGGAAGTTGGGGTGGGACCGAGTCTCTGCCGCTGTCACTCAGCAGCACAGTGGTGGTGAAGTCAGTGCGCCTGTGCGTCACACCTCTCTCCCCTCATTTAAAGGTGAGAGAATCAGTGATTTTTTTTGTTTCAGCCACTGGGCCACCAGGGAGGGTTTCGGCTGGGCCAACAGCCTGTCACCCAAGAGGGGGTGCAGGCGGCCTGGCCGAACCCGGGGCCATAATTGTCCAGCCGATCGGCCCGCCAATGCGCGTCCCCCCCTTGAAGGGCTGCCACACTGCCATGGCTCACAGACAAAAAACAAGTTGCACTGACAGAAAAAGCTGTCGGGAGCACCACATGACAGAGCGAACATTTTCTGAGGTAAAATTTGCGCGGAGTGGGATGGAGGTGCGGGAGAGTGTCGGTGCACGCTTTAATGATGCGCTTGAGGTGGTCGGCAGCAGCAGGGCGGAAGTGGGGATCGGCAGAAGAATCCCCGAGGCGAATTTGGACCGTGGCGGCCCATGGACTGCAACATGGCGGCCACACGATACCGCCGCAAAATGGTGGTCACGGGCTTTATCCGGACCCTGAATTTCGGCCCCGCCATATTTGTGCAGTTTCCTTTTTTTTTTACAGTTGTGGTCATCACTGACTCCACAAAATATGCAAAGTTTTTTTTCCCTTTTTTTGTTCTTCAGATTGAGGGATGTTTATGCTGGGCAACAGAACATTTTATTTGGGACATTGAACGTCAGCATCAAGCACCCCCAGGTTAGGTAATTCACAAGCAGAAAAGGAGCAAAACTCCCTTCACTCTGTCCCAAGGAGCTCATCTTCAAAAAACCACACTCTCCTACATTATTCTTAGCACTTTCCATTTCCCATACCAACCATCCTTTGGTCTGATTGAATGACATTGCCAGGTAATGCCAAACTAGGGGCACATTTGGACTGTAGGCCCATGATTGGTACTGCCCAAATTCACTTCACAAAGGACTCTTACAGCTAGTAGACAGAGGAGACTTTCATTCAATCAGTCTGGGTTGCTTTTGCAGAGATGAAAAGTCAGTGTTGAACCCATTGTGCCACCTAGTACCCTTCTGCAATATTTTTATAATGCAAAATAAAATTCACGCTACCTCTATTGAAACTGATGCAATATTTCAAATATATATTAGCTATGGAAAATTTATTATACTGCAAATATGATTGCCGGGATGTGATCAATTCAACAACATGCTTTTGGAATGCAAAAAAGGTTTTGCAGGTAGGTCAATTGTATTTAATTTGTATTAGTCCATTGTGGGTTACATTGGGTTAGACTTTCCACTTCACATCGCCCATCTAAGGCCCATCTATGGCCCAAAATGGACCTCTGTCACCCATTTTGAGCAAAAAGTGGAAACTAGGCCCAAAATATCGCCGGAAAAATAGACCCCCAAGTTTCCACTTTGATCGCTGAGATGATCGCCCATCCCAAGTTTCAGCACTTAGCATGCACTTCGCTGGGCCGATGCAAGGACCAAAAGTGTGCTCAAAAATAGTTGCTTTTTCAGGGCCTTAGAGAGGGAAATGGGCACTACGGACGCCATTTTTAGCCTCTGAGGAAGGGTGGAGAATTGTTCTGAGTTATTTAGAGAGTAAAATTGATGCAAATTGTACTCAGAAATTTGGGACAGGGAATATAAATAGGTATTATCACCTTATTTATGCATATATTGGAATTATTTATTAAATAGCTTTTACATAGTGAAGTTATTTAATGATATTCCATGGGGAAACAGAATAAACAAACAAATCTGCATGAAGAACTGTATGTTGTAAAACTTATGTAAGTAAGAGAGAAGGTTCAAAAGTTGCAAAAATTTTTTTTTAAATTAACAAAGAACTAATGAACAACACCCTCCTCCAACCCCCCACTCCCCGCACCAACCCGCCCTTTCCTCAAAATCCCCAAAACGTTACAAGAAGAAGAAATTAACATTTCACAGAACAAGTGGCCATTTAAGTAATGATAACAAGTGACCATTTCAGTCATAACAACAAGTGACCATCTCAGTGATGACAACAAGTGACCATTTCAGTGATGACAACAAGTACAGGGCCTTGGTGAGGCCACACCTGGAGTATTGTGTACAGTTTTGGTCTCCTAACTTGAGGAAGGACATTCTTGCTATTGAGGGAGTGCAGCGAAGGTTCACCAGACTGATTCCCGGGATGGCGGGACTGACCTATCAAGAAAGATTGGATCAATTGGGCTTGTATTCACTGGAGTTCAGAAGAATGAGAGGGGACCTCATAGAAACGTTTAAAATTCTGACGGGTTTAGACAGGTTAGATGCAGAAAGAATGTTCCCAATGTTGGGGAAGTCCAGAACCAGGGGTCACAGTCTGAGGATAAGGGGTAAGCCATTTAGGACCGAGATGAGGAGAAACTTCTTCACCCAGAGAGTGGTGAACCTGTGGAATTCTCTACCACAGAAAGTAGTTGAGGCCAATTCACTAAATATATTCAAAAGGGAGTTAGATGAAGTCCTTACTACTCGGGGGATCAAGGGTTATGGCGAGAAAGCAGGAAGGGGGTACTGAAGTTTCATGTTCAGCCATGAACTCATTGAATGGCGGTGCAGGCTAGAAGGGCTGAATGGCCTGCTCCTGCACCTATTTTCTATGTTTCTATGTTTCTATGATCATTTCAGTCATAACAACAAGTGACCATTACAGTGATGATAACAAGTGACCATTACAGTGATGATAACAAGTGACCATTACAGTGATTATAACAAGTGACCATTTGAGTCATGCCAACAAGTGACCATTTCAGTCATGACAACAAGTAACCATTTCAGAAAGAATGGAAAGGGAACAGTTAAATAATGATAACAAGTGAACATTTAATTTTATGCTGGGTTGCGTAAAATGTAGTTATGTTTAAATGTAACCCTATAACATTGCAGATTCTAGTTACTATTTAGATCATTAAATAATACATAAATATAAATTTCAACTACTCTCGCAGCTGCCAGTAGGCTGTTCCACCGTTTGCGGCACTGGTCCGGTGTGCGCGTTTCATTGGAGGCCGATGTGACTACATCGGCTATTTCGGACCAATTCCTGCGATATGCATGGGGTGGAGGTTTCCTCTGCCCACCCCGTGTCAGATCCTCCCACCTGGAGCTGACAGCATTCACGAGGGCCTCATTTGCCTCTTCGCTGAAGGATTTGGCCCTTCTCTTTCCTGCACCTCCCTCCATTCTTTAAATTTATCTGTAATTTGGATAAGACTTTATGACCCGCTTCCTTTCTCCTCTCTCTCTCTCTCTCCCAGACCCACCCAAAGCTTCTGAGCATGTGTGAAGACCCTTGACCTCTCAAAACGTGGGAAGAAGCATCAACCTGAAAAAAAAAATCAACCTGCACATGCGCAGTAATGCGTTGCTAGGGAAGCTTTTTTTTTCATTCACTTCCGTTTTCTTTGGGCGATCAGGAGATCGCCGAGAAATGACATCGCCCATTTGACATCGCTGGGCTAAGGCCAAGTGGAAAAACGCAAAAAAAAAAATGGGCCTTGAGCCGGCGATCAGCACAGGTGATAGGTCCCGCATCGCTGGAACAAGGCTCATTTTTTTCGGCCTTAGCCTGAAAGTGGAAAGTCTAACTCATTGTGTTTAACATGTAGTATATTTTAATCTTGGTGCTAAGCCTTGATAAACAGATTGGAGCAGTAAGTGCTATTTATGTTCCAGACCATCTGTGTACTTAAGGAAGCTGGAGTTCAAGTGTATGTCATTATTATCAAAACAATAACAACTCATCCACTTCAGCACAGCGCTAGATTATTCCAACAGTAATCTTCTGTTTATTTTGCTCCCAATGAATATCGGCCTATCGGAATGAACTACATTGCTGTTGCACATTTTAAAAAAGTATTGCAAAGGAACCGTGGGAGATTTCTTCAGCCTCTTAAAGCAACACTTGCTCAACTATCCCTTCACTGAGCTATCTTGTTAAGGAAGGCTGCAACTCAACTTCTTGTAATATGACTGCTCAGCTCCACTCACACATCAATTACTTACAAGCATAACCCTAAAAACCCTTCCTCCACTTCAACAGCCTCATACTCCCACATCATTTACTTCACCTCTCCCATGCCACAACTGCCAGCTTTCCCCTCATTCACTCTATCTTCTTGCAGAACAAATTGGCAGGACACCAGAGTGATATCTCCACCTTTAAACCTTTCATCCTCTTTAAGCACAAGGCCACAGAGCTTATAGGGAGGCACTTATATGGTCATGGGAGACGGTGGCATCAAAGGCATCTCGCCAAAGCCAGATTGCTGATTGAGCACCTACACTGTCATCATGGCATCCCTGTGAAGCATCGCACAGCCACAACTTCCCACCCACTTCTCTATCTCCTTAATCCTTAGTTTTTACTCTACTTTCCTGCAGATCCACCAAAGCAACAGGTGGCATGGGAGGAGAAAGATAATGATGGTGATGAAGAGGATGATGGGGGCCAAGCTACCCTGGAATTGCAGTTGCATTACATTGCCCCCTCAGGGAATATCAGGACAGTGGAGACTCCCTTATAGCAGTACACCAGTGGAAGGTAGGAGGCAACAGCAAGCTGCCATGGAGGCCCACCTTGCCCCATGAGGCTTTTGTAGAGAATGAACATGCCTCAGGTGGCATGTAGAAGGAGCTGTGAATAGGTGTCCATTGGGAGCTCCTGAGAAGCCCTGGCAGTGGGTAGGTGCTGGAAGAGTCTGAAAATCTGCTGGTGGTCCGAACCTGTATAACGCAGTCAGAAGCAAGTGCAGGTGCCATTAGGCAGAATGGCAAAAAAAAATGCTTTAAAAATTGTTTCCTACCAGTAAAAGAAATTCTGAATTCAAAGACCTCCCGACTTCTGTTTCAGGAACTCTTTACTTCTGCCTTGAATGGCTGTTACTGACAGTTGCTGCATCCCGTTGAGCTTAGTGTAACTTATCCTGAGTGCAACAGCGGTACAAATCCAGGAATCATGGAGGTGCCTCAGTGAGCGGATCGCAGCATAGCTGCAGACGTGCAAGGAAACTCAGGGATAGCATTTCAAGGTGGAAATGGCTTCCATCTGAATCTTCTCGCAAACAAAGTTGCCTCTCTTTCCTGCACGATTAGTGTGCCAGAAATGGCAATGAATATCTCCCCACCCGCTGATGTCTGTTGCATTAGAGTGCACAATATTCTGGTTTTAAGGAAGCTAGCATACATTTTGACTAGCATGTTGCTTTTTTCAACAAGAGCAGGCATTGACGACGAGATCCAACACCACCTCCAGTGTGGCAGCGCAGCCTTCGGCCGCCTGAGGAAAATAGTGTTTGAAGACCAGTCCCTCAAAACTGTCACCAAGCTCATGGTCTACAGGGCCGTAGTAATACCCGCCCTTCTGTATGGCTCAGAGACGTGGACACCTCAAGTCGCTGGAGAAATACCACCAACGATGTCTTCGCAAGATCCTACGAATCCCCTGGGAGGACAGATGCACCAACATTAGTGCCCTCGACCAGGTTAATAGCCCCAGCATTGAAGCACTGACCACACTTGATCAGCTCCACTGGGCAGGCCGCATAGTTCGCATGCCAGACACGAGACTCCCAAAGCAAGTGCTCTACTCAGAATTCGTCCACGGCAAACGAGCCAAAGGCGGGCAGAAGAAATGTTACAAGGACACCCTCAAAGCCTCCCTGATGAAGTGCGACATCCTCACTGACACCTGGGAGTCCCTGGCCAAAGACAGCCCTAAGTGGAGGAAGTGCATCCATGAGGGCGCTGAGCACCTCAAGTCTCGTCGCCGAAAGCATGCAGAAATCAAGCACAGGCAGCAGAAGGAGTGTGCGACATATCAGACTCCTCGCCCACCCTTTCCTTCAACCACTGTCTGTCCCACCTGTGACAGAGACTGTGGTTCTCGTATTGGACTGTACAGCCACCTAAGAACTCATGCTAAAAGTGGAAGCAAGTCTTCCTCGATGATGATGATGACGACTTTTTTCTACCTTCAGCCAGACCTCAGCTAATGCAGACTTTACACTATAAAGCAATCACATTGCTCCTCAACCCATTTGTAACTATTTCACAGGTCATTTCTATGATTTAAATACTGATATTTCACATCACTTGTCACAGGTTCACAAAGATTCTTGTCAAATTTGGCAAAGAAATTATTCTGAAATGAATTCATTGAAGTTTTCAGGATTATAAAGGGAGTTGATCAATTTGTGTTGGATAAATTGTTCACCATGGCACCAGGTTCAAACACCAGGTGGTAAGAGTTCAAATTTAGAAAGTTAAGAAGAATAAGAAAAGTCAGCTGGAATGTTTTAACCCAATGAGTATTTGTGATATAAGTTACCAGGGAAGGTCATGCAAGTAGGCAGCATAAATGGGTTTCAAAAATCATCATATGCATTTTGGTAGAGGGAGAGGATTGAAGGATATAGCGAAAAGGAAGATAAATGAAAAAGGATAGGTTTACTGGGTCTATTGACCTTTCTGTGTGCCTAAAAATACTTAAGTTCTAATGAAAAAGGCATTTAAAGGTCATCTTTAAATGCAAGTTCACACAAATCTGGAAAATTACATCTGATCATTGGATCTTTACCATCTGGCTTGCCAGGCCCAGGTGAGTCTTCAGCTTCCAGATAATTTCTTTTATACTTTATTGTCTTAATTTGCTTCAGACACCTTTCTCTCAGCGACCTCAGAGATCAGCACCTCACAGAAGATACCAGGTGAGAGAATTGCTGGTAGAAGGCCTTACCCACAATGCAGAGGGGCTGAAATTCAGGGGCCAGATAAGGCATTGCAGTCCAATGGCCACCCCGACCCAAATTCAGTTCGGGGATTTTTCGGCCTGTCCCCACTTTTGCCCCGCTGCTGATGACTGGCACAAGCACATCATCAAAATGCACACCGCCACTATCCCGCATCTGCAGAAGACTCAAACCCATATTTAGGGAAAAAAATCATTGCCCCACCACGCGGTGCCCCCGACAGCTTTCTCTGTCAGTACACCTTATTCTGAGTGTGTACGGCCCGGCAGCACAGCGGCTCTTCAAGGGGAGGGCACACTGCCGTGGCCGCCATGTTGTTGTTTTTGCCGGCCGACTTCCCGATCGGCCAGCAACATATTGATCCCAAGTTCAACTGGGCTGCCAACAGGGTGCCAGGTTGTTGGCCCGGCCGAAATCCTCCCTGGTGGCCCAGTGACTGAAGATAAAAAATGCCCGAGTCTCTCCACTTTAATGGAAGGGAGAGCGCATGGTGACGCACACGCACTGTGACATCACCATTGCTCCGCCACTGAGTGACAGTGACAGAGTCTCGATCCCACCCTAACTTCTGCCCATCAACCTGACAGACCACCACACTTCTGCCCTCACTCGGACCGACTTCCGGTCCAATGTTAAAAAATCTTCTAAGTGCTGAAAATGGATTGGACGGCTGGCTCATCATTCCCGACGGAAAAACGAGGTCAAAAATCATAGGTGCGCCAGCTTTCTGGCATGCATGAATTTTGGCCCCAGGGCGTACAGGCCCAGAGTAACTTTCCTGGACCTGACTGAGGAACAGTGCCTCAGCAGGCTTTGCTTTGCCAGGCAGATTATCTCAGACATCTGCAAACTTCTCCATACAATCAGCCATAGTAATGAAACTCATTGGCATGCCTTTCACATATGAAATTGAGTGAAATCCTGTTAGAGTGTGTGACATATCCAAAAGTCAAAATAATTACTAGAGTCTCCTTTAATCCCTGAACTTGCTAGCAACTAACTGAATAATGGACCACTCCAGGATATATAGAGAAAAATGTACAGTTAAGAGCTAACAACATAACATTTACATCGGTGTGAGCTACAATACATTATAACAAATATGTACATAGACTGCACAGAAAAGGCTTATTTCATTGGCTGAGAAGCTATGATGTTGACCATAATAAACAACCTGACAATATCATGTAAATTCTGTTATAATATCCTACGTTAAGAATTATTTGCTGTGCTTCAAGTAAATTGATTAAATTAATAGAAACAAGGCAACCCCCGCCCCCTCCCCCAAACCCCATCCCAAAACCCCCAGCTCACAGCTTCACACTTGGGAGCTGTTTTTAGCTCCCTGGAATCTCTTGAGGTTGTGTAGTCAAATCATTTCTTTGATTTTCCTTGTTACTGTTTCTATGTTTAGTGACCCATTTTCTTTTACAAGCCAATTGGTTATTTCCCATTTTCATATAAAATTTGAACCCTCCAACATGTCTCCTGTACACCCTCCTATGTGGACCTCTTACAGGTTTCTCTGCAGAATTCTGTGTCACATATGGTGCATTTTAGAACCCTGCCACGAGCAAAATAATTTATATAGAAGGTGGCTTGGCTTTTGATGGTTGTAACCTTTAAGTTCCTTCAGAAGAGAGTTACATTTCTAACCTTTTTCCCAATGTGCATATTCTGCATGAAATGCAATTAGGTTGCACTTACTTAAAAACATGAGAACATAATAATTATCAGCAGAAGTAGGGCATATGGCTCTTTGAGCCTGCTCCACCATTTAGTGTGATCATGGCTGATCGACCTCAACTCCACTTTCCCGCCCGATCCCCATATCCCTTGATTCCCCTAGAGTCCAAAAATCTATCTATCTCAGCTTTGAATATACTCAACGACTCAGCATTCACTATCCTTTGGGATAGAGAATTCCAAAGATTCACAATTCTGTGAAGAAATTACTTCTCAGCTCAGTGTTAAATGGCTGACCCCTTATCCTGGGCCCGAATTTGATGAAGGCCCCTGCCCGCCCAAGTGCTGCCTAAAGGACTGCCGATGGCCGCCGAGGTCCCTGACGGTTCTTTTGGCGGGGTTTTCATCAGCAAGATCCCTCGAAAGTCGGTGGGTGGAAAGCAGCAACTTATGCTGTCAATCTGGACGGGAACCGGCGGGAGCTCTCATTCTCAGCGCCAAATGCACTGGTCGCTCAAATGCCGCCGAGGATGGAGTCGGGCCCACGGAGGGTCGACCACCTAAAAATAAAAAGCATTTAAAAAAAAACATCTGATGACCTTCAGGGGACTCCATACAGGTAAGTCCCTGTAAAGAAATAACGTTAAAATATGTCACTAACCTGTTTTCCCCCATCTTCACACTTACCATTGAGCCTCCACGCAGCAGTCCACCGCAGTTCTGCCGCTGACTCCAGCCGACTCCTGCTCCCATGAATATGGCATCTCAGCGGGCGGGCATCTACTTACACGCATTGGCCATCCGCTGACATCAGCGGGCGCTTCCCGGTAGCTCTCCCCTCCCGCCCACTCCAGGCCACGTCGAAAGTGGCACTGAACGGTTCGAGCAGAGGAATGTCGGCGGCAGTGAGTAGCAGTTGGTGGCAGTGGGCGGTAAGTTAATCAATTTCGGCCCCTATGCCCCCTAGTTCTAGACTCTCCAACCAGGAAAAAAAAACTCTCAGCATCTACCCTGTCAATCCCCGGCAGCATCTTGTATGTTTTAATGATATCACCTCTCATTCTTCTAAATTCCAGAGAGTCTAGGCCTAATCTGCTCAATCTCTCCTCATAGGACAATCCTCTCAACCCAGGGATCAATCTAGTAAACCTTTGTTGCACTGCCTCTAAGGCATATATGTCCTTTCTCAGATAAGATGACCAAAACTGTGCACAGTGCTCCAGGTGTGGTCTCATCAAAGCCCTTTACAATTGTAGTAAGACTTCCTTACTCTTGTACTCCAATCCCCTTGAACTAAAGACCAACATGCCATTTGCCTTCCTAATTGCTTGCTGTACCTGCAAAAGTTAGCATCCTTGACCAGGCCAACATCCCCAGCATTGAAACACTGACCACACTTGATCAGCTCCGCTGGACAGACCACATCATTCGCATGCCAGACACGAGGCTTCCAAAGCAAGCGCTCTACTCAGAACTCCTTCACGGCAAACTAGCCAAAGGTGGGCAGAGGAAACGTTACAAGGTCACCCTCAAAGCCTCCCTGATAAAGTGCGACATCCCCACTGACACCTGGGAGTCCCTGGCCAAAGACAGCCCTAAGTGGAGAAAGTGCATCCAGGAGGGCGCTGAGCACCTCGAGTCTCATTGCTGCGAGCGTGCAGAAATCAAGCGGGGGCAGCGGAAAGAGCATGCAGCAAACCAGTCCCACCCACCCTTTCTCTCAATGACTATCTGTCCCACCTGTGACAGGGACTGTGGTTCTCATATTGGACTGTTCAGCCACCTAAGGACTCATTTTTAGAGTGGCAGCAAGTCTTCCTCGATTCCAAGGGAGTGCCTCTGATGATGATGATGATGATGTACCTGCCTGTACCTTGCCTGTTATTGGAACAGGCAACAGTGTTAGAGAAATTCATTAATATTGTTTGACAATGGTTCATAATACATTGGTATGATTGTAACACTTGGCTTATGTTGCAAATGCTGTCGGGCGTCGAAAGAATTTACTTAAAATATATTGGCTTAAGTCCGTAAGTGGGAATAAATCCTCGTCTGTGTGTAACTTCTTTCACAGACCATATACATTCTACCTTGTCCTGGACTCAATCTCACTTATTTAATCTTCTGAGGAAAAATTATGCATAATTTCTCCCTAACCCACATAAATTGAAGTCCTGATAATCAGCACTTGCGCGTATTGCTTCCATGATCAAGTGGCAACTGTGACATCAGCCAGCGACCCTCTGTAATATCTACAGATCATTTATTCATTTTTTAAATTACTGTTGTGCAATCTAGCTAAAGCGCCAAGCTCCATAGGTGAAATAAGTAGGACAAGAACTAAAGTACATGTGGAAATAATAATTAAGTGACACCAAGCTTGAGTTTTACAGGCCTGAAGATTGTAGGTGGGAGAAAGGAACGACTGAGTTAGAGTAGGAAATGTGCAATAATTCTTCTTTCAACTGTGAGGATTCCAGGAGGAGAAAGAGCATGCAAGGCAATGCATTAAGAGGCATCTTTAGAGCTTCAGATTTTTTTTGATGGATTGTTTAAAACTGCTGGCATCTTTATAGTATTCTTAGCATCAACACATGATTTTAATATGGGGAGAGGAGGCAGAATATATGTTATAGATGCATACTGAATTCTCTGGGGATTTTCTGATTATTGTGCTTAAATAGTTAGAAATGGATGTTCAATGAATCTAACACAAGATGTGAACTAATCCTTGAAGAGTTAGGTGGTTTAGTAAGACTAAGCAATGGACAATAATGCTGAAATTCACATTTAGAGACAGATTACATAGCAGGATGGCTTATGGGTCAATAGAAATTATTCCTAGTGCAGCACTATCATCTGTAGAAGCACTGTATTTACAGTGAAATGTTTCAAAGGGTAATTCAGCTGGGAGGTATTTTAACATCTTATTGTCGGAGAAATTTTGGCTTATTTTGCACTTTTCAAGGCAATTTCTCACTAGTTAAAATTCATGCTGAGGTAGCAATGTATAGGATAAAAAAGGCCTATTATTTTTGATAACTGTCTGTATTACATTGATCTCTACTTTGCAGATCAAAACTGAAAAAAGCTTTGAAAATTCACTTCAACCTTCAGATGCATACCGTCAGTTCAAGCTTGCTAAAGGAGAACTGTATGAAATGTGTCAGCTGAGTCCAGATATTTAATGGGTTAGTCTTACCGCTCGGCTGGCTATCTCCCAAAAAATGGGCGATGTTCCAGCGATGGTCAATGTGTCAGCCTTACTGATTGCTGGAACATCGCCCATTTTTTGAATTGCAATTTTTCATTCGGCGATAGGCCAGCGAAGTGAAATGGGCAAAGCGAAAGTTCAGCGATGTTATGTGGGCCCAGCTAACAGTCAGCGATGTGGAAGGCAAAAGCTTCCCTAGCAACGGCCTTCTACGCATGCAATTTTTTTTTTGGTGGACAGCTTTTCCTGCATTTCAGGAGATCAGGGGTCATCCACACATGCGCAGAAGGCCGTTGCTGAGGGGGAGAGAGAGAGAGAGAAAGGAGAGGAAGAAAGCAGTTAGAGAGAGCGAAAAAAGAGAGAATAGAGAGTGACAGATTGGATATATAAATATATAAAATCAGTTTATGTATATATAACAGCAGTTTATATATATAAAGAAAGTGAAAGATAAAAAATAGGATAAAATGTCATCATCGATCAATGTGGAGGGGGATCAGAAGAGGGCAAAGCCTTTCTCTGACGTGGCAAATGAGGCCCTCGTCCAGGAGGTGCACTCCAGGTGGGACGAATTAACCTGGGGTGGCAGTGGGAAACCTCCACCCTGGGCCTACCAGAAAATTTGGGGCCAGATCGCGGACATCATCTCCTCGGTGTCCCACGAGGCGAGGGGGCCTGACCAGTGCTGCAAATGCTGGAACAGCCTGATGGCGTCAGCAAGAGTAAGTACAGATTTTATATTGTATTGATTTAATTAATTGTTGTAAATGTTGTAAATTATTTACATACATACATACATAAATGCATATATACACATATATATATATATATTCCCTGCTAGTGTCTGTATAGCGCTATGAACCTGTGTCCTTTTTAAGTCTCTCTGGCTGCTGCAGTATAGAGAGATGTATGTGTCAAGCTGTAGCTACTAAACATGCTGAGCTTTGTTACAACCATGCAACAATTGTTGATCCTATTTGCATATAACATTTTAAACTGTTGTGTTTCCATGATACTACCTAGTCAATTAGCTGATGCCATGCTCTTTTCTCATTTGCAGAAGAAGATACCTAACAACCGCAGCGAGCAGAGGTGCACTGGAGGGGGCACTACTCAGCTACAACCACTTACTGACCTCGAGGAGCATGCAGCCACGCTCGTGGGCCCTGAAAGCTCTTCGGCCACCACTCGTTGTCTTGCAGAACCCCGCTATGCGTCTTGTGAGTAATGTGTCAAACAGTTTTAAAAAGTAATGTAACGTCCTGTAATTATAATGCAATATACGAATTATGTCATGTCATGTCCTGCATGCAGCCTTTGTGCAAAAGAAGCAATAAGAGCAGGGGATGCAGCCTCTACAGCTTTCTGGGGCAGTGAAATCCACATGATTTATTAATATGTATCGTCTGTCAGTAATGTGTACCCTTATGTTCTAATAAGCTCAGTAATAAACTCAAATATGCTTTGAAGTTCAACCAGAGATGACAATGGAGGTATCACCTGAGGAAAAGGAACAGGAAGAGAAGGAGGAGGAAGAAATATCTACCACCATGGAACCAGAGGAGTAGGAGGAACAATATATAGAACCCACAGAGGGGGATGAACCTGCGGCCAGCTTGGATGTCTCTATTGAGACAGAAGAGGCACCGGGACCAAATGGCATGCAGCCGGCAACGCTAAGGCGTATTATAGTGCTCACGCCAACCCCACAGTAGTCGAGTCAGCGAGGTCTGCACGCGCCTTCCATGGATGATCGGTTGGAAGGCTTGATCTCCTTGTGTGAGGAGACGGTCGCGATAAGTCGCGAGCATCTCCCGGCTTTTCACGAGTTCACGCAGGGCTTTGCACAGATGTTTGCTGAGCATACGGAAGGAGCGAGGCAGACAATTGCACAGTTGCGTGAACAGACCGCCACCGCCACCACCAATGCCTTGTGGCATGCGCTGTTGGCTGTGCACGGCGCTGCACCCCAAGGTGTTGTGCTCGATCGGAGGAGTACCAGCCCAAGCACTCAAGCGAGTCAGGAGGAAGAACTTGCTTCTTACTCGGAAGATGATCCCCCCACTTCATCTTCCCCTCCAACAACACCCCCACCACAGCAGAACGTCTTTCCATTGCCCGCTGCACGCCAGACTCGTCTCGGTCTCCGAGGACCAAAGTGGGCGGGTGGGCCTAAGACAGGGGGGGGGGGGGGGGGGAAGGATCTGGAGGGAAACTTGGCCGCAGGTGGGGGGGCTGGTTTGTTGCTATTTTTATTGTTATTACTTTTATTGTTATTGTTGTGTTCTTTTTTTATTACTGTTACTGTTGGTTTATAGTTGGAGGGTGAGTGGTGGGAAGGTGGTGTTAAAAATTTAAATTCTTATTAAATTAATAATTTTTTTTAATTGAATTTAACAATTGTTGTGCATTGTCTTAGACTAACATAAGTTAAGTTAAGCTAAACACTAATGCAACTGTTGTACAACAAAGACCAGACCAGGGCAGAGTAAGCAATGCTAAAACGTGACTCAACACAAATGCAACTGTTGTCTAACCATAACTGTAACTGTGACTGTCCCCAATGTAAGTTCATGCAAAGCGTTCATTTATGAGCTGCTGGCGCAACAGCTTTGAAGCCGCGTAACTCCCACGGGGTTTCTCCAGTCTTCGGGTGGTGGGCGCAGGGACCATGGATTCATCGCTAGGCTGATTGTCCTCCCCGAGGTGCTCACCAGCCTCCTGCTCCTTATCAACTGCCTCTTCTGCCTCCACTCCTTCTGGAGGTGGACCAGCAGCCCCATCTGACATTTGTTGTCCTCTCCTTATAGCTCGGTTATGCAACATGCAACACACCACAATAAACTCAGTGACATGGTCAGGGTGGTACAGTAGGCTCCCACCAGAGTGGTCCAAGCATCTGAAGTGCTGCTTGAGCATTCCAATTGTCTTTTCGACGATGTTGCACATAGCTATGTGGCTTTCGTTGTAATGCTTCTCGGCTTCTGTCAGGGGATTACGCAGGGGGGTCATGAGCCAATTGACAAGGCCATATCGTTTATCCCCCAGCATCCAACCATGATCTACTGGCTGATTGACAAACAGGCCAAGGATAGCACTCTCACGCAGGATGTGCGCATCATGGATGCTGCCTGGAAATGTAGCATTTACTACCATGATTATTTGGTTGAGGTCGACAATGAACTGCACATTCAGGGAGTGGAATCCCTTTCTGTTTTGAAACATCTCCAGGTTCTGTAAAGGGGCTTTCAGGGTGATGTGCATACAGTCTATTGCTCCCTGCACCTTGGGGAAGTTTGCTATTCTTGAGAAACCCAAAGCCCTCTCGGTTTGTGCCTCTCTGATCATAGGGAAGCTTACAATGTCCATCCTGCGAGCATAAAGGGCTTCAGTCACCTGTCAAATGGAGCAGTGTGTGGCATGCTGAGAGATAACACAGATGTCGGCAGCTGAAGTCTGAAAGGATCCAGATGCATAGAAGGATAGTGCCACAATAACCTTTACCTCAATGGGCAGTGCAGTATTGATGGTGCTGGTAGGCTGCAGATCCCCCTTGATGAGCTGACATATCTCATCGATGACCTCCTTTCGGAAGTGCAGCCTCCTAAGATATGTGTTTTCAGACAAGTTGAGGTAAGATTGCTTTTCCCTCTACCTTCGTTGGCTGTACGTTTGCCTCCTCTGCCTTCGCATTACACTGCCACCTCTTCAATTGATCCTTTCAGATGCCAGCGTGTGAGCAGTTACAAGTAATGGCAGAGAAGCCATAGGCCCCATCACTATCACTAATATTATCACTTGCTTTTAGGAAAAAAATGCCTAATCTACTAAAATAAAAGCTAATATTATAATTAATAAATATTAGTATAAATCTGTAAAAGACCCTTAAGTAACTCACAATTTATAAGCTCATGTTTTTTAGCAGCCTCCTCCCTTCTTCCGACATTCAAATGGCATCCATAGTGCTGAGCTCTGTGAGGAAGGCCCGGGAAAAGCAACTATTCTCCAGCGATGTTCTCGGCGAGCGATCAGCCCGGCGATGCGTGGGCGATGTGCTGAAAATTGTGCTGGGCGATGTGCGGGCGATCACCTCAGTGATCACCTCGGCGATGTGAGCCAAAAGTTGGGGGGAGAATTTTCCGGTGATGTTCCAGCCTAGCTTTCCAGTTTTCAGTCAAAATGGGCAATAGCAGGCCATTTTGGGCGATGTATGGGCATTAGGCCAGCGATGTGAAGTGGAAAGCCTAGCCCAATGGGTGGAAAATTGGGTTTCATAGTGCCCTTTTATTGGGCACTACAAGACCTCTTAAACTGCCAAAATGTCATTCACATCATGCATGCACACTTTTGATGGGAAGCACGCTGGACACCGCATTTGTAAAGGGGTTTGTGCGCGTGTATCCAATGACCACTGGCAGCAGGCAGATTATGGCCTCAATCAGTGTCCAATGCTGATTTGACACCAGCACTGCCAATTTAGAGCTCCACGCTCCAGTCAACGCCCTCTCTTAACCTCGCACAGCTGAACATGTGTTTAGTGGCATGAAGGAAGCCCCCACCAGCACTATTTAAAGGGATCACCAACTACTTACAGGTTAGTTGCTGGATTATTTCTTCTGGCTGTTTCTGAAATTCAACATGTTTTTGGTGTTTTTCTATACTTGTGAAATGATTAAATAGTCTGGCTTGTGCTGAAGTACTATTTGATGACTTAAAGGCTTGTGCACAAATGAGTTACATCCAACCTAGTAGGGCTACTCCTTGGCATTGATCATGGCTGGGAGAATAAACGGAGACCACACAGAGCAGGACAACCTGCTGGACAAGGGAGGAGGCATTTTTGTGTGCCTTCTGGTGAGCTGGCATCTGCACTATCCTTTCCCCGTCCTGGCTGCAGCATACATATGTCTGGTATCTCACCCAGTGCAGTTTGCAACTCTATGCTCTCTAAATTACGTGCAGTGTCAGTATCTGAGTTGGTGGCTGCGACTGAGAAATCGAGTGACGGTGTCCCTTCATCTTGACTTTCTTCTTGTTCTTCTGGGCAGTTTCTAGTTTTTGAGTATCTGAAATTAAAAATGGACAAAAGTAGAATTATGATGAGGGGAGAGGAGAAATTATGAAATGCCTGATTACACCATCTGCACCATGTAAGTCAGAACAGATTGAGGGATGAGGGAAAAGTGGAATGAGAGAAGGAGGATTAATTATGCAGATACCCTAATTTTCAACAGCTTCAGCCCCACCAGTGGCCAGTGCCTCAGCAATCCTATAAAGGATAGCACTATCTACCCCAAGGGGGTTAAAAGGTATACCTCTCCCCCTCCCGTTAATTCCTGCTGCCTCCAGTTGTGCATCACCTGAAGTATATCAGTGAGTGTTGTACAATATGTTTGGGTGATGTGGCTGTCATGGTTGAATAGCTGCCAGTGTGTGCAAACTTTAAGATGTTGGTGTGAGGTTTGCAACAGTGTAAGTGTGTGTGGGTGAGGTAAAGCATATGATGTAGTCACAAAGTGGTAAAGCATATTATGATGTAGTCACAAAGTGAGTGTTCCAGTTACATGGTAAAATATATTTTCCAATTGGTAATGCATGATTTTTGAGCATAACGTGGGTGTATGCAATTGAAAGATGGGGTGGAGATGCATAGTTTCAGATCTCCTCTCATTTTTTGCATCATACACTTTACCAGAAGAGGAATTCATTCAGAAACCTCTTGTCCAAAACAACTGCTAACTTAATATCAATATTCTAAGAACGTTCCAATGACATTGGCCCAAAAATTGCGGCCTCTCCGGGTGCGTATGATGTGCGCACGCATGCGAAGAGGCCTCGCAAATGCCGGTTCTCAGCGCGTGATGCGCATGCGCTAAGAACCAGCTTTTGCGATCTGTCAAAATGTCTTTCGACAGATCGCATGTATCCCCGGGAGAAGGACATTCGTGGGCAGAGATTTGGGCTACTTGCCCAATTCTTGCCCAGCGATTGTCCTTCAAACTCTTACACCTGGTAAAAGCAGGCATTATGTATAGTCTATGGTTTACCAGTATAAGATTTTTAAAACATAGAAAAATTAAATGTATTTACTTCATTGAGAAAGGCTTGCTCCCACTCCAAAAGTGAGTTCTCAGGTGACTGAACAATCCAATTCGGGAATTACAGTCTCTGTCGCAGGTGGGACAGAAAATCATTGGAGGAAAGGGTGGGTGGGAAATTGGGTTTGCTACACACTCCTTCCGCCATCTGCGCTTGTTTTCTGCATGATCTTGGCGACGCGACCCGAGATGCTCAGTGCCCTCCTAGATGCTCTTCCTCCACTTAGGGCGGTCTTTGGCCAGGAACTTCCAGGTGTCAGTGGGGATGTTGCACTTTATCAAAGAGGCTTTGAGGGTGTCCTTGAAGTGTTTCCTCTGTCCACCTGGGACTCGCTTGCCATGTAGGAGTTCTGAGAAGAGCACTTGCTTTGGGAAGAGTGACTATAATATGGTAGAATTCTTTATCAAGATGGAGAGTGACACAGTTAATTCAGAGACTAGGGTCCTGAACTTAAGGAAAGGTAACTTCGAAGGTATGAGACGTGAATTGGCTAGAATAGACTGGCGAATAATACTTGAAGGGTTGAAGCTGGATAGGCATTGGCAAACATTTAAAGATCACATGGATGAACTTCAACAATTGTACATCCCAGACTGGAGTAAAAATAAAACGGGGAAGGTGGCTCAACCATGGCTAACAAGGGAAATTAAGGATTGTGTTAAATCCAAGGAAGAGACATATAAATTGAAAAATACACAGAAAAAGCAGCAAACCTGAGGACTGGGAAAAATTTAGAATTCAGCAGAGGAGGACAAAGAGTTTAAATAGGAGGGGAAAAATAGAGTATGAGAGGAAGCTTGCTGGGAACATAAAAACTGATTGCAAAAGCTTCTATAGATACGTGAAGAGAAAAAGATTAGTGAAGACAAACATAGGTCCCTTGCAGTCAGATTCAGGTGATTTTATAATGGGGAACAAAGAAATAGCAGACCAGTTGAACAAATACTTTGCTTTTATTTTCATGAAGGAAGACACAAATAACCTTCCGGAAATGCGAGGGGACCGAGTGTCTAGTGAGAAGGAGGAACTGGGGGAAATCCTTATTAGGCGGGAAATTGTGTTCGGGAAATTGATCAGATAAATCCCCAGGGCCTGGTAGTCTGCATCCCAAAATACTTAAGGAAGTGACCCTAGAAATAGTGGATGCATTGGTGATGATTTTCCAACAGGCTATTGACTCTGGATCAGTCCTATGGACTGGAGGGTAGCTAATGTAACACCACTTTTTAAAAAAGGAGGGAGAGAGAAAATGAGCAATTATAGACCAGTTAGCCTGACATCAGTAGTGGGGAAAATGTTGGAATCAATTATTAAAGATGAAATAGCAGTGCATTTGGAAAGCAGTGACAGGATCGGTCCAAGTCAGCATGGATTTATGAAGGGGAAATCATGCTTGACAAATCTTCGAGAATTTTTTGAGAATGCTACTAGTAGAGTGGACAAGGGAGAGCCAGTGGATGTGGTGTATTTGGACTTCCAAAATGCTTTTGACAAGGTCCCACACAAGAGATTGGTGTGCAAAATTAAAGTACATGGTATTGCGGGTAATGTACTGGCGTGGATAGAGAACTGGTTGGCAGACAGGAAGCAGAGATTTGGGATAAACGGGTCCTTTTCAGAATGGCAGGCAGTGACTAGTGGGGTGCCGCAGGGCTCAGTGCTGGGACCCCAGCTATTTACAATATAAATTAATGATTTGGATGAAGGAATTGAGTGTAATATCTCCAAGTTTGCAGATGGCACTAACTTGGGTGGTGGTGTGAGCTGTGAAGAGGATGCTAAGAAGCTGCAAGGTGACTTGGACAGGTTAGGTGAGTGGACAAATGCATGGCAGATGCAGTATAATGTGGATAAATGTGAGGTTATCCACTTTGGTGGCAAAAACACGAATTCAGAATATTATCTGAATGGTGGCAGATTAGGAGGTGCAACGAGACCTGGGTGTCATGGTACATCAGTCATTGAAAGTTGGCATGCTGGTACAGCAGGCGGTGAAGAAGGCAAATGGTATGTTGGCCTTCATAGCGAGAGGAATGGAGTATAGGAACAGGGAGATCTTACTGCAGTTGTACAGGGCCTTGATGAGGCCTCACCTGGAATATTGTGTTCAGTTTTGGTCTCCTATTCTGAGGAAGGACATTTTTGCTACTGAGGGAGTACAGCGAAGGTTGTCGGTCTATACACAACTCCCACTAGCGTTTTCTGCCCTTTGGTATTCCGCAGCTCCACCCATACCGATTCTACATCATCCAGGCTAATGTCCCTCCTTACTATTGCATTAATTTCCTCTTTATCCAGCAACGCCACCCTGCCTCCTTTTCCTCTCTGCCTAGCCTTCCTAAATGTTGAATACCCCTGGATGTTGAGTTCCCAGCCTTGGTCACCCTGGAGCCATGTGTCCGTGATGACAATTACATCATATCCGTTAACTGCTGTCTGCGCAGTTAATTCATCCACCTTATTCCGAATACTCCTTGCATTGAGGCACAGAGCCTTCAGGCTTGTATTTTTAACACATTTTGCCCCTTTAGAATTTTGCTGTAATGTGGCCCTTTTTGTTTTTTGCCTTGGGTTTCTCTGCCCTCCACTTTTACGATTCTCCTTTCTACCTTTTGCTTCTGCCTCCATTTTATTTCCCTCTCCCTCCCTGCATAGGTTCCCATCCCCCTGCCATATTAGTTTAACTCCTCCCCAACAGCACTAGCAAACACTCCCCCAAGGACAATGGTTCCGATCCTGCTCAGATGCAGATCGTCCAGTTTGTAGTGGTCCCACCTCCCCCAGAACTGGTTCCAATATCCAGGAATTTGAATCCCTCCCTTTTGCACCACTCCTCAAGCCACGTATTCATCTGAGCTATCCTGCGATTCCTACTCTGACCAGCACGTGGCACTGGTAGCAATCCTGAGATTACTACTTTTGAGGTCCTACTTTTTAATTTCGCTTCTAGTTCCCTAAATTCATCTTCTAGGACCTCATCCCGTTTCTTACCTATATCGTTGGTACCTATATGCACCACGACAACTGGGTGTTCACCCTCCCTTTTCAGAATGTCCTGCACCCGCTCCGAGACATCCTTGACCCCTGCACCAGGGAGGCAACATACCATCCTGGAGTCTCGGTTGCGGCCGCAGAAATGCCTATCTATTCCCCTTACAATCGAATCCCCTATCACTATAGATCTCCCATTCTTTATCCTGCCCTCCTGTGCAGCAGAGCCACCCATGAACTTGGCTACTGCTGCTTCCCCCTGATGAGTCATCCCCCTCAACAGTACCCAAAGCGGTGTACGGGGATGACTGCAGGGGACCCCTGCACTACCTTCCTTGCGCTGCTCTTCCTGTTGGTCACTCATTTACTATCTGGCTGTGTACCCTTTACCTGCGGTAAGACCAACTCGCTAAACATGCTATTCATGTCATTCTCAGCATCGTTCATCCACCCGCAGCTCCAGGGACACAATGCAGCCCGGCAGGAGCTGGAGGCGGATACACTTCCCGCACACGTAGTCGTCACGGACACCGGAAGCGTCCCTGACTTCCCATATAGTACAGGAGGAGCATAACACATGTCCGAGCTCTCCTGCCCTTACTTAACCCTGAGATAAACTTAATTTGGCAACAACAATGCTAATTGTTACTTACTGATAAAGAAAAGAAAAAGAAAAACTACTTATCAATCACCAGCCAATCACTTACCCCCTTGGCTGTGACGTCACCTTTAGATTTCTTAATATTTCTTTTTGCCTCCCTGCTGCAGCTGCACCGGCTGGCCTCTTGTAGGCCGCTCACCTCCCGAACTCCCGCCTCTCATGAACTCCCGTTGCTCACTGACGGGCCTCCCGAACTCCCGCCTCTCACAGATTTTTTTGTGTCCTCTTCACAATTTGTTTTCCCACCCACCTTTCTATCAGCAGCAAACTTGGCTACATTATGGTCGGTTCCTTCATCCAAGTCATTAATATAGATTGTAAATAGTTGAGGTCCCAGCACCGATCCCTGCGACACTTCATAGTCACTGTTTGTCAACCGTAAAATTACTCATTTATCGATGAGTTTTCGATGAATTAATCTATCCTCTATCCATGCTAATATATTACCCCCAACCACGTGAGCTTCTTTCTTGTACATCAACCTCTTATGTGGCACCTTATCGAATGTCTTCTGGAAATCCAAATACACCACATCCACTGGTTCCTCGTTATTCACCCTGCTCGTTACATCCTCAAAGATCTCCCAGCAAATTTGTCAAACCTGATTTCCCTTTCATAAATCCATGCTGACTCTGCTTGATTGAATTATACTTTTCCGAATGTCCTGCTTCTGCTTCCTTAATAATGGACTCCAGCATTTTCCCAATGACAAATGTTAGGTTAACTGGTCTATAGTTTCCTGATTTTTGTCTGTCTCCTTTTTTAAATAGGGGCGTTACATTTGCGGTTTTCCAATCTGCTGGGACCGCCCCAGAATCCCAGGAAATTTGGTAGATTACAACCAATGCATCCACTATCTCTGCAGCCACTTCTCTTAAGACCCGAGGATGTAAGCCATCAGGTCCAGGGGACTTGTCCACCTTTAGTCCTATTATTTTACCTCGTACTATATCAGTGATCGTGATTGTATTAAGTTCCTCCCTCCCAATTGTTCCTCGATTATTCATTACTGGGATATTTTTAGTGTCTTCTACCGTGAAGACCGATATAAAATATTTCTTCAACGTCTGTGCTATTTCTCTGTTCTCCATTATTAATTCTCCAGTCTCATCCTCCAGGGGACCAACATTTACTTTAGCCACTCTTTTCCTTTGTATGTACCTGTAGAAACACTTACTATCTGTTTTTATATTTCATACTAATTTACTTTCATAATCTATCTTCCCTCTCTTAATCATTTTTTTAGTCATTCTCTGCTGGCTTTTAAACATTTCCCAAACCTCTAGCCTCCCACTAGTCTTGGCCACATTGTATGCCTTTGTTTTCAATTTGACACCCTCCCTTATTTGCTAAGTTAGCCATGGATGGTTATCCCTTCTCTTATAGTCTTTCCTTCTTATTGGGCTATATTTTTGTCACGAGTTATGACATATCTCCTTAAATGTCTGCCACTGCTCATCAACCATCCCATTCTTTAGTCCATTTTCCCAGTCCACTTTAGCCAACTCTGCCCTCATACCTTTGTAGTCTCCTTTATTTAAGCTTAGGACCCTGGTTTGAGAACCAACTTTCTCACCCTCCAATTGAATTTGAAATTCAACCATATTATGGTCACTCATTCCTAGAGGATCTTTTACTATGAGATCATTTATTAATCCTGTCTCATTACACAGTACTAGATCTAAGATAGCCTGCTCCATGGTTGGTTCTGCAACATACTGTTCAACGAAACTATCCCGGGTGTCATGTATTCAACTGTCATTGTAACCTTTGTATAAACTGACCTAAGTTGTACACCGTGAGAACATTGACCACTAGGTGGTGAACTTGTGGGAGACACTCCTAACCTGGACTTTCAGGTATAAAATGAGAAGCTCCACCCACCTTCATCATTTCAGTGCTGGCAAATAAAGGTTACAGGTCACAGAGTGACCTTCTCTCAAATATGGGCCTCGTGTGCATTTATACTGTATAGTAAGGACATATTACTGGCGACGAGAAACTGGGATTTAACCACGTGAGCATGGCCACTAGCAGGTACTGTGTTGGTGATGATTGGGATGACTTTATTGAGCAAAGTTTTGTCACTAAGGAATGGTTGGGACAGGATTCGGCTGACAAAAGCAGGGCTCATCTCCTGACGGTTTGTGGATCCAGAGCGTACTCCCTGATGAAGGACCTTCTAGCGCCAGAGAAGCCGGCGGACAAGACTTTTGAAGAGCTCAGTAAGTTGATCGGGGAACACTTTAAACCGGAGAGTAGCATACACATGGCGAGACACCGGTTTTACACGCACCGGCGGCGAGAGGGGCAAAGCGTTCCAGACTTCGTGGCAGACCTCTGGCGACTGGCGAGCCTATGTAAATTCCCAGATGCATGCAGAGCGGAGATGCTGCGAGACTTTTTTATTGAGGGCATCGGGCACGCTGGGATTTTCAGGAAACTGATTGAGACCATAGACTTGACCCTGGAAAAGGTGGCTTTAATGGCCCAGACATTTATCTCAGGAGAGGAAGAGACCAGAATGATTTTTGACAAAAATCTTGGCTTAAATGCAACAAATGGACAAGAAGTCAACATGGCACACAGTTCTCCAGGCAGACAGGGGCAATCGGACATGCCCGAGCATGTAGTCGAACACAAAGGGGGAATTCAACAGAGACAATGGCTAGCTGAACGGCAATTCACGCCATCGCAAAGGACAATGCGGCCAGTAATGGGGCCATCAACACCTGTTAATGGTGCGCTTAAGGACAGTTACAGAGAGAGTCAGAGATGATCGACTGGTAATGGACCTTTTGTTTCCAACAACGGCTCATGTTGGAGGTGTGGAGGCAAACACACAGCCAGAGCTTGCAGGTGTCAGCAATATACCTGCAGAAATTGCAACGTCAGCGGTCACTTGGCATATATGTGCAGCAAACCTGCAGCCAGGTTGATGTACAAGGAGGACGGGCCCGATGTAAGCCCTACGAGGCCAAATGAACACTGGGGGAAATCGCTGGAAGCTGAAGTTCAGCGAGTTCATGTGGAGCACATATACAGTTCATACACCAGGACACCACCGATAATGATAAAAGTGCTCCTCAATGGCATCCCAGTATCAATGGAGCTAGACATGGGTGCCAGCCAGTCCCTGATGAGTATCAAACAGTTCGACAAGTTGTGGGCGTCCAAGGCGAGGAGGCCAAAATTATTGCCGATTGACGCACAGCTACGGACATATACAAAGGAGATTATTCCGGTGCTAGGCAGCGCCACAGTTGTCGTGACCCACAACGATTCGGAGAACAGATTGCCACTCTGTATTGTCCCGGGGGACCTTCCCGCACTGCTGGAGAGGAGTTGGCTTGCTGTCATGAACTGGAAATGGGGCGATGTCAATGCAATTTCTTCTGTGGAGCGAGTATCATGCTCACAGGTCCTGGACAAGTTTGACTCATTATTTCAACCCAGCATTGGCACTTTCATGGGGGCCAAGGTAGTGATTCACATAAACCCGGATGCCAGGCCAGTACACCACAAGGCCAGAGCGGTGCCGTACGTGATGCGGGAAAAGATGGAAGGTGAATTGGACCGCCTGCTGAGGGAAGGCATCATCTCGCCAGTCGAATTCAGTGATTGGGCAAGCCCGATTGTGCCGGTGCTCAAGGTGGATGGGTCAGTCAGGATATGTGGTGATTACAAGTCCACCATCAATCGGGTGTCACTCTAAGACCAGTACCCGCTACCGAGAGCGGAGGACCTCTTTGCGACGCTATCCGGTGGGAAACTTTTTTCAAAATTGGACCTGACCTCAGCTTACATGACCCAGGAGCTAGCGAGTGAGTCGAAGAAGCTGACCACCATCACGACACGCAAGGCATTGTTTAAGTACACCAGATGTCCGTTCGGGATTCGCTCGGCCGCCGCGATCTTTCAACGAAATATGGAAAGCCTCCTCAAGTCGATTCCAAGGACAGTGGTTTTTCAAGACGACATCCTCATCACGGGTTGCGATACTGAAGAACACCTCCACAACCTGGAGGAGGTACTACGCAGACTGGATTGGGTAGGGCTGTGACTGAAAAAGGCGAAGTGCATCTTCGTAGCTCAAGAGGTAGAATTCCTGGGGATGAGGGTAGCAGCAGATGGGGTCAGACCTACTGTGTCCAAAATGGAAGTGATCCAGAGAGCACCCAGACCCCGTAACACGACGGAGCTGCATTCGTTCCTGGGGCTCCTGAACTATTTTGGTAACTTTCTTCCCAAATTGAGCATGCTGTTAGAGCCGCTATATGTGCTCCTGCGCAAATGTCGTTAATGGGTCTGGGGGGACAGCCAGGAAAGGACTTTTGTTAGAGCATGCAATTTGTTATGCTCCAACAATCTGTTAACGCTATATGACCCATGTAAGAAATTTGTTTTAACATGCGATGCGTCGTCCTATGGGGTCGGGTGTGTGTTGCAGCATGTTAATGCCAAGGGTCAGTTACAGCTGGTAGCTTATGTCTCCAGAAGTCTGTCCCAGGCAGAAAGTGGCTACAGGATGATAGAAAAGGAAGTGCTTGCATGTGTATATTCAGTAAAAAAAATGCACCAGTACCTGTTTGGCAGGAAATTTGAGCTGGAGACAGATCACAAACCCCTAACGTCCCTTTTGGCCGACAACAAGGCCATAAATGCAAACGAATCGGCCTGCATACAGAGGTGGGCACTCACATTACCCATATATGACTACACAATTCGGCACAGACCGGGCACTGAAAACTGCGCCGATGCACTCAGCAGGCTCCCACTAGCCACCACTGAGGGGGCTACCGAGCATGCTGCTGAGATTGTCATGGCTGTTGAAGCTTTCGAAAGCGAAGACTCACCCGTGACAGCCCGTCAGATCAAAGTCTGGACAAATAGAGACCCGCTACTGTCTTTAGTCAAGAAATGTGTCCTGAATGGGGACTGGGCAGCCACGTACAGGGCATGCCCTGAGGAATTTAAACTATTTCACAGGCACAAGGATGAAGTCTCGATTCAGGCCGTTTGACTACTGTGGGGAAACCGAGTAGTCATGCACCAGATGGGCATAGAGATGTTCATCAGAGAACTCCACAATGAGCACCCGGGCATTGTCATGATGAAGGCAATTGCCAGGTCACACGTTTGGTGGCCAGGGATAGATGCAGACCTGGAACTTTGTGTTCGCAGGTGCAACACGTGTGCCCAGCTGGGCAATACGCCCAGGGAAGCCCCCCTTAGCCCCTGGTCCTGGCCTGCCAAGCCATGGTCATGCACCCATGTGGACTATGCAGGTCCTTTCATGGGAAAAATGTTTTTGGTTGTAGTAGATGCCTACTCCAAATGGATCGAGTGTGACATTCTCAATTCAAGAACATCCTCTGCCACAGTAGAAAGTCTATGGGCAATGTTCGCCACCTGTGGTCTACCAGACGTCTTGGTCAGCGACAATGGCCTGTGCTTTACAAGCATTGAATTCCAGGACTTCATGGCAGGAAATGGTATCAACCATGTCAGAACAGCATCGTTCAAGCCAGCCTCAAACGGCCAGGCAGAATGAGCAGTGCAGATAATCAAACAGGGGATGCTCAGAATTCAAAGCCGCTCATCACGCCTCCTGTTGGTCAATAGATCCCGACCACACTCACTCACAGGGGTCCCACCAGTAGAGCTGCTAATGAAAAGGACGTTCAAAACCAGGTTATCCCTTATACATCCCACCATGAAAGAAATTGTTGAGAGCAGGCGCCAGTCACAATGTGACTACCATGACGGGAATGCGAGGGCACGATGTATTGATGTCAATGACCCTGTCTTTGTCCTCAGCTATGCTGCGGGGCCTAAATGGCTCACAGGCACTGTGATTGCCAAAGAGAGGAATAGGATTCTGGTCGTTAAACTTACCAATGGACAAATCTGCCGCAAACACTTGGATCAAACAAAAAGGAGGTTCAGCAACCCCATAGAAGAAGCAGAGGAAGAACACGATGTAGAGATCACTCCTCCACAAGTGACCGAATACCGGAACCAAGCGAAGGAGAGCCCAGTCACTGTGGGCAGTCCGGACAGGCCTGAGGCGAGGCACCGCAAACAGCAGACACTCAGGCCAGCGCCCGACAACCGGAGCCCAACTCAGGCGCTCTACAAGGGAGCGTTAACCACCAGAGAGACTTAACCTGTGATCCCAATAAGACTTTGGGGGGGAAGTGATGCCATGTATTCAACTGTCATTGTAACCCATGTATAAACTGACCTAAGTTGTACACCATGACCACTAGGTGGTGAACTTGTGGGAGGCACTCCTAACCTGGACTTTCTGGTATGAAAGGGGAAGCTCCACCCACCTTCATTACTGGCAAATAAAGGTTACTGGTCACAGAGTGACCTTCTCTCAAGTATGGGCCTCGTGTGCATTTATACTGTATAGTAAGGACATGTTACCGGGTACACTCTATGAATTCCTCTTCAAGGCTTCCCTGGCCAATTTGCTTTGTTCAATCAACATGAAGATTAAAATTATCTATGAATATTGCCATTCCTTTATTACAAGTCTCCATTATTTCTTGATGGGAGAAGTGGTCAGCTGCTGTTCGCCAGATCCTCTCCTGGCGAGACTGAGATGAAGAACTCATTGAACGGGATTGTGCACATAAACTCACATTCCACCACTCCATGCTTTCTCAGTTGAAATTTGTTCAGTCGATCTTATGATTTATTAAACATGCACATAGTATGATACATATGTTAATACAAGACCAGATAAGATCGCTTGATGGTTCCCCCAGATATTCTTGGTTTGATTCTCTGGACTGTGCTGAGTTAGGTGATCTCAGCTGGGGTGACATTAGGAGTTGCTATTATTGGCTTCAGTGTCCCTGCATTCAAGAGGGGAAATTTGCCCAGAGTTCCCATTCCTGATTACTATCCAGCAGTGTATGCATGGATGTTGAGACTTTGTTTAGCTGCAATACCCTCCACAGTCAAATAATCTCCACACTCAACATCAAGCTCACACATAATGACCACTTGGTCAAGGTGTTGGAAGATGCCTGACTCCATGATGGAATTGGACTCCACAAAGGAGAACTGAGTGATGCCACTCCAGACAGATGAAAGTTTTACAGAGGAATCTTGCACTATAGATCCAACATGAAAACACAAAAAGTAAGTCGAAGGGTCTGTTATCCAACTGTGCAATCCCAACATGTATACTTGCTCACCAAGAGCACACATGAGGAAATTGGGGCCCGTGATTTTCATTAATTTAATCTACAATTCATTTAACTTACAGGCTAAGGCTGTGAATAGAGAGTAAGGGCTAGACTTTACATTCTGATCGCTATCGCTCCTCCGTTCAGTCCATAAGTGTGACCCTGAGCTTCCTGTCGCCTGTCATTTTAATTCTCCACTGCATTCCAACTCTGACCTCTCTGTCCTCGGACTGCTACACTGTTCCAATGAAGCTCAACGTAAGCTCGATGAACAGCACCTCATATTTCGTTTAGGCACTTTACAGTCTTCTGGAATCAACATCGAGTTCAACAATTTCAGAGCGTAACCGCTGCCAGTCTTTAACTCCTTTTACCACTCCCGCCTCCCACCCACCCACCCACTCCCGCCCTGCCCCCCCCCGTCGCCCCTCAGAGCCGGTTTCTTTTTTTCTCTTTGTCTCTAATGGCAGTCTGTCATAATCCCACCATTCACACCCTATCTCGACTAATGTTTTTCTCCACCTGGTATTAGCATTTGAATTTGCGCCATCATCCCCTTTGTCTCTCTAATCTTTCTTGTCTTCCACCCTATCACAAACCTTGCCTTTTGTTCTTTCTTCCTCTCCCCCTTTCAGTGCCTGTTAAGAATCTGTTCTTTTCGAACACACTCAACATTTTTAAATTTGCCTAGTTTTGACAAAGGGTCATCGACCTGAAACATTAACTCTGCTTCCTCTCCACAGTTGCTGCCGGACATGCCGAGATTTCCAGCATTTTCTGTTTTTATTCCAGATTCTAGCATTTGCAGTATTTTGCTTTTGTATTAGTGACCTTGTGGTTAACTCTTAAACAGATCAGACGCAGTGCTCTCATGCAAGATGTGCATATCATGGATGCTCCCTGGAAAATTTGCATTTACTGCCCATGATTATTTGTTTGTGGTCGACAACGAGCTAAACATTCAGGGAGTGGAATCCCTTTCAGTTCTGAAACACCTCTGCATCCTGTAAAGGTGCTCGCAGGGCGATGTGCGTACAGTCTATTGCTCCCTGCATCTGGGGAAGTTGCTATTCTCGAGAACCCCAAAGCCCTCTCACTCTGTGCCTCCCTGGTCATAGGGAAGTTTATAAAGTCCATCTTGTGTGCATAAAGGGCTTCAGTCACCTGTTGAATGCAGCAATGTGTGCGTGCTGAGAGATACCGCAAACGTCGCTAGCTGAGGCCTGAAAGGAGCCCGGTGTGTAGAAGGAAAGTGCCGCAGTAACCTTAACCTCAACGGGCAGTGCAGTCCTGATGGTGCTGGTAGGCTGCAGATCTCCCTTAATTAGCTAGCATATCTCACTGATGACCTCCTTTTGGAAGCGTAGCCTTCTAATGCACGTGTTATCGGACAAGTCCAGGTATGATCGCTTATCCCTGTAAATGCATTGGGTGTAACGTCTCCTCCTCCGCAACATTCTGCCACCTCTTTGATTGGGCACATAATGCTCTTCAATATACCTGCTCCCATCTCTATTCTGCAGCATTTGATTAGTGATCAATACTGGTTGAGAAATGACAGGCCCCATCACCATAACTTGCTATAGATGCGCTTAATTTATCCTCAACAAATACAAATGTGATTAGATGATTGGTAAGAGTCAAAAAGGCCCTTAAAATCACTCATAAATTGATTCTCCCGACAAATACTTCAAGCAACCTTTTGTTACAGATCCTCCGAGTTAGAAAATGGCATCCATAGTGCCGAGTTAAGGTCAGGTGATTGCAGCTTTTCTTCAGCGTCTTTTTGGGCCAGCGATCATTTGGGCGAATTGTGGGCAAAATGCTGGAAGTAGTGCTCGGCGATAATCTGGGCCATAATCGGGCACTAGTTTCCATTATAAACACTATTGTTGGCCTTGCGCGAGGATGACGTCATAATTTTTTTTTAATAGGCTGGGCGATGTAGCTCATTCAGCAATGCCGAAAATTGCTGCCGATAAATGGGCAATAATCGGGCACTAGTTTCCACTTTTCAGCAAATATCAGCGATAGCCTGAATCTCAGCACTTATATGGGTGCTAATTGGATGATAAATGGACGATGATGTGCCAAAAGTCTAGCCCAAAGTAAATATGTGGCATTATAACTGTTAGAAGTGAAAAGGATTTTTTTTTAAAAACTTGTTTGTGAAAGTTTAACTAACAGGTGAGCTCAGACATTTGAAGAGTCACTATTATTACACAGATATTTTGCCGAGTGGTTTACACTGTTTGACGTAGAATGTAGAGGTTAGTAGAGCAGCTTTGTTATTGGCAGTATCTTTAATGTGCTCCTTATTCAGAAGCTGAATCAAAATTTTGCAGCAAACATTCAGTAAATGCCTGAGCCATTATTTATGTAATGACCCAATTGTCAGCATTTGCATCACTCCACAGAATCCACTTAAAGATAAAGTGTTTCTTTCATAGGCTTAAATGGGTTGGCTTGGAAAACCATCATAAATCAAACAGGCGCAACACCATTTTTTGCATATCTTGAACACATTTATCCAAAGGATGGCAGTAATACTAACAAATAATCACTGTCATTTTAATAGCTTTCCAAAAAATTACATTGTGGCATTTAAATAAACTTTGCAAGCTTTTGCAGAAAGTAGAATATGTTATGTAGTTTGGACATGTTTAAAAAAAACACTGGAGCTGGATCAGAAATCTGTTACTATATAGGAAGCAAGCCCTAATGCAAAGGCTAATGTCAGAATGGAGCGAGGTATTGAGTGGAATTTCATAAAGGTTAATGCTTGGACTCCTGTTGTTTTTAATCTACATTAATGAACTGGATATTGAAAATAAATTTAAACTTCTCAAATTTTCTGATGACATCAAAAGAGGAAGAACCATAGGGAGAAATGATGCAGCTAAAGACTCTCACAATAATTTAGAAAAGCTATGCACCGAGGTAGCCAAATGTCAAACTCAATTCAAAACTGATATATGGAAAGTATTGCACATTGGTTGTAAGAATGAGCTTGCTAAGTAGACAGTGAATGGGACTGAATAGGCAGAGGAAAACTGAGAAAGGGGTCTTGAAATAAAAGTTTTAATGATAGTTTTTCCCAATTTATGATATCAAAATCTCTCAACTCTAAATGTCTCTCCGATCCCCTCTTACATAGAAAAAACATAGAAACATAGAAAATAGGTCCAGGAGTAGGCCATTCGGCCCTTCGAGCCTGCACCGCCATTCAATGAGTTCATGGCTGAACATGCAACTTTAGTACCCCATTCCTGCTTTTTTGCCATACCCCTTGATCCCCCTAGTAGTAAGGACTGCATCTAACTCCTTTTTGAATATATTTAGTGAATTGGCCTCAACAACTTTCTGTGGTAGAGAATTCCACAGGTTCACACTCTCTGGGTGAAAAAGTTTCTCCTCTTCTCGGTCCTAAATGGCTTACCCCTTATCCTCAGACTGTGACCCCTGGTTCTGGACTTCCCCAACATTGGGAACATTCTTCCTGCATCTAACCTGTCTAAACCGACATTATTTCACATTCAATCCATTTTGAAAAAGCATCCACCACCACCAGGAACATTTTACCAAGAAACGGGCCCGCATTGTCGATATGGATCCTCGACCATGGTCTGGAGGACCAGGACCACAAACTTAGTGGTGCCTCTCTGGGTGCGTTGCTCAACTGAGCACACACGCGGCATTGCCGTACACAGGACTCTAAGTCAGAGTCGATACCGGGCCACCACATGTGGAATCTAGCTATCCCTTTCATCATTACTGTACCCAGGTGTGTGCTGTGGAGGTCCGAGATGAACGTCTCCCTGCCCTTTTTGGGTAGCACTACGCGGTTACCCCACAACAGGCAGTCTACCTGAATGGACAGCTCGTCTTTTCGCCGCTGAAACGGCTTGATTAGCTCTTGCATTTCAACGGGGATGCTGGCCCATGCAGTACACAGTTTTTTTACTAGGGACAGCAGAGGATCTTAGCAGGCCATGACAGGTGATTTATCATTTTCAAAAGCTTCCATGACCATCAACAAGTTTGCAGGCTGCGCCATTTCCACCCCCGTGGTGGGCAATGGTAGCCGACTGAGGGCATCCGCACAGTTCTTGGTGCCTGGCCTGTGGCGGATGGTATAGTTATACGCTGATAGCGCCCACTTGTGTATGCGGGCTGAGGCATTAGTATTTGTCCCCTTGTTTTCAGCGAACAGGGATATCAGGGGCTTGTGATCGGTTTCCAGCTCAAATTTGAGGCCAAACAGGTACTGATGCATTTTCTTTATCCCGAACACAACACGCTAATGCCTCTTTCTCAATCATGCTGTAGGTCCTCTCGGCCTTAGACAAGCTCCTGGAGGCATAGACGACAGGTTGCAACTTCCCCGCAACGTTAGCTTGTTGTAATACACACCCGACTCCATACGACGACGCATCACATGCTAGCACACGTCTTTTACACTGGTTATACAATACAAGCAGCTTGTTGGAGCATAAAATGTTTCTGGCTTTCTCAAAAGCAACTCCTTGGTTTTTTCCCCATATCCAGTTCTCACCGTTACACAATAACACATGTAGGGGCCCTTAGAGGGTGCTTAACCTCGGTAGGAAGTTACCAAATAGTTGAGGAGTCCCAGGAACGATCGCAGCTCCATGACGTTCTGTGGCCTGGGCGCATTCCTGATAGACGCCAAGACAGAGACTGTGAGTCGAATGCCGTCCGCCGCGATCCTTCTCCCCAAAAACTCCACTTCTGTTGCCATGAAGACGCATGTTGACCTTTTCAGCCGCAGCCCTACGCGATCCAGTCGCTGGTGGACCTCCTCCAGGTTTTGTAGGTGCTCGACGGTGTCCCGATCCGTGACCAATATGTCGTCCTGAAAAACCACCGTGCGTGGTACCGACTTGAGTAGGCTCTCCGTGTTTCTCTGGAAGATCGCTGCAGCCGACCGAATTCCAAACGGGCATCTGTTGTAGATGAACAGTCCCTTGATGCAGATGAGGCCCTTCGAAGACTCCTCCAGCTCCTGCGTCATGTAGGCCGAGGTCAGGTCGCGCATTGGTGAACGTCTTGCCTCCTGCCAGCGTCGCAAATAGGTCGTATGCCTTAGGTAGCGGGTATTGGTTCTGTAGCGAGAAACGATTAATAGTTACTTTATAATCGCCACAAATCCTGACCGTGCCATCACTTTTGAGTACTGGAACAATCCGGCTGGCCCACTCACTGAATTCCACTGGGGAGATGATGCCCTCGCGTTGCAGCCTGTCCAGCTCAATTTCCACACTCCCCCTCATTATGTGAGGTACGGCTCGCGCCTTGTGGTGAATGGGTCATGTCTCTGGGACCAAGTGGATCCGCATCTTCACCCCGGAAAAGTTTCCAATGCCTGGCTCAAAAAGGGAAGGAAATTTGTTAAGAACCTGGGTACATGAGGCCTCATCGACATGTGATAGCGCTTGGATGTCATCCCAGTTCCAGCGGATTTTGCCCAGCCAGCTCCTTCCAAGCAGTGTGGGGCTATCGCCCGGGACAATCCAGAGTGGCAGTTCATGCATCGTGCCCTCATAGGTGACCTTGACCATGCCGCTGCCCAGGACAGTGATGAGTTCTTTGGTGTACGTTCTCAGTTTCGTGTGGATGGGGCTCAGGGCTGGTCTGAGTGCCTTGTTGTACCACAGTCTCTCAAACATCTTTTTACTCATGACGGATTGGCTAGCGCCAGTGTCCAGTTCCATGGCTACGGGTAAGCCATTCAATTTTACATTTGGCATTATAGGTGGACATTTCGTTGAAAATGTGTGCACCCCGTGTACTTCGGCATCTGCCTCCTCTCTCCAAGGCTCGAAATTGCTTTGATCCACATTGGACGTGCGCCATTGTTCCACAGCTCTTGCAAACATACCCTTTGAAGTGGCATGAATAGGCTGAATGGAAGCCTCCACAATGCCAACAAGGGGTGAATTGCCTTGCATTCATCCTTTGTTGCGGACTCAGTCACCTGAGGCCTGCTGGCAGTTGCAGACTCGTGGTTTCTGCCCTGTACATTTCTGCTCGCAAACACAGTTCCAGTTAATTTATGAACATTGCTAGCACTTGTGTGGTGAGAGATTTGTTTGGTGTTATCATTGGTGGACATAAACTCCTGTGCTATCGCAATGGCCTTACTGAGGGTCGGTGTCTCTACAGTCAAAAGTTTTCGTAGGATAGTCTCGTGGCCAATGCCCAGTACAAAAAAGTCTCTGAGCATCTGTTCCAGGTAGCCATCAAACTCACATTGGCCTTAGTTCGGCGACGTTTCTTTATTCTAATTTTTTAAAATAAGTTTCTCCAGTATCTCCTCATAATTAAAACTTCTCATCCCTGGTATCAACTTAATGTATGTCTTCTGCATCTTTTCCATGGCCTTGTCATATTTCCTAAAGTAAGACATGTAAAACTGGATGCAATATACTAATTGCAGAACAAGCAATGATTCATAAAGATTCAATATTGCCTCTTTCTTTTGTACACAATACCCATACTTTAAAACCATTGGCCTTTTTATACAGCTTTATCAATTTGTTCTCTCACTTTTAAAGACGTGTGCATCTATTGTATGTGTCGTGTCCTTATTCATCTTCCCAAAATATATCAGCTCACATTTCTCTGCATGAAATTACATCTGACATCTATCTACTCAATCTATTAAATTGCTTATATTCACATTTTCACAATTTCAAGAGGGATCACATAGGAGAATTTTCCACTATTGTAGACACTCCTCCCTTTATTTGGCCCTTACATTAATATTCCCAATCTTTCTTTATTATTCCCCTATCTTTGTATAATTAAAGTCACACATTATTATGGCCCTGTTCCTGTATATGTCTCTATCCTAATTTATCTGTGATCTGGAATGGTCAGTTCCCAGTTTTTCCTTAGCCTAAGCCAGATCGCTGTTAATGATTTTATCATCATCATCATAGGCAGTACCTTGGAATCGAGGAAGACTTGCTTATACTCTGAACATGAGTTCTTAGGTGACTGTACAGTCCAATACGAGAACCACATCTCTGTCACAGGTGGGACAGATAGTCATTGAGTGAAGGGGTGGGTTTGCTGCACGTTCTTTCCGTTGTCTGCGCTTGATTTCTGCATGCTCTCGACGACGAGACTCGAGGTGCTCAGCGCCCTCCCGGATGCACTTTCTCCATTTAGGGCGGTCTTTGGCCAGGGACTCCCAAGTGTCAATGGGGATGTTGCACTTTATCAGGGAGACTTTGAGGCTGTCCTTATAACGTTTCTGCTGCCCACCTTTGGCTCGTTTGCCGTGAAGGAGTTTCGAGTAGAGCGCTTGCTTTGGGAGTCTCGTGTCTGGCATGTGAACTATGTGGTCTGCCCAGCGGAGCTGATCAAGTGTATTCAGTGCTTCAATGCTGGGGATGTTGGCCTGGACGAGGACGCTAACACTGGTGCATCTGTCCTCCAAGCGGATTTGTAGGATCTTGCGGAGACATAAGAACATAAGAACATAAGAAAACTGGAACAGGAGTAGGCCATACGGCCCCTCAAGCCTGCTCCGCCATTCAATAAGATCATGGCTGATCTGATCATGGAATCAGCTCCATTTCCCTGCCCGCTCCCAATAACTCCTTATCCCCTTATCATTTAAGAAACTGTCTATTTCTGTCTTGAATTTATTCAATGTCCCAGCTTCCACAGCTCTCTGAGGCAGCAAATTCCACAGATTTACAACCCTCTGAGAGAAGAAATTTCTCCTCATCTCAGTTTTAAATGGGCAGCCCCTTATTCTAAGACCATGCCCTCTAGTTCTAGTTTCCCCCATCAGTAGAAACATCCTCTCTGTATCCACCTTGTCAAACCCCCTCATAATCTTATATGTTTCGATAAGATCACCTCTCATTGTTTTGAATTCCAATGAGTAGAGGCCTAACCTATTCAACCTTTCCTCATAAGTCAACCCCCTCATCCCGGAATCAACCGAGTGAACCTTCTCTGAACTGCCTCCACAGCAAGTATATCCTTTCATAAATATGGAAACCAAAACTGCACGCTGTATTCCAGGTGTGGCCTCACGAATACCTTGTATAGCTGTAGCAAGACTTCCCTGCTTTTATACTCCATCCCCTCCGCAATAAAGGCAAAGATACCATTGGCCTTCCTGATCACTTGCTATAACAGCATACTATCCTGTTGTATTTCATACACGAGTACCCCCAGGTCCCGCTGTACTGCAGCACTTTGCAATCTTTCTCCATTTAAATAACAACTTGCTCTTTGACTTTTTCTGCCAAAGTGCATGACCTCACACTTTCCACATTATACTCCATCTGCCAAATTTTTGTCCACTCAATTAGCTTGTCTATGTCCTTTTGCAGATTTTTTGTGTCCTCCTCACACATTGCTTTTCCTCCCATCTTTGTATCATCAGCAAATTTGGCTACATGACACTCAGTCCCTTCTTCCAAGTCGTTAATATAGATTGTAAATAGTTGGGGTCCTAGCACTGATCCCTGCGGCACCCGACTAGTTACTGAATGCCAACCCAAGAATGAACCATTTATCCTAACTCTCTGTTCTCTGTTAGTTAGCCAATCCTCTATCCATGCTAATATATTACCCCCAACCCCAATCCCATTGTTGGTGGTATTTCTCCAGCGACTTGAGGTGTCTACTGTACATGGTTCATGTTTCTAAGCCATACAGGAGGGCGTGTATTACTACAGCCCTGTAGACCATGAGCTTGATGGCAGTTTTGAGGACCTGGTCTTCAAACACTCTTTTACTCAGGCGGCCGAAGGCTGCACTGGCACACTGGAGGTGGTGATGGATCTCGTTGTCAATGCCTGCTCTTGTTGATGGGAGGCTCCCGAGATAAGGGAAGTTGTCCACTTTGTCCAGGGCTGCATCATGGATCTTGATGACTACAGGGACGTGCTGTGCGGCGTGGACAGGCTGGTGGAAGACCTTTATCTTATTGATGTTTAGCATAATGCCCATGCTTTCGTACACCTCAGTAAAGACGTTGGCTATGTCCTGGAGTTCAGACTCTGTATGTGCGCAGACACAGGTGTCGTCCGCGTACTGTAGCTCGACGACAGAGGTTGGGGTGGTCTTGGAACTGGCCTGGAGACGGCAAAGGATGAACAGGTTCCCACTGGTTCTATAGTTTAGTTCCACTCCACGGGGAGCTTGTCGACTGTGAGGTGGAAACATAGAAACAGAGAAAATAAGTGCAGGAGTAGGCCATTCGGCCCTTTGAGCCTGCACCACTATTCAACATGATCATGGCTGATCCTGCAACTTCAGTACCCCATTCCTGCTTTCTCTCCATGCCCCTTGATCCCTTTAGTCATAAGGGCCACATCTAACTCCCTTTTGAATATATCTAATGAACTGGCCTCAAAAACTTTCTGTGGTAGAGAATTCCACAGGTTCACAATTCTCTGAGTGAAGAAGTTTCTCCTCATCTTGGTCCTAAATGGCTTACACCTTATCCTTAGACTGTTACACCTGGTTCTGGACTTCCCCAACATCGGGAACATTCTTCCTGCATCTAATCTGACAATCCCGTCAGAATTTTATATGTTTCTATGAGATCCCCAATCATTCTTCTAAATTCCAGTGAATATAAGCCCAGTTGATCCAATCTTTCTTCATATGTCAGTCCTGCCATCCCGGGAATCAGTCTGGTGCACCATCGCTGCACTCCCTCAATAGCAAGAATGTCCTTCCTCAGATTAGGAGACCAAAACTATATAAAATATTCAAGGTGTGGCCTCACCAAGGCCCTGTACAACTGCAGTAAGACCTCCCTGCTCCTATAGTCAAATCCTCTCGCTATGAAGGTCAACATGCCATTTGCCGCCTTCACTGCCTGCTGTACCTGCATGCCAACTTTCAATGAGTGATGTACCATAACATCCAGGTCTCGTTGCACCACTCCTTTTCCTAATCTGCCACCATTCAGATAATATTCTGCCTTCCTGCTTTTGCCACCAAAGTGGATAACCTCACATTTATCTACATTATACTACATATGCCATGCATTTGCCCACTCACCTAACCTGCCCAAGTTACCCTGCAGCCCCTTTGCATCCTCCTCACAGCTCACACTGACACCCAGCTTAGTGTCATCTGAAAACCTGGAGATATTACATTCAATTCCTTTGTCTAAATCATTAATGTATATTGTAAAAAGCTGGGGTCCCAGCACTGAACCTTGCAGTACCCCACTAGTCACTGCCTGCCATTCTTAAAAGGACCCGTTTATTCCTACTCTTTGCTTCCTGTCTGCCAAGAGGTTCTCTATCCACGTCAATACATTACCCCCAATACCATGTGCTTTAATTTTGCACAATAATCTCTTGTGTGGGATCTTGTCAAAAGCCTTTTGAAAGTCCAAATACATCACATCCACTGATTCTCCCTTGTCCACTCTACTAGTTACATCCTCCAAATATTCTAGAAGATTTGTCATGCATGATTTCCCTTTCATAAATCCATGCTGACTTGGACCGATCCTGTCACTGCTTTCCAAATGCGCTGCTATTACATCTTTAATAATTGATTCCAACATTTTCCCCACCACCGATGTCGGCCTAACCGGTCTATAATTCCCTGTTTTCTCTCTCCCTCCTTTTTTAAAAAGTGGGGTTACATTAGCTCCCCTCTAATCCATAGAAACTGATCCATAGTCTATAGAATGTTGGAAAATGACCACCAATGCATCCACTATTTCTAGGGCCACATCCTTAAGTACTCTGGGATGCAGACTGGGGATTTATCGGCCTTCAATCCCATCAATTTCTCTAACACAATTTCCTGACTAATAAGGATTTCCTTCAGTTCCTCCTTCTCGTTAGACCCTCGGTCCCCTATTATTTCCAGAAGGTTATTTGTGTCTTCCTTAGTGAAGACAGAACCAAAGTATTTGTTCAATTGGTCTGCAATTTCTTTGTTCCCCATTATAAATTCACTTGATTCTGACTGCAAGGGACCTACATTTGTTTTCACTAATCTTTTTCTCTTCACATATCGATAGAAGCTTTTGCAGTCAGTTTTTATTTTCCCTGCAAGTTTACTCACATACTCTATTTTCCCCCTCCTAATTAACCCCTTTGCCCTCCTCTGCTGAATTCTAAATTTCTCCCATTCCTCAAGTTTTCTGTTTTTTCTGGCCAATTTATATGCCTCTTCCTTGGATTTAACACTATCCCTAATTTCCCTTGTTAGCCACGGTTGAGCCACCTTCCCCGTTTTATTTTTACGCCAGATAGGGATGTACAATTGAGGAGCATGGCAGCGAGGAAGATTGAGAAGAGAGTTGGGGCAATAATGCAGCCCTGCTTGACCCCGGTCCGGATATGGATTGGGTCTGTGATGGATCCGTTGGTAAGGCTCACGGCCTGCATGTCATCGTGGAGCAGACAAAGGATGGTGACGTACTATTGCAGGCATCCGAAACGGCATGATATAATGATTTTATATCATACCTCCCAAAGCAGATTGTGTTTCTAGCTAATTAGTTTTATTCACAATACCTTGTAGATTTATATACATAAAAATCTCTCTCTATTTGTTGATCTTACTCATGTCCTTCCATCTCTCTGATCTGTTTTTCTCTTTTATCTTTCCTACATTCCTTGCCTCTCTTTCTCCATCCTCATCTGGTTTTGTCCTCCCCTCACCATATTAATTTAAACCCTAATCGTGTTCCTTCTGAGCCCACCCAAACAAAATTAAAGTTTCCCAGACCACTTTTTGGATGGACTCCTGCAGTCCCTTTAAGGAAAACCTGTTAGGTCATTCACTACCTGATACAACTGGATAGAATGCGCAGAGCTCATGCTCCACTCATTTGTACTTGAAAAGAGCAACTGGGGGCCTACAGCTGATGTAGGACTCCCATTTGCATGTTTAAGTAGCGCCATGCCTTTTTCAGGCTGGCGAGCTGCTTGTCCATTCGCAGGATATTCTGAAAATTGCATCACTGTCCTTTGGCATCAATGGGGCATCTGAGATACACTGCCCCCCGCCCCCCCCCCCAATTTTAATTTGTTGGCTGCCGATATTTGAAGCCAGAAACAGTAGTCGGTCACCAGAAAACTAGACTTTTTATATTTTTAACATAACCTAATTTAATAATTAAAAAAAAGAATGTATTTGTGTAAATAACTGTTTTGTTGGTGGAAAGAACAGGCAAATTAGTGCTTCAGGTATGGACCCTTCTTTAGAGCCAAAAAAAAAGAGGCGGGAGGAATATTAATACAATTAGAAAAATAGACAAACCCAGAGAGGAATCAATGGTCAACAGATCATCTCAGTCAAATAATAAACAGAAGGATTAAGACTTTAGAGACCAAAGAGTCTGCTAAAAGCAAGAGAAATGGGAAGTTTGGTGAAATACAGAAAATTGGAAGAAATCAAAAACATGAAAAACCTGGGGATCAGTTTTGAAAATGAGATTATAGCTAGATGAAGTTAATGAAGTCAATGATCAGACCAGAAGGTTGCAGAATACCTCGGAGAAAGATGAGATATTGTTCTTGAAGATACCTTTGTTAGAACAGTGTACCAGGTCAATGACAGAGAGGTCTGAATAGAAATAGGAGAGAAAGTTAAAGTGGTAACACAAATGTAGCTCGATTCTGCACTTGTGGACAGAATGGAGTAATTTAGAACTGCAGCCTGCGTTTGGGTTCCCCAGTGTAAAGAAGGCAAGATCATAAGCAGTGGATACACTGCACCAGATCAGAGGAAGTACACTTAAATCGCAGTCACACATATTTTTGGGGCCCTGGATAATTGTGGAAGGAGATGAATGGACAGGTATTTGTCTTCTGCATTTGCACAGGATGGAGCCAGGGGAAGGGCAGATGGAAGTAAGGGTGGCAGAAGAGTGAACCAGGGTATCAGGAATGGAACAATCCCTCTGGAAAGCAGAAGGGGATGGAAAATTATGTTCTCTTATTTTCCCAAACCTCACACATCTTTTACCATTGACACACCCTTTGTTTCTTTAATGTCTTAAAGATTCCATGAGATGATCTGTTACATTATTCCACTTATGATTCTGCTCTGGATTTGTTTTTTATACACAATCCCTCCTCTGGTTTTTGTGAATGTAATAATATAACTGCTTTTTATTTTTCACTTCAAAGGAAGGGTCTGCACCTGAAAGAATGGGCTGGATTTTCGTCTCGCTTGCGCCTCTGTTAGCGGCCCGGAGGGGCAGTAAAGGGTGTTTCTGGGCATTACGGCGAGAGTCCAGCTTTAACACCCAGCTGGCAAATTTGACTCATGGTTTGCGGCAGCACAAAAACTTAACGCCCCGCCCTTTAGTTTCACTGAGATCGTGACGGCATTGTCGTGCAAGACTCCGCTAGCGACCCGGATGCAAAATTAGGTCCTGATGCCCCATTAAATGCCCGCTCCAGGAAAAGTCTGAAAAACCAGGCATTCCCAGGGTGCAGCAGGCAGTATTGATGGTGTATTTAAATGGAGTAATGAGGATCCTACATCACAGGTCACATTGACTGCAATGGTTGTGCACATCACGTTGTGTGAAGCTCCGACTTGAAACATTAGTTTTATCTGTCATTACAGTGTCCTTACAACGTCAGAGAGAGAATTTAATGGGGGCATTACTAGTTTACCAGCATATCATGCTGCATGCTATTGCCAGGCAGTGTCAAGTTAGAAGAAGAGCTCTTGGCCATATCGGGCCATGGATGAGGAAAGGCCAAAGACATCTAAGGATGAGGGCTTACCCCCCATGGGTTTACAGGCACCAACACTCATACCTGCAGCTCTCTGATGAGCAGTGTGTGAGACAGCTGCGCTTCCAAAAGGAAGTGCTGACAGAGATATGCCATCTGCTACAGGCAGACCGAAGCCTAGACCGCTCTGGAGGTAGCCTTCAATACTCCCCTCAACAGGTATCCGAATTCATTGTGGTGTGCTGCATGCTGCACAACCTGGCCATCATCAGGGGCTAGGCATTGCCAGTGGGGATTGCAGGCCCATCTCTGGAGGAGGAAGATGATGAAGAGGAGCCTGGATAGCCACACCATCCATGGGGGAGGAAGCGTGGAGATGCAGCCAGACCAAGAATCGCACCTCGCCAGCTCGCAATGGACCAACTCTCTTAAATGGAGGGAACTGAGGGATGGAGCTAATACAGGGCACGCTATGTGTCCCCATAAAGGCACATCTCTGTTGAACATTGGAATGATGCAAAGACCAATGGCAAATGATGAATCATAAATTTTACTGCAACAAAGTCACAAAAGAAAGGAAGTGCTGACAGAGATATGCCAGCTCCTACAGGTAGACCTACAGCCTACCAGTGCCAACAGGACTGCGCTGCCCGTTGCAGTGATAGAAACATAGAAACATAGAAAATAGGTGCAGGAGTAGGCCATTCGGCCCTTCTAGCCTGCACCGCCATTCAATGAGTTCATGGCTGAACATTCAACTTCAGTACCCCATTCCTGCTTTCTCGCCATACCCCTTGATCCCCCTAGCAGTAAGGACCTCATCTAACTCCTTTTTGAATATATTTAGTGAATTGGCCTCAACAACTTTCTGTGGTAGAGAATTCCACAGGTTCACCACTCTCTGGGTGAAGAAGTTCCTCCGCATCTCGGTCCTAAATGGCTTACCCCTTATCCTTAGACTGTGACCCCTGGTTCTGGACTTCCCCAACATTGGGAACATTCTTCCTGCATCTAACCTGTCTAACCCCGTCAGAATTTTATATGTTTCTATGAGGTCCCCTCTCATTCTTCTGAACTCCAGTGAATACAAGCCCAGTTGATCCAGTCTTTCTTGATAGGTCAGTCCCGCCATCCCGGGAATCAGTCTGGTGAACCTTCGCTGCACTCCCTCAATACCAAGAATGTCCTTCCTCAGGTTAGGAGACCAAAACTGTACACAATACTCCAGGTGTGGCCTCACCAATGCCCTGTACAACTGTAGCAACACCTCCCTGCCCCTGTACTCAAATCCCCTTGCTATGAAGGCCAACATGCCATTTGCTTTCTTAACCGCCTGCTGCACCTGCATGCCAACCTTCAATGACTGATGTACCATGACACCCAGGTCTCTTTGCACCTCCCCTTTTCCTAATCTGTCACCATTCAGATAATAGTCTGTCTCTCTGTTTTTACCACCAAAGTGGATAACCTCACATTTATCCACATTATACTTCATCTGCCATGCATTTGCCCACTCACCTAACCTATCCAAGTCGCTCTGCAGCCTCACAGCATCCTCCTCGCAGCTCACACTGCCACCCAACTTAGTGTCATCCGCAAATTTGGAGATACTACATTTAATCCCCTCATCTAAATCATTAATGTACAGTGTAAACAGCTGGGGCCCCAGCACAGAACCTTGCGGTACCCCACTAGTCACTGCCTGCCATTCTGAAAAGTACCTGGCCTTCTATGCCCCCTGCTCCTTCCAGGCAGCAGCAGGGGACATATGCAGTATTTCTCAATACGCTACACATCGCTGCATTCGGCATTTTACAGAGACTTTGTATGCCCGCAGAATGGACTTCATGAAGTTCCCAATGAGCCGGGACATCTAGAATGAGCAGGCATTTGCGTTTGGCAAAATTGCGGGCTTCCCAAGGGTTCAAGGAGCCATTAACTATGCACACATGGCCTTGCGAGCACCATTCCAGAATGCAGAGATATTCAGAAACTGAAAGGGATATCACTGCCTAAACATCCAGCTGTGTGCGACCACACTCAGCGCATCCTCGCAGTGAATGCCCGCTATCCAGGGAGCGCACATAATGCTTTCATCTTGTGTGAGAGTAGTGTCTCACGAATGTTTCAGCGACAAAGGGAAGGGTGCTTGGGGACAAAGGATACAGCCTAGCCACCTGACTCATGACCCCCCCCACCCCTCCCCCCCGCAACCTCACCACGGAAGCCGAGCAGCACTACAATGAGAGCCATGCAGCCACCTGCAACATCATTGAACCGATAATTGGGATACTCAAGCAGCAGATCCGATGCCTGGGCCACTCTGCAGGAAGTCTTCAATACTCCCTTCAACAGTCTTTGAACAACTTGGCCATCATGAGGGGCCAGGCATTGCCAGTGTGATTGCAGGCCCACCTCAGGAGGAGGAGGTCGACGAAGAGGAGCCTGGACAGTCTCCGATTGCACATCCATCCCATCCACGGGGGAGGCTATATCCAGATGTTGACGGAGCAAGAGCCACACATCACCAGCTCATAATGGACCGCTTTGCTTGAATGGAGGAGGCTGAGGGATGCAGCTAGAACTGGTCACGCTATGTGCATCCATAAAGGCACATCTCTGGTGAACTTTGGAATGATACACACGACACAAATGTCAAATGGTCAAAGTGACAATTTACTCCCACAAAGTAACAAATAATCCTCCCCGAACAAAACAAAACAGTTCAATAAACAGCCTTCTAGTGCAAGGCGCTCAAGAACAATGCATTTGATTACTTCAACTGAACAATTTACAAGCTTCATCACAATACATAAGGGCATCTACACAACATTCTCATATCCCTTGAAGGGATTTGCCCTGAGCTTTACAATCCTTACCTTCATCCCCCTCCCACACCAGCTGCTCCACCTCAATGAGGCCTCAGTGGCTGCAGCAAGGCTGCTTGAGGGCTTCTGTGTTGCTGAGCCAGATAGTGCAGATGGCCTAGGAGGATGCCTGGGACCAGCTCTGGGCCTGGAAGGACTGGCTTTGGACTGCTGCACCTTAGCATCGGCAGAAGCAGTCTCTGATAGCTCGGGTAAGGTGCATAGTGGGAGAGTTAGTGATGGGAGCCGGAATGCTGTCATCCTGAGGAAGGACAGCATCTTCCATTTCCTGGGAACCACTGACACTCAGACGGGGGTGAGCCTCAGCATCTGGAGCCGATGTGTCACCCCAACTTGCAGGCCTGCTTCGACATCGTCACTTCTCTGTTGGACAATGGGGAAGACAGAGAGGATGGCAGCAGTCAGTGACCACATGACATCACCAAGCTGCAGTGCAACTTGTGCCTGCGATGTGATCACTGGTGTGACGTCACCCATGGCATGCACCACACACTCTGGCACACCACTGTTGCTGCTGGAGACCACCTGCTCTGTGAATGGGCAATGATGGCCTCAATGGAGTCTTTAGATGCACGGACAATGCGTGAGGCGGCCTCTGCCACACTCATAGCAAGTTTGTCTATGCTCTGGGGGATCCTACCCAATGCACCCATGAGCTCGCGGTGCATCTCTGTGTTATCCCTGGACATTGCCACCAAATCCAGGTCCATGTCTGCCTGTTCTTCAGCAGGACTATTGCGGTGACTCTGAGTTGAGAAGGAATTTCTTCTCCCAGAGGGTTGTGAATCTGTGGAATTCTCTGCCCAAGGAAGCAGTTGAGGCTAGCTCATTGAATGTATTCAAGTCACAGATAGATAGATTTTTAACCAATAAGGGAATTAAGGGTTACGGGGAGCGGGCGGGTAAGTGGAGCTGAGTCCACGGCCAGATCAGCCATGATCTTGTTGAATGGCGGAGCAGGCTCGAGGGGCTAGGTGGCCTACTCCTGTTCCTAATTCTTATGTTATGACTCACCCTCCAGGGAGTTGGTCTCCGAACTTCCCCTCCCACTCGGCATTGCTGTAGGCCACTGGGGCCAGTAGCCTGAGTCCTCAAACCCCAGGAAATCGCCTTCGGCCCCAGATGTTGTGTACGCAGATGGTGCAACTCTTGGGCTGTGAGGTTGAGGCAGCACACTTGCATCCCTTCCCTCATCGTCTCCCTTGTGGCCAGATGTAGATGCCTCTCCAGAAGGCTGACACGCTTGTGGCTGGTCATCTGTAAGCAGAAAACAATAGACATGTGGTTAGCAGCAGGGGAGGGGCAGTGTGATAGCAGGAAGTGGCATTGGACATGCATATGTACAGGGCCTAGGCCACTTCATATTAGGGGTCAAGGAAGTCACATCAGTCGCAAGTTACATTTACAAACCCTCAAAACCCGAAGGGGGCTCGGCATCGCCCACGGCTACTCTGCGAACTGTGGTACCCATGAGGGCCGACACTCACTGCTCCACCTTGTTGAGCACCAGCAGCTGCAGCTGTCCACCTCCTGTTCATCGTTGCACCCATCTGTTATGGGAGAGCTTGGCCTGCAATAAGAACAAGAAGAAGGGTTCAGTAAGGATCCACCTCCTGTTGAGCCACATGTGCCTTCCATAGTTCAATTGCTGCCACGATGTAGATGTGCAAATGTCTTCAGTTCAATCTGTGTGGCTGGTGATATGTCCTTACTATACAGTATAAATGCACACGAGGCCCATGAGAGAAGGTCAGTCTGTGATCTGTCCTTTGTCCATGGCATTCAAGTGATGGAAGTGGGTGAAGCTTGCCCTTTTATATCTGAAGGTCCAGGTTAGGAGTGTCTCCCACAAGTTCACCACCTAGTGGTCATTGTTCTATAGTGTCCAACTTAGATCAGATTATACATGGGTTACAATGCTGGTTGAATATATGACATCACCTCCCCCCCCCAAGTCTTATTGGGATCACAGGTTGAGTCTCTCTGGTGGTTTACGCTCTCTTGTAGAGCGCCTGAGTTGGGGCTCCGGTTGTTGGGTGCTGGCTTGAGAGTCTGCTGTTTGCGGTGCCTCAGGCCTGTCCGGACTGCCCACAGTGACTGGGCTCTCCTCCGATTGGTTCTGGTGTTCGATCACCTGTGGAGGAGTGAACTCTATATCGTGTTCTTCCTCTGCTTCTTCTATGGGGTTGCTGAACCTCCTTTTTGTTTGATCCACATGTTTGCAGCAGATTTGTCCATTGGTAAGTTTAACTACCAGAATCCTATTTCCCTCTTTGGCAACCACAGTGCCTGCGAGCCATTTGGGCCCTGCAGCGTAGTTGAGGACAAAAACAGGGTCATTTACATCAATACATCGCGCCCTCGCTTTCCTGTCATGGTAGTGATATTGTGACTGGTGCCTGCTCTCGACAATTTCTTTCATGGTGGGGTGTATAAGAGATAACCGGGCTTTGAGCATCCTTTTCATTAGCAGCTCTGCGGGTGGAACCCCTGTGAGTGAGTGTGGTCGGGATCTGTAGGCCAAAAGGAAGCGTGATAAGCGGCGTTGTAGGGAACTGCCTGGATTCTGAGCATCCCCTGTTTGATTATCTGCACTGCTCATTCTGCCTGGCCGTTTGAGGCAGACTTGAACGGTGCCATTCTGACATGGTTAATTCCATTGCCTGCCATGAAGTCCTGAAATTCAGTGCTTGTGAAGCACGGGTCATTGTCGCTGACCAAGATATCCGGTAGACCGTGGGCGGCGAACATTGCCCATAGACTTTCTACCGTGGCAGAGGATGTGCTTAAATTTAAAATGTTACACTCGATCCATTTGGAGTAGGCGTCTACTACAACCAAAAACATTTTTCCCATGAAAGGACCTGTGTAGTCCACATGGATGCGTGACCAAGGCTTGGCGGGCCATGGCCAGGGGCTAAGAGGGGCTTCCCTGGGTGCATTACCCAGTTGGGCACACGTGTTGCACCTGCGAACACAAAGTTCCAGATCTGCGTCTATCCCTGGCCACCAAACGTGTGACCTGGCGATTGCCTTCATCATGACAATGCCTGGGTGCTCATTGTGGAGTTCTCTGATGAACACTTCTGTGCCCATCTGGGGTATTACTACATGGTTTCCCCACAGTAGGCAATCGGCCTGAATCGAGAGTTCATCCCTGCGCCTGTGAAATGGTTTAAATTCCTCAGGGCATGCCCTGTACGTGGCTGCCCAGTCCCCATTCAGGACACATTTCTTGACTAGAGACAATAGCGGGTCTCCATTCATCCAGACTTTAATCTGACGGGCTGTCACGGGTGAGCCTTCGCTTCCGAAAGCTTCAACAGCCATGACCATCTCAGCAGCATGCTCGGTAGCCCCGCAGTGGTGACTAGTGGGAGCCTGCTGAGTGCATTGGCGCAGTTTTCGGTGCCCGGTCTGTGCCGAATTGTGTAGTCATAGGCGGCTAACGTGAGTGCCCACCTCTGTATGCAAGCCGATGCGTTTGCATTTATGGCCTTGTTGTCAGACAAAAGGGACGTTAGGGGTTTGTGATCTGTCTCCAGCTCAAATTTCCTGCCAAACAGGTACTGGTGCATTTTCTTTACCGCATATACACATGCGAGTGCCTCCTTTTCTACCATCCCATAGCCACTTTCTGCCTGGGACAGACTTCTGGAGGCATAAGCTACCGGCTGTAACTGACCCTTGGCATTGACATGCTGCAACACACACCCGACACCATAGGACGACGCATCGCACATTAACACAAGTTTCTTACATGGGTCATATAGCGTTAACAGATTGTTGGAACATAACAAATTGCGTGCTCTCTTAAAAGCCCTTTCCTGGCTGTCCCCCCAGACCCATTCGCGACCTTTGCATAGGAGCACATGTAGCGGCTCTAGCAGCGTGCTCAATTTGGGAAGAAAGTTACCAAAATAGTTCCAGAGCCCCAGGAATGAACGCAGCTCCGTCGTGTTACAGGGTCTGGGTGCTCTCTGGATCGTTTCCGTCTTGGACACAGTAGGGCTGATCCCGTCTGCTGCTACCCTCATCCCCAGGAATTCTACCTCTGGAGCTAGGAAGACGCACTTCGCCTTTTTCAGTCGCAGCCCTACCCGGTCCAGTCTGTGTAGCACCTCCTCCAGGTTGTGGAGGTGTTCTTCAGTATTGTAACCCGTGATGAGGATGTTGTCCTGAAAATCCACCATCCCTGGAATCGACTTGAGGAGGCTTTCCATATTTCGCTGGAAGATCGCGGCGGCCGAGCGAATCCCGAACGGACATCTGTTGAACTCAAACAACCCCTTGTGCGTCGTGATGGTGGTCAGCTTCTTCGACTCACTCGCCAGCTCCTGGGTCATGTAAGCTGAGGTCAGGTCCAATTTTGAAAAAAGTTTGCCACCGGATAGCGTCACAAAGAGGTCCTTCGCTCTCGGTAGCAGGTACTGGTCTTGGAGTGACACCCGATTGATGGTGGACTTGTAATCGCCACATATCCTGACCGACCCATCCGCCTTGAGCACTGGCACAATTGGGCTCGCTCAATCACTGAATTCAACTGGCGAGATGATGCCTTCCCTCAGCAGGCGGTCCATTTCGCCTTCTATCTTTTCCCGCATCACGTTCGGCACTGCTCTGGCCTTGTGGTGTACTGGCCTGGCGTCCGGGTTTATGTGAATCACTACCTTGGCCCCCATGAAAGTGCCAATGCCGGGTTGAAATAATGAGTCAAATTTGTCCAGGATCTGTGAGCATGATACTCGCTCCACAGAGGAAATTGCATTGACATCACCCCATTTCCAGTTCATGACAGCAAGCCAACTCCTCCCCAGTAGTGCGGGACCATCCCCCGGGACAACCCAGAGTAGCAACCTGTTCTCCGAATCTTTGTGGGTCACGACTACCGTGGCACTGCCTAGCACCGGAATGATTTCCTTTGTGTATGTCCGTAGCTGTGCGTCAATCGGCGATAATTTTGGCCTCTTGACCTTGGACACCCACAACTTTTAGAACTGTTTGATACCCATCAGGGACTAGCTGGCCCCCGTGTCTAGATCTATTGATACTGGGATACCATTGAGAAGCACTTTCATCATTATCGGTGGCGTCCTGGTCTATGAACTGTATACGTGCTCCACATGAACTCGCTGAATTTCAGCTTCCAGCGATTTCCCCCAGCGTTCATTTCTGCAATTTCTGCAAGTATTTTGCTCATCTCTGTAAACTCCGGCTGAGTGTGTGCCTCCACGCCTCCAACATGAGCTGCTGTTTGAAACAAAAGGTCCCTTGCCAGTCGATCGTCCCTGACTGCCCCTGTTATTGTCCTTGAGTGCGCCATTAACAGGTGTTGATGGCCCCATTACTGGCTGGATTGTCCCTTGCAATGGCGTGAATCGCCATTCAGCTTGCCATTGTCTCTGTCGAACTCCCCCTCTGGGTTCGACTTCATGTTGGGGCATGTCCGACTGCCCTTGTCTGCCTGGAGAACTGTGTGCTGCTTTAACAATGTTGAATCTCTGTCCCAACCATTCCTTAACACAGTACCTCTCGTCTGTTCTGCTCGTGGCCATGCTCGGGTGGTTTAAATCCCAGTTTCTCGTCGCCATTGATACGTCCTTACTATACAGTATAAATGCACACGAGGCCCATGCTTGAGAGAAGGTCAGTCTGTGACCTGTCCTTTATTCCATGGCACTCAAGTGATGGAAGTGGGTGGAGCTTGCCCTTTTATATCTGAAGGTCCAGGTTAGGAGTGTCTCCCACAAGTTCACCACCTAGTGGTCATTGTTCTCACAGTGTACAACTTAGGTCAGATTATACATGGGTTACAATGCTGGTTGAATACATGACAGTTGGTGTCTGAGGTTTTTCAAAGATTGGGAGGAGGTGAGAGGCAGGTAGCATAGCGGCTCAGGGTGATGTTTGGACAATGCATATCAACAGTGGGAGTGGAGTGGGAGGAGGGTTGACAATGATTAGAGTGAAAGAGGGTAGGTGCATCCAGAATGCAGAGGCAATGGCTGGAGAAGTGAGTCTCCAGCTCTCTGCTGCATTCTTCAACCCACACCATGGCCTGCAACACATAGAGAAGGGGCAGCTCCATCACAGACTTCACATTGTGTGAGACATTGATCTTGCAAATGGCAGTCCCACATAAATGTGAAGATTACGCACCCTGACGACCCTCATGAGGTAATTAAACTTCTTATGGCATTATGTGCCAGTTCTGGCCACTGTGTCTGCCACTGACACCTCCTGTGCAATCCCGCCAGCTTCTTTTAAATATACTGGGTAACGGCCTCCCTCCCCAAACCAGATGGAGTGCAGACCACCTCCTTTCAATGTCCAGCACTAAGGTCTCAGCAGCCGCTGGCGAAAATCGTCTTGTACGCTGCCTGCCCTCTTGCTACGCCATCTCTCCCACTGTGTCTGAAGTGGGCGGTGTTATGTATTTAACCCTTTGCAACCTGTATCACACCGTCACCAGAGGGCCTACCTATTGGAGTCCCAAGGGATCCCAGAATCCCTTGGGAGCACTGTATGTAAGCAGGCCACCCATGAGGTACCTGCACTCTGGAGTCTTATTAAAGGAGCTAAGGTCACACTTGCTCATTGTTCACAGTACTCATTTTCATCCTTTATTATGTGTATTAATTGGCAACGAGATAACGAACAACCGCGCGATAATGCAAAGAACAGTTGGTATCCTGGAGCAGTTCTCAGAAGGAGATGATTGGGAGGACTTCATGGAGAGACTCGACCAATACATTATGGCCAACGAGGTGGAAGGGGGCGAGAACGCTGCCAAATGAAGGGCGATGCTCTTCACTGTCTGAGGGGCAACCTCCTATGGCCTCTTGAAGAATCTTCTAGCTCCTGTAAAACCAACAACTAAATCCTATGAAAAATTGTGTACGCTAGTCCGGGAGCACCTAAATCCTAAGGAAAGCGTTTTGATGGTGAGGTATCGGTTCTACACGTGTCAACGGTCGGAGGGCCAGGAAGTGGCGCGCTATGTCGCTGAACTAAGGCACCTCGCAGGATATTGCAAATTTGAGGGATTCCTAGAACAAATGCTGAGAGACTTTTTTGTACTGGGCATTGGCCATGAGGTAATCGTTTGCAAACTGTTGACTGTTGAAACTCCGAATCTGAGCAAAGCCATAACGATAGCCCAGGCATTTATGTCCACCAGCGACAACATCAAATAAATTTTGCAGAGTAAAGAGATTTTGGCCAGTACTGTGCACAAAGTAACGTCGTTTTCGAGCAGGAAAATACATGACAGAACATACACGCCGGCTGCTGCTGCATGACCTCAGATGACCCAGAGTCCGCCATCAATTGTTAATGCGAGGCAGTTATCACCCAATTGGCATTGTGGAGGTGATCATCAATGCCGCTTCAAGCACTATGCGTGCAACGGCTGCAGAACAATGGGACACCAACAGCGAATGTGCAGGTGAGCTGCAAACCATCACGTTGCAGAGGAAGATCGATCCACTGTGGATCAGGCTGAATTGGAGACTCGTACCGAGGAGGCAGAAGTGTATGGAGTACACACATTCACCACGAAATATCCACCAATAATGTTGAAAGTTCAACTGAACCGAATTCCAGTATCTATGGAACTGGACACGGGTGCGAGTCAGTCCAGAATGAGCAAAAAGGCCTTCGACAGGCTGTGGTGCAACAAGGCACACAGGCCCAAGCTCAGCCCCATTCACACCAAACTAAGGACTTACACCAAGGAACTAATCCCTTCAATTGGCAGCGCAGAAGTCAAAGTCTCCTATGATGGAGCAGCACATGAACTCCTGCTGTGGATCGTGCCAGGGGATGGCCCTGCAGTGTTTGGCAGAAGCTGGCTGGGAAAAATCCGCTGGAACTGGGACGACATCCGAGCGCTGTTGTCTGTCGATGACGCCTCATGTGCCCAGGTTCTGAGCAGATTTCCATCATTGTTTGAGCCAGGCATTGGAAGCTTCTCAGGGGAGAAAGTGCAGATCCATTTGGTTCCCGGTATGTGACCCATCCACCACAAGGCACGGGCGGTATTATATATGATGCATGAGAAAGTGGAAATTGAGCTGTACAGGCTGCAGCGAGAAGGCATCATCGCGCCTGTTATGTATGTAAACCTGTAATTACCATGTCTAACCACCAGAGGGCTTATCCCTGGAGTCCCAAGGGATCCCACAATCCCTTGGGAGCACCTGTATATAAGGAGGCCTCACAGGCTGGAGATGCACTCTGAGATCTGTAATAAAGGACTACGGTCACACTTACTTTGAGTGTGTAGTATCCAGTCTGACTCTTTATTCAAGACGTAACAACTGGCAACGAGATACAGATGACGAACCCCAACGCAACAATGCAGAGAACTGTGGGCATCATGGAGAAATTTTCAGAGGGAGATGATTGGGAAACCTTCGTGGAGCGACTTGACCAATACTTTGTGGCCAACGAGCTGGAAGGAGAAGGGAACGCTGCCAAACAAAGGGCAATCCTCCTCACCGTTTGCTGGGCACCAATGTATGGCCTCATGAAAAACCTGCTCGCTCCATCAAAACCCACAGACAAGTCGTACGATGCACATTAGTCCAGGAGTATCTAAACCCGAAGGAAAGCGTTCTGATGGCGAGGTATCGGTTCTACACGAACAAGAGGTCTGAAGGCCAGGAAGGTCCCACACAAGAGATTGGTTTGCAAAATCAAAGCACATGGTATTGGGGTAATATACTGATGTGGATAGAGAACTGGTTGGCAGACAGGAAGCAGAGAGTCGGGATAAACGGGTCCTTTTCAGAATGGCAGGTAGTGACTAGTGGAGTGCCGCAGGGCTCACTGCTGGGAACCCAGCTCTTTACAATATACATCAATGATTTGGATGAGGGAATTGAGTGTAATATCTCCAAGTTTGCAGATGACACTAAACTGGGTGGTGATGTGAGCTGTGAGGGGGACGCTAAGAGGCTGCAGGGTGACTTAAGACAGGTTAGGTGATTGGGCAAATGCTTGGCAGATGCAGTATAATGTGGATAAATGTAAAGTTATCCAATTTGGGGGCAGAAACGCAAAGACAGAATATTATCTGAATGGTGGCAGATTAGGAAAAAGGGAGGGGCAACGAGACCTGGGTGTCATGGTTCATCAGTCATTGAAAGTTGGCATAGAGGTACAGCAGGCGGTAAAGAAGGCAAATGCTATGTTGGCCTTCATAGCTAGGGGATTTGAGTATAGGAGCAGGGAGGTCTTACTGCAGTTGTATAGGGCCTTGGTGAGGCCACACCTGGAATATTGTGTTCAGTTTTGGTCTCCTAATCTGAGGAAGGACGTTCTTGCTAGTGAGGGAGTGCAGCGAAGGTTCACCAGACTGATTCCTGGGATGGCTGCACTGACATATGAGGAGAGATTGGATCAACTGGGTCTTTATACATTGGAGTTTAGAAGAATGAGAGGGGATCTCATAGAAACATACAAGATTCTGACCGGACGGGACAGGTTAGATGCGGGTAGATTGTTTCCGATGTTGGGGAAGTTCAGAACCAGGGTACACAGTTTTAGGATAAGGGGTAGGCGATTTAGGACTGAGATGAGGAGAAACTTCTTCACTCAGAGAGTTGTTAACCTGTGGAATTCCCTTCCGCAGAGAGTTGTTGATGCCAGTTCATTGGATATATTCAAGAGGGAGTTAGATATGGCCCTTACGGCTAAGGGGATCAAGGGGTATGGAGCGAAAGCAGGAAAGGGGTACTGAGGTGAATGATCAGCCATGATCTTATTGAATGGTGGTGCAGGCTCGAAGGGCCGAATGGCCAATCCTGCACCTATTTTCTATGTTTCCATGTTTCTATGAAGTGGCGAGCTACGTCGCCGAGCTAAGGCGCCTTGCAGAACATTGCGAATTTGAAGGACACTTGGAGCATATGCTCAGGGACTTCTTTTTATTTGGCATTGGCCATGAAGTAACACTTCGCAAACTTTTGACTGTAGAGGCCCCAATCTTGGGTAAAGCCATAGCGATAGTCCAGGCGTTTATCTCCACCAGTGACAATACCAAACAAATTTCCCAGCACACTAGTGCTGCTTGCAAGTGAACAAAGTAACGTTGTTTTCGAATCGAAATGCTCATGGCAGGATTTACACGCCTGTAGCTGCACGTCCGCAGATGACTCAGAGTCTGCCATCAAGGGTGGTGAATACAAGGCAATTAACACCTTGTTGGTGTAGCGGGGGTGATCATTGATTCCATTCATGCCGCTTCAAAGGATACCTTTGCAAGGGCTATGGAACAATGGGACACCTCCAACGTATGTGCAGGTGAGCTGCTAATCCTGCAAACCACCATGTTGCAAAGGAGGACAGATCCATGGTGGATCATGACGAATCAGAGCCTCAGACCGAGGAGGCAGAGGTATACGGTGTGCACACATTTACCACAAAGTGTCCCCCGATAATGCTGTAGGTTGAATTAAATGGACTCCCAGTGTCCATGGAGATGGACCCGGGTGCAAGCCAGTCCATAATGAGTAAAAAGACTTTCGATACGTTGTAGTGCAAAAAAGGCTTCAAGGCCAGTCCTGACTCCAATTCGTACCAAACTTAGAACGTACACAAAGGAACTGATTCCCATAATTGGCAGTGCTACCATAAGGGTCTCCTACGATGGAGCGGTGCACGATTTACCACTCTGGATGGTACCGGGCAATAGCCCCACATTGTTCGGCAGGAAATGGCTGGGAAAGATACGTTGGAACTGGGACGATGCCCGAGCGCTTCCGTCCGACAACAACACCTCATGTGCCCAGGTCCTAAGCAAGTCACCCTCGCTTTTCGAACCAGGCATCGGGACGTTCCAAGGAGCAAAAGTGCAGATCCATTTGATTCCGAGGGCGCGCCCCATCCATCACAAGACGAAAGCGGTACCGTACATGATGAGAGAGAGGGTGGAGATCGAGCTGGACATGCTGCAACGTGAGGGCATCATTTCGCTGATCGAATTCAATGCATGGGCCAGCCCGATCGTTCCTGTCCTCAAGGGAGATGGCACCGTCAGAATCTGTAGTGATTACAAAGTAACTATCAATCGTTTCTCACTGCAGGATCAATACCCACTACCAAAGGCAGATAACCTATTTACGACACTGGCAGGAGGGAAAATGTTCACGAAGCTGGACTTGACCTCGGCCTACATGATGCAGGAGCTGGAGGAATCTTCGAAGCCTCACCTGCATCAACACGCACAAAGGTCTTTTTGTTTACAACAGATGCCCGTTTCGGATTAGATCGACCGTGGCGATATTCCAGAGGAACATGGAAATCTTGCTGAAGTCGGTCCCGCGCACTGTGGTCTTCCAGGACGATATCTTGATTACAGGTCGGGACACTGTCGAGCACCTGCAGAACCTGGAGGAGGCTCTCAGTTGGCTTAATTGTGTGGGGCTTAGGCTAAAACTCTCGAAGTGCATTTTCCTGGCATCTGAAGTGGAGTTCCTGGAGAGAAGAATCGCGGCGGATGGCATCAGGCCCACCAATTTGAAGACGGAGGCAATTAAAAATGCACCAAGACCACAGAACGTGACGGAGCTGCGCTCGTTTCTAGGACTCCTAAACTACTTTGGTAACTTCTTACCGGGTCTTAGCACATTGTTAGAACCCCTGCACTCTTTACTGTGTAAAGGAGATGAATGGGTATGGGGTAAAAGCCAAGAAAATGCCTTTGAAAAAGCTAGGAAGCTGTTCTGTTCAAACAAATTGCTTGTTTTGTACGATGCATGTAAACGTTCGGTACTGTGATGCGTCGTCATACGGGGTCGGGTGCATATTGCAACAAGCTAATGAATTTCGGAAATTGCAACCAGAAATTGCAACTTATGCATCCAGAAGTCTGTCTAAGGCTGTGAGGGCCTCCAGTATGATCGAAAAAGAAGGGTTAGCATATATGTACCGGGTAAAGAAAATGCATCAATATCTGTTCGGGCTCAAATTTGAATTGGAAATAAGCCGCTTTTTTCCCTCTTTTCTGAAAATAAGGAGATAAATACGAATGCATCGGCCCGCATCGAGAGATGGGCGCTCATGTTATCCGCATACAACTACGCCATCCGCCACAGGCCAGGCACAGAAAACTGTGCCGATGCTGTCAGTAGACTACCATTGCCCACCACCGGGGTGGAGATGGCACAGCCTGCTGATCTAGTTATGGTAATGGAAGCATTCGAGAGTGAGCAATCACCTGTTACCGCCCGACAGATTAGAACCTGGATGAGCCAGGACACCTTACTGTACCTTAGTAAAAAACTTTGTGCTCCAAGGGAGTTGGTCTAGTGTCCCGTTAGAGATATAGGAAGAACTAAAGTCGTACCAGTGGCGCAAAGATGAAATGTCTATACAGGCAGACTGCCTCCTATGGGATAATCGGATAGTTGTGCCAAAAAAGGGCAGGGACACCCAGGCATTGAAATGATGAAAGCGATCGCCAGATCCCACATGTGGTGGCCCGGTATCTTGCAGACTTAGAGTCCTGTGTGCACAAATGTAACACATGTTCCCAGTTAAGCAATGCATCCAGGGAGGCGCCACTAAGTTTATGGGTCTTGGCCCTCCAAACCGTGGTCTCGGGTTCATGTCGACTATGCAAGCCCATTCTTGGGAAAAATGTTTTTAGTGGTTGTCGATGCGTACTCCAAGTGAATTGAATGTGTGATAATGTCGGCAAGCACGTCCGCTGCCACCATTGAAAGCCTACGGGCCATGTTTGCCACGCACGGCCTGCCTGATGTCCTTGTAAGTGACAATGGGCCGTGCTTTACCAGTGCCAAATTCAAGGAATTCATGACCCGCAATGGGGTCAAACATGTCACATCTGCCCAATTTAAGCCAGCGTCCAATGGTCAGGCAGAACGAGCAGTTCAAACAATCAAGCAGAGCTTGAAAAGGGTAACTGTAGGCTCACTGCAGACTTGCTCATCCCGAGTCCTGCTTAGTTACCACACAAGACCCCACTCGCTCACCGGGGTCCCTCCCACTGAACTGCTGATGAAAAGGGCACTTAAGTCAAGGCTCTCGTTAGTCCACCCTGATCTACACGAACAGGTAGTGAGCAGGCGGCTTCAACAGAATACATACCATGATCACGCAAATGTGTCACAAGAAATTGAAGTAAATGATCCTGTATTTGTGTTGAACTTTGGACAATGTCCCAATTGGATTGCAGGCACTGTTTTGGCCAAAGGGGGGAGTAGGGTGTTTATGCTTGTGGTCAAACTCGCAAATGGACTCACCTGCAGAAAACACTTGGACCAAACCAAACTCAGATTTACGGACTATCCAGAACAACCCACAATAGACTCTACCTTTATCGACCCTCCAACACACACACAAGTGGCAATTGACCCAGTGGTTGACCACGAAGCAGAACCCATCACCCCTAGCAGTCCAGCAAGGCCAGCTGTGCAGCAGTCCAGTGAAGGCCCAACAAATGACTCACCAACACCAGCATTTGCACCGAGACGATCAACCAGAGAAAGTAAGGCCCTAGATCGACTCACATTGTAAATAGTTACACTTTTGACTTTGGTGAGGCGGTGGGTGGCGGGGAGTGTTGTTATGTATGTAAATCTGTAATTACCATGTCTAGCCACCAGAGGGATTATCCCCTGGAGTCCCAAGGGATCCCACAATCCCTTGGGAGCCCCTGTATATAAGAAGGCCTCACAGGCTGGAGAGACACTCTGAGATCTGTAATAAAGGACTATAGTCACACTTACTTTGAGCTTGCAGTATCCAGTCTGACTCTTTATTCAAGACATAACAGCGCCGGTGGAATTCAATGGGTGGTCCAGTCCGATTGTCCCTGTACTTAAAGAGGACGGCACAGTCAGAAGTCGTGGGGACTATAAAGTAATGATTAACCGTTTTTCGCTACAGGACCAATACCCGGTACCCAAGGCAGAAACATTTTTTGCGACCTTGGCTGGAGGGAAGATGTTCACTAAGTTGGACCGGACCTCGGCCTACATGATGCAGGAGCTGGAGGAATATTCAAAAGGCCTCACCTGCATCAACATGCACAAAGGTCTGTTCATCTATAACAGATGCCCATTCGGGATTCGCTCAGTCGCAGCAATCTTCCAACAGAACATGGAGAGCCTGCTAAAGTCGGTTCCTCGCACTGTGGTCTTCCAGGATGACATACTGGTTACAGGTCGGGACATCATTGAGCACTTGAAGAAACTGGAAGAGGTTCTTATTCGGTTGGATCGCATGGGACTCAGGTTGAAATGCTCGAATTGTGTTTTCTTGGCGCCGGAGGTCGAGTTATTGGGAAGAAGAATTGCAGCAGACGGCATCGGACCCATCGACGCAAAGACGGAGGCCATCAAGAACGCGCCGAGACCACAGAACTGCGGAGCTGCGGTCGTTCTTGGGAGTCCTTAACTATTTTGATAATTTCCTATCTGGATTAAGCACCCTGCTAGATACCCTACATGTGCTACTGCGCAAGGGAGACAACAGGGTATGGGGGAATTCACAAGAGGCTGCATTTGAGAAAGCCAGAAATCTGTTGTGTTCAAACACAGTGCTTGTCCTGTATAACCCTTGTAAATGATTAATGCTAGCTTGTGATGCATCGTCATACGGGGTCGGGTGTGTGTTACAACAGGCTAACGAATCGGGGATTTTACAGCCGGTTGCATTTGCGTCCAGGAGTTTGTCCAAGGCCGAAAGGGCCTACAGCATCATTGAAAAAGAGGCTCTAGCGTGCGTTTACGGGGTAAAAAAAATGCACCAGTACTTGTTTAGCCTCAAGTTCGAGCTTGAAACTGACTACAAGCCGCTCATATCGCTGTTCTCTGAGAGCAAAGGGATTAACTCCAATGCCTCTGCCCGCATCCAAAGATGGGCGCTCACGCTGTCGGCATACAACTATGTAATCCACCACAGACCGGGCACAGAGAACTGCGCTGATGCTCTCAGTCGGCTACCATTGCCCACCACCGGGGTGGAAATGGCACAGCCTGCAGAATTGCTCATGTTAATGGATGCATTCGAAAATGAAAAGTCACCCATTACTGGTTGTCATATCAGGACCTGGACCAGCCAGGATCCTTTACTGTCCTTGGTAAAAAACTGTGTCCTCCATGGGAGCTGGTCCAGCGTCCCAGCAGAGAAGCAGAAGGCGATTAAGCCGTTTCACTGGTGCAAAGACGAAATGTCCTTGCAGGCAGACTGTCTGTTGTGGGGTAATCGCGTGGTCTTGCCCAAGAAAGGCAGAGAAATGTTCATTTGTGAGCTGCACAGCACCCACCCAGGCATTGAAATGATGAAAGCCATAGCCAGATCCCATGTTTGGTGGCCCGGCATCGACTCTGATTTAGAGTCATGCGTGCGCCAGTGCAACACTTGCTCTCAGTTGAGCAATGCACCCAGAGAGGCACCGCTAAGTTCGTGGCCCTCCAAACCGTGGTCTAGGATCCACGTGGACTATGCGGGCCCATTTCTAGGCAAAATGTTCTTAGTTGTCGTGGATGCTTATTCAAAATAGATTGTGCAATAATGTCTGTAAGCACGTCCACGGCCACCATCGAAAACCTACGAGCCCATGTTTGCCACGCATGGCCTGCCTGATGTCCCAGTCAGCAACAATGGGCTGTGTTTCACCAATGCTGAATTCAAGGAAATCATGACCCGCAATGGGATCAAGCATATCATATCTGCCCCGTTCAAGCCCGCATCCAATGACCAGGCAGAACGGGCAGTTCAGACCATCAAGCAAAGCTTGAAACGCGTGTCGGAAGGCTCCCTGCAGACCCGACTGTCCCCAGTGCTGCTCAGCTACCGCATCAGACCTCACTCACTCACTGGGGTTCCCCCAGCCAAGCTGCTCATGTAAAGGGCACTCAAAACAAGGCTCTTTCTTGTCCACCCCGATCTCCATGATGACATGGAGGGTAGGCGGCACCAAAAAAGTATGTACCATGACTGCGTAAATTTGTCACGCGACATTGAGGTCAAGGATCCTGTGTTTGTACTCAATTATGGATATGGTCCCAAATGGCTCGCTGGCAAAGAGGGGAGTAGGGTTTTTCAGGTCAAATTGGCCAATGGACTAACGTGCAGAAAAGACTTTGACCAAATCACATTGCGGTTCACCAACAGCTACGAACAACCCGAAGAAGACACCACCAGCTTTGAACCTCCAACACAGACACACAAGTGGCAACCGACATCATGGTTGACCACGAAGCTGAACTCACCATCACCAGCAGCCTGGCAAGGCCGGCTGCCCAGCAGCCCAGTGAAGAACTAACCAACTCATCTACACCCGCATTTGTACCGAGACGATCGACAAGGGAGCGAAAAGCACCAGATCGTCTCACCTTGTAAATAAGTGTACTATTGACTTTACGAAGGAGTGATGGTATGTATTTAATCCTTTGCAACCTGTATCACACCACCACCAGAGGGCCTACCTGTTGGAATTCCAAGGGACCCCAGCATCCCTTGGGTGCACTGTATATAAGCATGCCACCCACAAGGTATCTGCACTCTGGAGTCTTATTAAAGGAGCTAAGGTCACACTTGCTCATAGAAACATAGAAAATAGGTGCAGGAGTAGGCCATTCGGCCCTTCTAGCCTGCACCGCCATTCAATGAGTTCATGGCTGAACATTCAACTTCAGTACCCCATTCCTGCTTTCTCGCCATACCCCTTGATCCCCCTAGTAGTAAGGACCTCATCTAACTCCTTTTTGAATATATTTAGTGAATTGGCCTCAACAACTTTCTGTGGTAGAGAATTCCACAGGTTCACCACTCTCTGGGTGAAGAAGTTCCTCCGCATCTCGGTCCTAAATGGCTTACCCCTTATCCTTAGACTGTGACCTCTGGTTCTGGACTTCCCCAACATTGGGAACATTCTTCCTGCATCTAACCTGTCTAACCCCGTCAGAATTTTAAATGTTTCTATGAGGTCCCCTCTCATTCTTCTGAACTCCAGTGAATACAAGCCCAGTTGATCCAGTCTTTCTTGATAGGTCAGTCCCGCCATCCCGGGAATCAGTCTGGTGAACCTTCGCTGCACTCCCTCAATAGCAAGAATGTCCTTCCTCAGGTTAGGAGACCAAAATTGTACACAATACTCCAGGTGTGGCCTCACCAATGCCCTGTACAACTGTAGCAACACCTCCCTGCCCCTGTACTCAAATCCCCTTGCTATGAAGGTCAACATGCCATTTGCTTTCTTAACCGCCTGCTCCACCTGCATGCTAACCTTCAATGACTGATGTACCATGACACCCAGGTCTCTTTGCACCTCCCCTTTTCCTAATCTGTCATCATTCAGATAATAGTCTGTCTCTCTGTTTTTACCACCAAAGTGGATAACCTCACATTTATCCACATTATACTTCATCTGCCATGCATTTGCCCACTCACCTAACCTATCCAAGTCGCTCTGCAGCCTCACAGCATCCTCCTCGCAGCTCACACTGCCACCCAACTTAGTGTCATCCGCAAATTTGGAGATACTACATTTAATCCCCTCATCTAAATCATTAATGTACAGTGTAAACAGCTGGGGCCCCAGCACAGAACCTTGCGGTACCCCACTAGTCACTGCCTGCCATTCTGAAAAGTACCCATTTACTCCTACTCTTTGCTTCCTGTCTGACAACCAGTTCTCAATCCATGTCAGTACACTACCCCCAATCCAATGTGCTCTAACTTTGCACATCAATCTCTTGTGTGGGACCTTGTCGAACGCCTTCTGAAAGTCCAAATATACCACATCAACTGGTTCTCCCTTGTCCACTCTACTGGAAACATCCTCAAAAAATTCCAGAAGATTTGTCAAGCATGATTTCCCTTTCATAAATCCATGCTGCCTTGGACCTATCATGTCACCTCTTTCCAAATGCACTGCTATGACATCCTTAATAATTGATTCCATCATTTTACCCACTACCGATGTCAGGCTGACCGGTCTATAATTCCCTGTTTTCTCTCTCCCTCCTTTTTTAAAAAGTGGGGTTACATTGACTATCCTCCACTCTATAGGAACTGATCCAGAGTCAATGGAATGTTGGAAAATGACTGTCAATGCATCCACTATTTCCAAGGCCACCTCCTTAAGTACTCTGGGATGCAGTCCATCAGGCCCTGGGGATTTATCGGCCTTCAATCCCATCAATTTCCCCAACACAATTTCCCGGCTAATAAGGATTTCCCTCAGTTCCTCCCCCTTACTAGACCCCCCGACCCCTTTTATAACCGAAAGGTTGTTCGTGTCCTCCTTCGTGAATACCGAACCAAAGTACTTGTTCAATTGGTCCGCCATTTCTTTGTTCCCCGTTATGACTTCCCCTGATTCTGACTGCAGGGGACCTACGTTTGTCTTTACTAACCTTTTTCTCTTTACATATCTATAGAAACTTTTGCAATCCGTCTTAATGTTCCCTGCAAGCTTCTTCTCATACTCCATTTTCCCTGCCCTAATCAAACCCTTTGTCCTCCTCTGCTGAGTTCTAAATTTCTCCCAGTCCCCAGGTTCACTGCTATTTCTGGCCAATTTGTATGCCACTTCCTTGGCTTTAATACTATCCCTGATTTCCCTTGATAGCCACGGTTGAGCCACCTTCCCTTTTTTATTTTTATGCCAGACAGGAATGTACAATTATTGTAGTTCATCCATGCGGTCTCTAAATGTCTGCCATTGCCCATCCACAGTCAACCCCTTAAGTATCATTCGCCAATCCATCCCAGACAATTCACGCCTCATACCTTCAAAGTTAGCCTTCTTTAAGTTCTGGACCATGGTCTCTGAATTAACTGTTTCATTCTCCATCCCAATGCAGAATTCCACCATATTATGGTCACTCTTCCCCAAGGGGCCTCGCACAACGAGATTGCTAATTAATCCTCTCTCATTACATAACACCCAGTCTAAGATGGCCTCCCCCCTAGTTGGTTCCTCGACATATTGGTCTAAAAAACCATCCCTTATGCACTCCAGGAAATCCTCCTCCACCGTATTGCTTCCAGTTTGGTTAGCCCAATCTATGTGCACATTACTCAGTTTCATCCTTTATTATGAATGTATCAGGTGGGTCATCTAGAAAGTGCTATGCCCTAAAGTATCGCCTGCGCCCGGGAAAATTGAAAGGCGTCTGAGCATACGCGAAATGTCGAACTTTTGTAACGGCGCGATTTTCGGCTGGTGCGCAAAAGCTTTGTTGTGTCGCACCTGCTTTTGCGACCCCGATCATGGAACCTAATTTTTTGGTGAAATTTGCAGATGAGGGTGCAAACTTTTTCCAGGTGATATCAGGACTGTCCCGCTGCCATTACCGCTCCAAAATCACAAAAGCCAAAAATCCAGCCCATTAATCTGTCTGTCTCTCACAGATATCGATTGACCCATTTCATTGTTTTCCAGCATTTTTCTTCTCTGTTTCAGACATCCAGAAATTTTTTTATTAAGTTCTTATTAATACATGGACCTCTTATCCTGTTAAAACTCAAAACTTTGAACAATTGTTGACTTTATTTTAGAATTGTTCAAGTTTGCAAATGTTACACAATTCACATAAGATTTTGGAACAAAAATGTAATAATATATATTCTAACAAGTGTGGTTGGACAATTACATTGCTAAATTTGCAGAATTTTATTTCCACAGTTACACAATACTTCATTCAAGCTAAAAAAAAGATTGTTTTTCTGGTTGGCCCTGAAGAAACTGTACCATTGTTTGCTGGCCTGGTTTCTATAGTAATATCTGAGTTCTGGTTGTTTGTTTCATTTTTTGGGCACCGAGCAAATAAATTCTCAATGTGTGTGTTCATTATACATTTACTGAGTGTCCAGCAGAATAAATAGATCAAAGGATTGCAAACACCTCAGAAATAGTTCCAGATTTAGAAGCAATTTTCTCTCATTTCATTGTATGTATTCTTAGAACAGATGGACAAGAGCTGAAGTTGCACATGAATATTGAAGGCTAGGAATGCAGTTAGTGATTGGTTTAGTTCCTTTGAGGATAAATTCCAAGAAGGATAAATTCCTTTTAGCTTGCAAACAGTACATTAATGGGAGTTAAATTGTTGCCCATGATTTTAACTGCACTCTGTTGAAACCTGGAAGGTAAGAAGAGGGTTCGAGAGAGTTATTCTAGCCAAAGTTGATTGACTTCCTGCCTTTGAACTGCAATTAATCCAATCAAGTCCAGGCATGTACAAACATTACTGAAGGGGAAGCACCATATGAATTCATGTGGAAAAAGGGAGCCAATAGGGAGAACAAGGGACTTGGGCAGAACTCACTAATGTGTAAATAGACTGCAATGTTTAACTTTCAGTAGTACTGTACCTGAAGAGGTCCCTGATGTACTACCTGAAGCGTATCCGAATCTGAAGAGCATGTGACTACTCTTGATTGTACTCTGCGTAACCTCTCTTCATGCGAGCATAAAGGTAAAACAAGAAATCTCTGGCATCTAAGAGTCACGCTTAATTCAACTTTGTAGTTAATGAATAATTCAACACTGGTGAGCTAGCCCTGACCTGAACATTCAGCTTTTAGAAAATTGGAGAGGATTGACATCAGATAGAAGTGAAATCTGAACTGCCAATGATTCATTCCAGACAAGCCCTGGGGCAGGAGGAAAATTATTTTCACCATTGACAACCCATGATGACAACTATGCAGCAAGACACAGGATAAAGAACACAAACACGTGCTAGTAGTATTTAATTGGATAGAGAAAGTAAGGCAAGTACAAAGTTATGCGGCGTTGTGATGTGCTAGTGGCTGAGGAAACTACTAGACTAGTCGCACAGTCCTCAATTCTTATAGTCACCTAGATAGGGGGAGTTGTTGTAAGGGGTAAAACCATAGCACAGGAGACTGAGCACATCTACGTAAGAGCTGGATTAAAAGGGATAAGGCACTAAGAAGGTCTGTGTGACCGAGAAATGGAGAAAATCTGTGTGACCAACTCAACTGAGGTGAAGAAAACTTTGCTTAAGAAATTGGAGAAAATCTGTGTGACCAATCTGATCTCCGTCCTTATCAGTGACAAGGGAAAAACTTAGAGGGGATGCGAGTTTCATTCAGAAACAGATCGATGATGAGATAGTCTGGAACCATGTAAAATCCTATTGGAACAAGGCAGGTCAAATCCAGTCAATGGCTGCTACTGCCTCTGAGGATTTTAAAAAGGAGATTGTGCAGGAGGGTGCAGAGTTAATATCAGCAAAGTTAATATCAGACCTTTCACAGCATATAAATATTGTAGAAGAGTTCCTTTAACAACCCTGGGTTGGACATTTGACATGTAACAAAAGGGTTAGTGTTGTAGGGCGCTTTCAAAGGCAGTGGCACCTGCTGAATATATGTATGTATGTATGTTTAAAATGGTAGCCAGATATAAAATGGCTGCCAGGGGCTTCGCAAAGCATGATGGGAACTCAGTTAGCCAAGTTAGCTAAAACGCTGATTGAGCGTTGGCCCTGCAGTGCCTGGTATCAGGAGTGTCTTGAATCAACAACTTGAGATAAATACCATAACAGAACACTGCAGTATGGAATGTCTTTAAATCATTGACTCCAGATGGGGTACCTAGCAACCATGTTGAGATAAGAAAACTAGGCACTGGCAGAACCCCCGAGCAACAGAGATAAGGGGGCCTGGAGAACATCACAAGGACATGAATCAGCCCCAGCTGACATGAACCGAGCATGCAGCCCCCTGATGTACCGGCGTTAATTCTATTGGCCCAAAGAAACCTATGTGTAATCTATAATCATTATGATTGGATTGTGTCCAGCCGATGTGGGCTGAAGTAACTGTAATGAACTGTTGTAAAACATAAATATCGATGGATTTCTTTGTTCGGTGGAGTGGAGTGCCTGGAGTTGGACCAGAGGCTCTCTCCCCGCCGGTGTAATAAAGGCCGTTTTAATGTTGGAACCGTCCCAGAGTGTCGAGTGATTCTTCCGGGAAAACATTCGCGCTAACAGTTAGGAAAAAGCGAAAGAAGTTAAAAGCCCGCAGCGAAAGTTAAAATTGCTGTGAGAAATATTTTCAGCATTTTCTGTTTTTATTTAAAAAGATAGAGACTGCTGGATTTTGTGTTTAGTCTTTGAAAGTATGTGTGAATGTGTGAAAGTTTGCTGATGGCTACATCATCCTGAAAATTAACAGTGATGTTATCAACTGATAACCTATTTAGCAGAAATTGCTGATGTTTTCTGTTTTGGTTTTGAACTGATTTGGAGTAATTCATAAAAATGTTTGATTAAATTATAGAACTGTTTTTTTTTGGATTTGCACTGCAGGCAGCTCGTAATGAAAATTATGTGTATAGTCTCTAGGTGTGCAATTTGTGATTATCAGGACAAATCTGGCATTTTCAGAGTTCATAACCCATCACAGGAATCAACACTTTTAAGGTGCATGAGACTGTGAATGGTTGTTAATGTTTTTTTAAAATTTAAGGTTGTATCCCCAGAAATGGGAGAGTTAAGGAACAAAGGGAAAATTGGTTTTATACATTTTAAATTAAAGACACGTGGTGGGCATTCATTTTGACTGAAATACAAATATTAAGTACACAAAAATGTTTTAAAAAGTTTTTTAAATTCTTCTGCAAACTGCTATCGTGCGATTGACTCCATGCCCAACCTCTACGGTTTCACAAGCAAGAAGTAATTAACTTCTGGTAGCCAACGTGCATTGCTGAGTTACTTACTTGCTGTACTCATTTATTTTTGAAGTTGGTCTCACATCTTCAGAGCTTCCAGCACTCCAATCTTCTTTTGAGTGGATAGGACTCAACGTTTTTTGAACCAGAGTGCCTGCTACAATATGAAGATGATTTGCTGCTCGCTACAAAAACAAAGGAGGAACAATGAAGCTCAACGTAAGCTCGAGGAACAGCACCTCCATTTTTGTTAAGGCACTTAACAACCTTCTGGACTCAACATTGAGTGCAACAATTTCAGACTGTAACCTCTGCCATATTTTGTTCCCTTTCCTCCCTTTTTTTTTACAACCTCTGCACGCCCCCCCCCACCCCCAACCACCACCTTTTTATTTTTATTTTTTTCTCTCTATCCCATGGCAGCTGATAATTATTCCACCATTCACAACCCATCTAGAATCATCTTTTGTTTCCTAACTTGTGCTATTACCATCTCAATTTGGCCCATCATCCCTTTTGTCTCTCAAATTTCTCCTGCCTTCCACCCTATCACAGACCTTCCCCTTTGTTCTTTCCTCCCCTCCCCTTTCAGTGCCCCTGCACTTCCTTAAGAATCTGTTTCATTTTGAAATTTTCCAGTTCTGACGAAGGGTCACAGACCCAAAATATTGACTCTGTGCTTCTCCACAGATGCTGCCTGACCTGCTGAGATTTCCAGCATTTCTGTTTTTATTATAGCATCTCCTATTGTTGGGTGAGCTACTTGAATTGTTAAAAAGGATGGGGTGGGGGCTGGGAGTCTAACTAGAAGGCCAAAATCTGTATTCACTTCCTATCTCCCATGTCAATCAAACATCCATTAATATCTCCATAGAAAGCAAAATACTTGCATTTATAAAGCACCTTTTATAACTTCAGGACACCTCAAAATGTTTCACAGCCAATTAAACATTTTGAAGTGTAGTCACTGGTGTAATGCCTCTCCACCATCGTCCGGCTGTGTCGGACTGCACTTGCCTGGTTCCATTCTTATCTATCTAATCGTAGCCAGAGAATCATCTGTAATGGCTTCTCTTCCCACTCCCGCATCATTACCTCAAGTGTCCCCAAGGATCTATCCTTGGCCTCCTCCTATTTCTCATCTATATGTTGCCCCTTGGTGACATCATCCGAAAACATGACACCCAGCTTTATCTCACCACCACTTCTCTTGACCCCTCCAAGGTCTTTAAATTGTCAGACTGCCTGTCCGACATTAAGTTCTGGATGAGCAGAAATTTTCTCCAATTCAATATTGGGAAGACCAAAGCTATTTTTTTGGCCCCCGCCACAAACTCTGTTCCCTAGCTACTGACTCCATCCCTCTCCCCAACTTCTGTCTGAGGCTGAACCAGACTGTTCGCAATCTTTGACTCTGAAATGAGCTTTCGACCACATATCCGCAGCATGACCATCTATTTTCACCTCCGTAACATTGCCCATCTCTGCCCTTGCCTTAGCTCATCTGCTGCTGAAGCCCTCATCCATGTGCTTGTTATCTCTAGACTTGACTATTCCAATGCACTCCTCGCTGGCCTCCCACATTCTACCATACATAAACTAGAGGTGATCCAAAACTCGGTTGTCCTTGTCCTAACTCGCACCAAGTCCCATTCACCCATCACCCCTATGCGCGCTGACCTACATTGGCTTCTGGTTAAGCAATGCCTCGATTTCAAAGTTCTCATCCTTGTTTTCAAATTCCTCCATGGCCTCGCCCCTCCCTATCTCTGTTATCTGATCCAGTCCCACAACCCCCCGCGATGTCTGCGCTCCTCAAATTTTGCCCTCTTGAGCATTCCTGATTATAATTGCTCAACCATTGGTGGCTTAGCCTTCTGTTGCCTAGGCCCTAAGCTCTGGAATTCCCTCCCTAAACCTCTCCATCTCTCTACCTCTTTTTCCTCCTTCAAGACGCTGCTTAAAACCTACCTCTTTGACCAAGCTGTTGGTCACCTGCCCTGACTTCTCCTTATGTGGCTTAGTATCAAACTTTTTATCGCCTAATACTCCTGTGAAGTGCCTTGGGACATTTCTCTGCATTAAAGGTGCTATATAAATTCAAGTTGTTGTTGTTGTGATTTAATGTAGGTAAGCACAGCAGCCAATTTGCACAAAATAAGGTTCCCCAAACAGATAAATGACCAGCTAGTCAGTTTTTGGTGGTGTTGGCTGAGCAATAAATGTTGGCCAAGACACTGGGAAAATTATTTTGCTCTTCATCAAATAGTACCATGAAATCTTTTACATCCAACAGATATGTCAGACCCGGCCTTGGTCTTTCTGATCTGAAAGACAGCACTTCCAGCCTTGCAGCACTCGCTCAGCACTGCATTGAAGTGTCAAGTCCCTGGAAAGAGGCTTGAACCCAGAACTCTCCAAATCACAGACGAGAGTGCTACCACTGAGTTAAGGTTAACACCTATAACCCTCAATCCCCTTTTCCATGATCCAGTTCCTTTTATCAACTGACCCAAAAATAATTACTTTCTCTGGGAGACTGTTTCACATATCCAGTATCCTGAGAAGAAAAGAAATCCTCTAAACTTTACTCCTGCTTGAGGCTTGTAAATATTGTAATTGCATTGTCAAATTCTGTATTCACTGTTACAGTAGTCAAAAAGTCTTTAATTTACAGAGAAAAATATTATGATAGGTACAAAGAATCTTGTCCAAATTCTGGACCGGTCCACAATATAATAATTGCTCAAAGATTCTGCCACTGAAAATCAGTAACCTTTCAGTGCACTCGCTCTGTAGCTCCATTAGGAGTTTAGCAGAAAGGCCACAATTTGGGCTACAACTTGGATATGTTGAGTCCTGGTCTTCCTCTGTATTTTCTGTAAAGCCTTGTTAGGGATGGAGTCTTCGCCTGCATCAAACAAGGTTGCTGGTGTAGGATAGGGGAGGGTATTACACTAGATGGTGATATCAAGCTCAGACATTCCCATGGATTATTGATGGGTCAGAAAGCTGGGTAGGAGCAGGCATTCTGGCTTGTCCAATGGTGCAAGTGAGGCCCACCTTGGGGTCTAGGACTGGATCAACCCCTGAATATTGCTGAAATGTTTTCGGGATATATTACTCTGCTACATATAAGGCCAATGGGATAATTCTGGGGTCTTCCCAGGTAAGGCCTCAGTCCCTCCCCACCACCCCCTGGATTCAGTAATATTTAATGGATTTTCCAGCCTCCTCAGGAACGTGGGCACCCAAGATATGCACCGAGTGGTGCAAGTGCCTGCAAAGGATATGTAAATAAGATGACCTTCCCTGACACCACAAGCGTTGACAGGGTCAAAACCAAGGGCACAGGTGAGCTCAAAGCTGCATTTATGATTTTGGACTCCTGTGTTCTTTTGGGAAATGAGGCCATATTATTGTTGAAAGGCTGCATGAAATGAGATCTCCCTGAGAGGCAACTCCAAATCTTATACTGTTGTGGTGTGATAAAATCTGTTTTGTTGACTTCAATGTATTTTCAGACTGAATAGTAATATTGAAGTCATAATTCTGTTACTGACTTTACCCATATGGAATTTACTTTTTATTCACTTCAGTCTGTTCTTCTGCATTCAATCTCAATGCACCTACCTTTCAAATTGTAAATATTGGAAGCGAATTATACATGCTGAATATGGTTAGATGAAAGATTTGTATTATTTTGTATATTCCGAATGCATACCATGACATCCCATGCCCAGGCTTGTTCAGTACAACCAATAAATTACTATAAATCATTTTAGTCTCATCAGCCAATCAGATGTCATCAAAAGGGGCATACAGGGCATGAGGCAAAAAAGTGAAGCTTTAGTCAGATACCGAGAGCTAAATACTGCAGAAAGCCTAGAGGAGTATAAAAAGTTCAGAGGTGAAATTAAAAAGGAAATTAGGAAAGCAAAGAGCGGACATGAAAAAATATTGACTAGTAGCATCAAGGAAAACCCAAATAGGTTGTATAAATACATAAAGAGCAAGAAGATAACTAAAGAAAGGGTAGGGCCTATTAGAGACGGAAGATGTGGGTATTGTTCTTAAATGAATGCTTTGCGCCTGTCTTCACAAAAGAGAGGGATGATATAGACATTGTTGTTAAGGAGGAGGAGTGTGAAATAGTTATGAGACAAATATAGTGAGAGAGGAAGTATTAGGGGTTTAGCATCTTTGCAAGTAAATAAATCGCCAGACCCAGCTGAAATGTATCCCAGGCTATTAAGAGAAGCAAGGGAAAGAAATTGCAGAGGCACTGACCATCATTTTCCAATCCACTAACTTACAGGTGTGGTCCCAGAGGACTGGAGGACTGCTAATTTTTGTACCATTGTTTAAAAAGGGAGAAAGGGATAGACTGAATAATTACAGGCCAGTCAGCCTAAGCTCCGTGGTCAGTAAAATGTTGGAAGGAATTCTGAGGGACAATATTAATCATCATTTAAAAAGGCACGGATTAATCGAGCACAGATAGCATGGATTTGTTAAGGGAATGTTGTGCCTGACTAACTTGATTGCATTCTTTGAGGAGGTAACAAGGAGGGTCGATAAGGGTAGTGCATTTGATGTAGTCGACATGGATTTTAGCAAGGCTTTTGAGAAGGTCCCACATGGCAGACTGGTCCAAAAAATAAAAGCACATGGGATCCAAGTTGGAAAGTTGGATCCAAAATTGGCTCAGTGCCAGGAAGAAAAGGGTAATGGTTGTGACTAGAAAGCTGTTTCCAGTGGGGCTCCGCAAGGCTCAGTACTAGGTCCCTTGCTTTTTGTGGTATATATCGATAGTTTAGACTTCAATATAAGGGGCATGATTAAGAAGTTTGCAGATGATACAAAAATTGGCTGTATGTTTGATAGTGAGGAAGAAAGCTGTAGGCTACAGGAAGATATCAATGGATTGGTCAGGTGAGAATAAAAGTTGCAAATGGAATTCAATCTGGAGAAGTGTGATATAATGCATTTGGAGAGGGCTAACAAGGCAACGGAATACGCGATAAATTGTAGGATAATGAGATGTGTAGAGGAACAGAGAGACCTTGGAGTGCATGTCCACAGATGCCTGAAGGTAGCAAGTCAGGCAGATAAGGTGGTTAAGAAGGCATACAGGCTTCTTTGCTTTATTAGCCGAGGCATAAAATATAAGAGCAGGGAGGTTATGCTTGAACTGTAAAAAATCATTAGTTAGGCCACAGTTAGAGTACTGCGTACAGTTCTGGTCACCACATTACAGGAAATATGTGATTGCAAAAGAGAGGGTACAGAGGAGATTTATGAGGATGTTGCCAAGACTGGAGAATTTTAGCTATGAGGAAAGATTGGATCGACTGAATTTGTTTTCTTTTGAAAGAGGAGGCTGAGGGGAGACTTAATTGAGGTCTATAACATTATGAAGGGCCTAGATACAGTGGATAGGAAGGACCTGTTTCCCTTAGCAGAGTGGTCAACAACCAAGGGTCATTGATTTACCGTAATTGGTAGAAGGGCTAGAGGAGAATTGAGAACCTTTTCACCCAGCGTGTGGTGGGGGTCTGGAACTCACTGCCCTAAAGGGTGGTAAAGGCAAAAACCCTGATCACATTTAAACAGTACTTGCATACGCACTTGAAGTGCCGTAACCTACAACACTGCAGACCAAGAGCTGGAAAGTGGGATTAGGCTGGATAGCTCTTTTTCATCTGGCACAGACACGATGGGCTGAATGACTTCCTTCTGTGCTGCAAATTTCTATGACTCTATGAAAAGATCAATTCCAATTTTGCAATCAAAAGTCAAGCTTTCTTTAACTTTCACATTAGTGAAATAAAATTAATGGATCTTTCTGCAATTTTGAGCATTAAAACCTGCAAAACATGGCTGAGGAATGCGAAGGAGGAAAAAGAAGGGCCGTTCGATTTCTCCCATATGAAATGGTATCCCTGGTGGGTATCATTGAGAGGAAATAGGATCTGCTGGCAACTCAGGGGGAAAAGCAGAAAAAAGTAAAACCTGCTACAATGGCTCAACGTTGGGATGCTGCTGTAGAGTACAAAGCAGTAGCGATCACCCAAAGAATCAGTGGGCAGCTGAAAAAGAAGTGGCTGGACCTAAGACAATTAGTTAAAGTAAGTATGCACTGCAATTACATTTGTAAATCTGTGTGTGTGCGTGTGTGTGTGGCCACCACAGCAGAAGGACCCTCTAATGTCTGTAAGCTTGTAATATTTGTAGTTCCACACTGTGGATGTGGACGTATTGTGTACTGCAACTGCAGAGTTAATAACAAACAGATCCAGGCTATTCCGGAGGCTTCTGACAGAGCTGCCTGCCCTGTTAGGAGCTGTGTGTACTGTGCTCTGTGAATATATCACATTTGGCGATGAGATGGGATTTTTCGGATGATTTAAAGCTTAAATTTTGTTGCTGAAGGATTCAGCCAGCCGACAGAGAGACTTTGGAAGTGTCTGTCTTTGGAAAATGCTACAAAAATCCGAGGTAAAATACAGCACACAGTGTGAACAGCTAGAGATTAAAATGGCAGGTGTAATGAAACATTTGGGTGAATATAGACTTGACTGGGGACATTTTAAAGCGTGTGTAGATCGCCTAGAAATGTATTTCACTGCAAATAACATAATTGAAGTTCCAGACAATGCAGTCCAGAATCAGGCAATATTGGAACGGAAGTGAGCTATCTTCTTATTGGAGACGGGTCCGTCATTGTTCGAAACCCTTGTAAATCTGCTTGTGCCTGACGAGCCAAAGGCACAATGATTAAAGAGATTTTAATGAAGCTGGAGTAGCATCATAGCCCCAAACCATTAGAAATTGCTGAAAACTATCGTTTTGGGATGCAGAATCAAAAGCCTGATGAATTTATCAGTGATTACATCGTAGCGTTAAAAAAGCTAGCAATTCACTGTAATTTCGGAAATTTTCAAAACCGAGCATTACGGGATCATTTTGTTTGTGGGGTGAAACATGATGCGATCAGAAGGAAGTTATTGACGACGGATGACTTGACTTTTGAGATTGCTTGTCAGACAGTGAGGTCGATGGGCATGGCCGAACAATATTCCTGAGAATTTCATAATAATTACGATCATCGGTCAACCGAGGTAAATCATCTGCAGGTTCAAAATAAAAGACGGTGAGGGCCCAAAGTATCAGAAACTGGAAATTCTAACAAAGCGTCGAAGTCGTGCTATAGGTGCCTGGGACAACACATTGCTCAAAGTTGACCATACGTGAAGGCAGAGTGTTTCTTCTGCAGAAAGACTGGCATCTTGCGAAGGCATGCTGACTGAAGGGTAAATCAGCATTCAAAGCTATGAGTAGAAATCCCAAGAGACTACATAGCATGGAAGAACAACAACAGGATGAGGAGCTGTTAGAGTTACACGTCATCAGGAGCACGAGGTTAATGGACAGCAATTCGGAAAGTATCAAAATCCAAATAGCTATTGCGGGATTCAAGATACCATTGGAAAGCGACACGGGTGCATCCATGAGTGTAGTACCGGAGTCGCTGTACCTCAACAAATTGCGTGATTTCCAACTGGAGAAATCCAAGATAGAGCTGCGAGGCTACTCGGGAGAGAAAATTCCTGAGGTAGGTCGTATCACCGTACCGGTGAAATATAAAGATCAATTTCAGAATTTGCCTCTAATAGTAGTGAAAGGAGACAAGCCTGCCTTACTAGGAAGAAATTGGTTGAGCTCGCTGAAGCTGGATTGGAGTAAGATTTTCTGTGTGGAAGCGAGATTTTCATCAACGGACGAGGTTATCAAGAAGTATCTGAAAGTGTTCTGTGAAACGGGCAGTCCGATCCAAGGCATCAAGGTGAGTGTCAGGGTACAGAAGGACGCTAGATCGGTTTACTACAAGACACGTTCTGTACTATATGCACTCAAGGAGAAAGTTGAGCAAGAACTCAACAGACTAGAGTTGAGAACATTATTTGTAAGATAGATCGATGTAATTGGGCTACACCCATTGTTGTTGTACCTAAAGTCCGATGGTAAGGTAAGATTATGTGGTGATTATAAAGTAACCGTAAACCAGGTTCTAGAGGGTAATGTCCCCAATACATTGCCGAATATAGAAGATTTGTTCACAACACTGACAGGTGCTCAGATCTTCTCAAAACTGGATCTTGCGAATGCCTACTTACAGCTTGAACTAGATGAGGAGTTCAAGTCATATTTGACTATAAATACTCATCTAGGCCTATATCAATTTAATAGGAGTGTCTTCCGCCCCTGTCATATTCCAAGGGGTGATGAACCAGATTTTGCAAGGTATTGAAGAGGTAGTATGTTATTTGGATGACATACTAATTTCAGCACCAAATCGGCAAATTCATAATAACATATTGAATGAAGTCCTCAAACGGCTAGAGAAGCACAGAGTACGAGTGTCTGCTCGTAAGTGTGAGTTATTTAAAAACCCAGTGGAGTACTTAGGGTACAGAGTAGACAAAGATGGTTTACATCCGACCAAGGAAAAACTGGATGCAATCAGAAATGCACCCACTCCCAGGAATGTCACTAAACTTCGTTCATTCTTGGGTCTTTTGAACTATTATGGGAAGTTGCTACCAAATTTGGCTACAGTGTTATATCTACTGAATGAACTTTTGAAAAAACAGGTCCATTGGAAGTGGTCGAAAGAATGCGATACAGCTTTCAAGGAGTGTAAAAGCAAATTGGTAGAGAGCACCATGTTAGTTCACTATGACATATCTAAGGAGATTAAGCTAGCATTTGATGCCTCTCCGTATGGAGTTGGGGCAGTAATCTCTTATGTATCGTGTAGTGAGGAGGAGAGATCAATTGCTTTTGTTTCACGCACTCTCAGTGCCAGTGAGAGTAATTATGTGCAAATTGAAAGGGAAGCTTTGGCATTAATTTTTGGGGTCAAGAAGTTTCACAAATACTTGTATGGTCGTAAGTTTACCATCGTTACGGACCATAAGCCCCTAACAGCAATCCTCCATTCAAAGTCCCCAGGTCCAACATTAGCTGCAGCCCGAATGCAGAGATGGGCTTTGATTTTGTCAGCATATACATATGATATTGAATATAGACAATCAGCTGATCGCAGTAATGCTGATGCAATGTTTAGATTGCCTTCCCCATCACAAGTTACATTTTTCATACATTGCTGAACTGCAAGTCACAGCTGAAGAGATTGGTGGAGCAACCAAACGTGACCCAGTGATGTCAAAGGTGTATGAGTATATTGCAAATGGATGGCCAAACCAGGTACCAGACAAAGATACACATCCATTCTTCATTCGTAGGAATGAATTATCAGTCAATAAAGATTGTATCATTTGGGGTGCAAGAGTGATTATACCAAATAAATTCAGGTCCAAATTATTAGGAGACCTCCATGACCAGCACCTGGGAATGCGCTTGACCAAGAGTTTTGCACGCAGTTATTTATGGTGGCCAGGTCTTGATAAAGATATCGAGTACATCGTGAGTCAGTGTACGGCATATCAATCGGTAAGCAAGCAACCACCATCAGTACCAATACAGCCATGGAAATGGCCTCCCAGGGTGTGGCAAAGGCTACATATCGATTTTGCTGAGTTAGAAGGACAACAATTGTTCATTGTGATTGATAGCCATTTGAAGTGGGTTGAGGTGTTCCCAATGTGGAAAATAAGAACAATAAAACATTGGACATTTTACGAAGATTATTTTCTTCATTTGGCCTCCCAGAAGAAATTGTTTCGGATAATGGACCACAATTTTGTTCTGAAGAATGTGCACAGTTCACGAGCAAAAATGATGTGAAACATACCAAGGTTCCACCGTACCACCCTGCTTCGAATGGTGCAGCAGAGCGCACTGTACAAATTGTAAAACATGCCCTCATAAAGCAAATGTTAGATCCAAATCCAAAGAAACTACATTTGTCACTGGATTACAAATTGGCTAATTTTTTAATTACGTATCGTAATACTCCTCATACAACTACTGGTAGAGCACCAGCAGAGTTGTTTTCAAACGACAGCCACGAACCAAATTCTCGTTGTTAAAACCAAATTTGGCACAGTCCATAGAAGAGACACAATTAAGACAGAAAGAGAATCATGGTAAAGGTAGAGTAAAAGAGAGAAATGTGAAATTAAACCAGAAGGTGAGAGTGAAGAACCATCACCATAAATGGTTAAAGTTGTTACCAAGAAGAGTGATGAAGATATGTGGTCCTCGCACATATTTGGTAAAGATGTTTGATAATGGACAGGTTAGGTTTGTTCATATTGATTATATTTTACCTACAGACATGGAAGGAGTTGACTCAATTATTTCTGACTCATCAGATAGTTTTGATACACCAGTAGCAAATCCTAAATTCAATGTACTGGAAACAAATCCAGGAGAAAATCAGAATGAAAGTCTGAGTCCGAGTCCGGAACACAAAGAGCCTGAAGTTAGAGTGAGTTCAAATGAAAATCAAAGAAATTCCGTGGAGGAAAACTTTCCTCAGGATGAGCCTTGAATGAGTGTGAAATCGACACCATGTTTGGAAGGTTCTGTTTGAGAACGAAGATAGCCTCTTCGAAACAGAAAACAAGTGGTAAAGTTAAATTTGTAAATATTTAAAAAAATAAGTCTATATCCTGTGTTATGTATAAAAATGAAAGTTATGTATGATGCTTGTTATAATAACTTTTTCATTAAGGAGAGAGAAGTGTAATGTCTGTAAGCTTGTAATGCTTGTAACTCCAGACTGTGGATGTGGACGTATTGTGTACTGCAACTGCAGAGTTAATAATAAACAGAACCAGGCTGTTCCGGAGGCTTCCAACAGAGCTGCCTGCCATGTTAGGAGCTGTGTGTGCTGTGCTATTTGAATATATCACAGACCCTCTCTTAAAAAGTTCTATTTTCATCTTTATAGTTGAAGAATGCAAAGATCAGGAACCACAGGAATCGTACTGGTGCAGGCTGCAATTGAGCCAGCTGGAACAGAAGATCTCTGATCTGATTAAAGCTCACCGGAGAAGATCCACCACCAATGTGGATGCTGGGTCCAGGTCAAATGGTTGGGGTAAGCCCTGCAATTTTCACTGTGGGTTGGTTAAATACTGCATGGGCTAGCTAGGTTTTAATGGATGTTTTCAATATGTTTTACAGCAGCTGCGTGTCAGGAAGAGGTAGCAGGTGATCCAGAAGGACAAGCAGAAGGACAAGCAGAAGTACCAGCAGAAGTACCAGCAGAAGTAGCACCTGAAGGACATCCAGAAGAGAGTCCAGAATTGTTTCCTAATTTTTAGCAAGACAATCTGGATGAAGGCCAGCATGAAGATCCCCCCACTGATCAGATGGTCATGTTGGACCTGCAGCCAGTGGAGTCCATGGATCAGGATGCGGGTCCCAGTGTGGTCCAGCAACGCACACCTGTGAAAGGGATGCCCAATAGGGTCGAGGAGCAAGGCACAGGTGGGATACGGCGAAGAAGGGTGGAAAGGATAGCTGAACCGCAAGTGCAGGTAGACATGGTACAGCTCATCGGGATGAGTGCGGAGAGTATGCAGCTAACCAGGACACTCCTGGGTGAATTGAGGGTAGAAATAGCGGGACTGTCAGGGGAAGTAGCAACACTGTCTAGAGGAATAAGACCACCACTGGCGGGGCAGATTAGGGAGGGAATGGTAGATGCACTTGATGCACTGTCGGGACAGCTGATGGGGAAATTGTCTGACATATGTGATGGAAATTTGCAGGTAGCTGCTGCAATAAGGGAACACACCCAGGTTGTCATTCAACAATACCAATCGGCGGCATCAACAGCTGCCACTCAAATCATCCCCAGACCACCCTCAGGGACTTTGCCGCAGGGTGATCCACAGCTTGAAAAAGGAAACGAAGACGAACCCGGGCCTTCCAGAAAGATCTGCCCTGTCCAAGCCCATCAATGAAAAAAACAAAAAAAATATAACCTTGACCTCACCGGGCGGCCGAGGAATTCTGCTGCGTCAACAAACAGGGCTAAGGGTAGAGGCACTAGGTCGGGCAAAAGGAGCATGATGCGCTAGTGGTCATTGAATAAGGGGAGGAGAGATATTTGTATCTTGCTGTTACTTGTTTTGTTAATAGAAAAGTTTGATACAATAAAGTTTCGTTAATTGAAAATGTTAAAGTTTGCGAGAAGTTTAAAGTTTGATGCATGTTAATTGAACATTTTAAAGTTTGATATTTCTTCATTGAAAAGTTAAATGTTTTATTATAGTTAAGTACAAATGTACAAATGTCTAATAAACCTACTCTTTTAATTTAACCAGAATCAGTGCATTATTTTGTGAATTTGACCAACATAAACCAACACAACATTATTAAAAGTGCAAACAGCGGTAAACAGTCAACACAGTGCGACACTATCATATATATTAGCATGGATAGAGGATTGGCGAACTAACAGACAACAGAGAGTCAGGATAAATGGTTCATTCTCCGGTTGGCAATCAGTAACTAGTCAGTGCCGCAGGGATCAGTGCTGGGACCCCAACTATTTACAATCTATATTGATGACTTGGAAGAAGGGACTGAGTGTAACGTAGCCAAGTTTGCTGATGATACAAAGATGGGAGGAAAAACAATGTGTGAGGAGGACACAAAAAATCTGCAAAAGGACATCGACAGGCTAAGTGAGTGGGCAAAAATTTGGCAGATGGAGTATAATTTTGGACAGTGTGAGGTCATGCACTTTGGTAGAAAAAGAGCAAGTTATGATTTAAATGGAGAAAGATTGCAAAGTGCCGCAGTACAGCGGGACCTGGGGGTACTTGTGCATGAAACACAAAAGGATAGTATGCAGGTACAACAAGTGATCAGGAAGACCAATGGAATCTTGGCCTTTATTACAAAAGGGATGGAGTATAAAAGCAGGGATGTCTTGCTACAGGTATATAGGATATTGGTGAGGCCACACCTAGAATACTGCGTGCAATTTTGGTTTTAAAATTAACGGAAGGATATACTTGCTTTGGAGGCAGTTCAGAGAAGGTCCACTAGGTTGATTCCGGAGATGAGGGGGTGACTTATGAGGAAAGGTTGAGTAGGTTGGACCTCTACTCATTGGAATTCAGAAGAATGAGAGGTGATCTTATCGAAACATATAGGATTATGAGGGGTCTCGACAAGGTGGATGCAGAGAGGATGTTTCCACTGATAGAGGAGTCTAAAACTAGAGGGCATAATCTTAGAATAAGGGGTCGCCCATTTAAAACAGAGATGAGGTGAAATTTTTTCTCTCAGAGGGTTGTAAATCTGTGGAATTCGCTGCCTCAGAGAGCTGTGGAAGCTGGGACATCGAATAAATTTAAGACAGAAATAGACAGTTTCTTAAATGATAAGAGGATAAGGGGTTATGGGGAGCGAGCAGGGAAGTGGACCTGAGTCTATAATCGGATCAGCCATGATCGTGTTAAATGGTGGAGCAGGCTCGAGGGGCCATATGGCCTACTCCTGCTCCTATTTCTTATGTTCTTATATCAACCGTGCCGCCGTTTAGCATTCTGGCAGAAAAACATTCACGGACTAGCCACTGACACAAGTCTCCAGCAATGGCTAGAGGTCCCCTTGGTCGCCCCACCCTCCTCCACCATCATCCTGCGGCTTGAGGTGGTTCCTCCTCTTGCTGCTGCTTTTCCTCTTCCTTCTCCTTGTCAGCCTCCTCTGAATCCTCATCTCTCCCACTCCCCTCAGGAGGATCTTCAATGTTCAATATCTGACCCTCACTGCTTTAAAATGCCAATTGTCCTTTCTATGATGCTCCGTGTCATTATGTGGGATATATTATACAGTCGCTCTGCCTCACAGTGGGGTTTGCGAAGGGGAATCATAAGCCATGTGGCGAGCCTATAATCTTTGTCCCCAAGCAACCAACTCTGCCCTTCTGGCAGCTCCTGAAAGATCACAGATATAATGCTTTCACATAGGATGAAAGAATCATGGATGCTACTGGGATATTTGGCATCAACTGCCATGATCCGCTGCAGATCGTCGCACACCAGCTGCACATTTAGGGAGTGGAACCCTTTCCTGTTACGGTAAACTTTGGAATCTTGCAAGGGTGCTATCATGTATTCAACTGTCATTGTAACCCATGTATAAGTTGACCTAAGTTGTATACCTTGAGAACACTGACCACAGGGGACAAACTTGTGGGAGACACTCCTACCCTGGACTTTCCAGTATAAAAGGAGAAGCTCCACCCACCGTCTGCCTCTTGAGGTTTTGGTAATAAAGGTAACTGGTCACAGAGTGATCTTTTCTCAAGTATGGGCCTCGTGTGCATTTATAAGGACATATTAATGGCGATGAGAAATTGGGATTTAAACCACGCGAGCATGGCCACTAGCAGCACAGAAGAGAGGTACTGTGTTGGTGATGATTGGGACGACTTTATTGAAAGACTACAGCAAAGTTTTGTCACTAAGGAATGGTTAGGACAAGATTCGGCCAACAAACGCAGGGCTCATCTCCTGACGGTTTGTGGATCCAGAACGTACTCCCTGATGAAGGACCTTCTAGCGCCAGAGAAGCCGGTGAACAAGACGTTCGAAGAGCTCAGTAAGTTGATTGGGGAACACCTTAAACCGGCGAGCAGCATGCACAGGGCGAGACACCGGTTTTACCGGCGGCGAGAAGGGCAAAGCGGTCCAAACTTCGTGGCAGATCTCCGGCGACTGGCGAGCCTATGTAAGTTCCCAGATGCATGCAGAGCGGAGATGCTGCGAGACTTTTTTATTGAGGGCATCGGGCATGCTGGGATTTTCAGGAAACTGATTGAGACCAACGACTTGACCTTGGAAGCGGCGGCTCTGATAGCCCAGACAATTATCTCAGGGGAGGAAGAGACCAGAATGATTTATGGCAAAAATCTTGGCTCAAATGCGGCAAACAACCAGGGAGTCAACATTGTTAACACGGCACACAGTTCAGACAAGGGCAATCGGACATGCCCCAGCATGCAGTCGAACCCAAAGGGGGAATTCAACAGAGACAATGGCTAGCTGAACGGCGATTCATGCCATCGCAATGGACAATGTGGCCAGTAATGGGGCCATCAACACCTATTAATGGTGCGCTTAAGGACAGTTACAGAGACAGTCAGAGACGATCGACTGGTAATGGACCTTTTGTTTCCAACAAAGGGGCCTCCAGCTCATGCTGGAGGTGTGGAGGCAAACACCCAGCCAGAGCTTGCAAGTATTAGCAATATACCTACAGAAACTGCAATGTCAGCGGTCACTTGGCGTGGATGTGCAGGAAGCCTGCAGCCAGGTTGATGTACGAGGAGGACGGACCCGATGTAAGCCCTACGAGGTCAAATGAATATTGGGGGAAATCGCTGTAAGTTGAAGTTCAGCGAGTTCACGTGGAGCACATATACAGTTCATATACCAGGATGCCACCGATAATGATGAAAGTGCTCCTCAATGGCATCCCAGTATTAATGGAGCTAGACACGGGGGCCAGCCAGTCCCTGATGAGTATCAAACAGTTCGAAAGGTTGTGGGTATCCAAGGCCAAGAGGCCAAAATTATTGCCGATTGACGCACTGCTACGGACATATACAAAGGAGATCATTCCAGTGCTAGGCAGTGCCACGGTAGTCGTGCCCCACAAATATTCGGAGAACAGGTTGCCACTCTGGATTGTCCCGGGGGACGGTCCCGCACTACTGGGGAAGAGTTGGCTTGCTGTCATGAACTGGAAATGGGACCATGTCAATGCAATTTCTTCTGTGGAGCGAGTATCATGCTCACAGGTCCTGGACAAATTTGACTCATTATTTCAACCCGGCATCGGTAGTGATTCACATAAACCCGGACGCTAGGCCAGTACACCACAAGGCCAGAGCGGTGCCATACGTAATGCGGGAAAAGATAGAATGCGAATTGGATCGCCTGCTGAGGGAAGGCATCATCTCGCCAGTCGAATTCAATGACTGGGCGAGCCCGATTGTGCCGGTGCTCAAGGCGGATGGGTCGGTTAGGATATGTGGTGATTACAAGGCCACCATCAATCGGGTGTCACTCCAAGACCAGTACCCACTACCGAGAGCAGAGGACCTCTTTGCGACGCTATCCGGTGGCAAACTTTTTTCAAAATTGAACCTGACCTCAGTTTACATAACCCAGGAGCTGGCGAGTGAGTTGAAGAAGCTGACCACCATCATGACACACAAGGGATTGCTTGAGTATAACAGATGCCCTTTCTGGATTTGTTTGGCCGCCGCGATCTTTCAGCGAAATATGGAAAGCCTCCTCAAGTCGATTCCAAGGACGGTGGTTTTTCAAGACGACATCCTCATCACGGGTCGCGATACTGAAGAACACCTCCACAACCTGGAGGAGGTACTACGCAGACTGGACCGGGTAGGGGTGCAGCTGAAAAAGGCGAAGTGCATCTTCTTAGCTCCAGAGGTAGAATTCCTGGGGAGGAGGGTAGCAGCAGATGGGATCAGACCTACTGCGTGCAAAACGGAAGTCATCCAGAGAGCACCCAGACCCCGTCACACGACGGAGCTGCGTTCATTCCTGGGACTCCTGAACTATTTTGACAACTTTCTTCCCAAATTGGGCACGCTGTTAGAGCCGCTACATGTGCTCCTACGCAAAGGTCGTGATTGCGTCTGGGGGACAGCCAGGAAAGGGCTTTTGATAGAGCACGCAATTTGTTATGTTCCAACAATCTGCTAACGCTATATGACGCATGTAAGAAACTAGTTTTAACGTATGATGCGTCGTCCTATGGGGTTGGGCATGTGTTGCAGCATGTGAATGCCAATGGTCAGTTACAGCCGGTAGCTTATGCCTCCAGAAGTCTGTCCCGGGCAGAAAGGGGCTACAGGATGTTAAAAAAGGAAGCGCTAGCATGTGTATATGCAGTTAAAAAAAATACACCAGTACCTGTTTGGCAGGAAATTTGAGCTGGAGACAGATCACAAATCCGTAACGTCCATTTTGGCCGACAACAAGGCCATAAATGCAAATGCATCGGCCTGCATACAGAGGTGGACACTCACATTAGCCGCCTATGACTACACAGTTCGGCACAGACCGGCCACTGAAAACTGCCGATGCACTCAGTAGGCTACCACTAGCCACCACTGAGATGGCAGCTGAGCATGATGCTGAGATGATCATGGCTGTTGAAGCTTTCGAAAGCGAAGGCTCACCTGTGACAGCCCGTCAGATTAAAGTCTGGACAAATAAAGACCCGCTACTGTCTTTAGTTAAGAAATGTGTCTTGAATGGGGACTGGGCAGCCACGTACGGGCATGTCCTGAGGAGTTTAAACCATTTCATACTCGCAAGGATGAACTCTCGATTCAGGCCGATTGCCTATTGTGGGGAAACCGAGTAGTCATGCCCCAGAAGGGCAGAGAGGTGTTTATCAGAGAACTTCACAATGAGCACCCGGACATTGTCATGATGAAGGCAATTGCCAGGTCACACGTTTGGTGGCCAGGGATAGATGCAGACCTGGAACTTTGTGTTCGCAGGTGCAACACGTGTACTCAGCTAGGCAACGCACCCAGGAAAGCCCCCCTTAGCCCCTGGTCCTGGCCCGCCAAGCCATGGTCCCGCATCCATGTGGTTCCTTTCATGGGAAAAATGTTTTTGCTTGTAGTAGATGCCTCCTCCAAATGGATTGAATGTGCCATTTTAAATTCAAGCACATCCTCTGTCACAGGAGAACGTCTACGGGCAATGTTTGCCGCCCATGGTCTACCGGCTGTCTTGGTCAGCAACAATGGCCCGTGCTTCACAAGCACTGAATTCCAGGACTTCATGGCAGGCAATGGAATTAACCTTGTCATAAAGGCACCGTTCAAGCCAGCCTCAAATGGCCAGGCGGAACGAGCAGTGCAGATAATCAAACAGGGGATGCTCAGAATCCAAGGGGGTTCCCTACAAAGCCGCTTATCACGCCTCCTGTTGGCTAATAGATCCCGACCACACTCGCTCACAGGGGTTCCACCCGCAGAGCTGCTAATGAAAAGGATGCTCAAAACCAGGTTATCCCTTATACACCCTACTATGAAAGAAATTGTTGAGAGCAGGCGTCAGTCACAATGTGACTACCATGACAGGAATGCGAGGGCGCGATATATTGATGTCAATGACCCTGTTTTTGTCCTTAATTACGCTGGAGGGCCCAAATGGCTTGCAGGCACTGTGATTGCCAAAGAGGGGAATAGGGTTTTGGTAGTTAAACTTACCAATGGACAAATCTGCCACAAACACGTGGATCAAACAAAAAGGAGGTTCAGCAACCCCATAGAAGAAGCAGAGGAAGAACACGACGTAGAGTTTACTCCACCACAGGTGACCGAACACCGGAACCAAGTGGAGGAGAGCCCAGTCACTGTGGGCAGTCCGGACAGGCCTGAGGCACCGCAAACAGCAGACACTCAGGCCAGCGCCCAACAAACGGAGCCCCAACTCAGGCGTTCTACAAGGGAGCATAAACCACCAGAGAGACTTAACCTGTGATCCCAATAAGACTTTGGGGGGAAAGTGATGTCTTGTATTCAACTGTCATTGTAACCCATGTATAAGCTGACCTAAGCTGTACACCTTGAGAACACTGACCACAGGGGGGCGAACTTGTGACAGACACACCTCACCTGGACTTTCTGGTATAAAAGGGGAAGCTCCACCCACGTCTGCCTCGTGATGTCTTAGTAATAAAGGTAACTGGTCACAGAGTGATCTTTTCTCAAGTATGGGCCTTGTGTGCATTTATACTGTATAGTAAGAACATATTAGGTGCTCTCAAGGTGATGTGGGTACAATCAATGGCACCCTGTACCCTGGGGAAGCCAGCAATTCTGGAGAACCCCACAGCACTGTCTCTCATTGCCTGTGTGGTCACAGGGAAGGTGATGAAAGCGTCCCTTTTGGCATACAGTGCAGCAGTCACCTGGCGAAGGCAGCAACGTGTGGCATGCTGCGAGATCGAGCATACGTCCCCAGTTGTAACTTGAAATGATCCCATAGCATAGAAGGCTAGTGCCGCTGTTACCTTTACTTCGACAGGTAGGGCAGTCCTCCTTCCACTTCATGGCCGCATGTCTGCCCTGATTAATTGGCAGATCTCAATGATGACCTTCTTTCTGAATTGTAGCCTGCGAACGCAGTCTGTCTCACTCAGTTGCAGGTATGAGTGTATCTCCCTATAGACTCGCTAAGGGTAAGGCCTCCTCCCCATCAATCTGTCTCTCCAATATCGGCGATAATTATTCTCTGCAATCTGTCTCTCCAATCTCCTCTGCATATGCATGCCATGTATGGCCAACGCCCTTATCACATCAGGCATGCTAAAAATTGCACCCATTATTATTGTTAATATGCAGATAAATACTTAAATCACTGACACCTCTTTTCTCCGTTTTGCTCCACAAAGCTGGGTGACGCCCTAGGTTGGACTACACCCTGATCTGCGCATGCGTTTGTTTGTTTGTACAGTGATTCTCTTGGGTCACCTGTGACAAATGGTGATTTCTAGTTTGCTGCCATGACTATGCACTAAACTTCCCATTTGGATGCTGACTACAGTGATTCTCCCGGGGTTTGGTGCTTGTGTTCAGCTGAGCCCGCGATCCTGCCTGGTCGGCACTCCCCCGACCCGTGCCGAGAGCCCGTCCAGCAACAATTGTGTTGGGGTGGACAGTCGTGATTTGGGTGATAAAGAACCACCTTAACCCTAACTCAGCAAAGTTATTTCAGTTCCAGCCCTCCGAAAAATGTATACATTTGTTTATGAAATTGCCTCACTCCAAAAACTCGGAAATTACTTTCCGAGTTATTTTCAGAGTACCCTGTCCAAAATATCCATGCATTTGTATTTTATTTTGACTTCTTCTGCCTGGCCCCAATGTCCTTTTGTGCGCTGTTCCAATTTCCTTAAGTTCACAGAAGGTTTTTTCTTTCGGGGCTTTTTGGCAGTGTGCGCCGTGCTGAAAAGAATTTTGGACGGCCAAAATCGCCTAACTGCAGAAAAACGGCGCCCGAGCCCGTTTTCATTCATGCCGATGCCAAAAATTTTTACCCTGGTACACACTGGCATATAAACGTTGTCGCAAATGGGAAACTGATGATTTGATGCCAAAAAACATTTGGACGCCAAAAAACGGCGCACAATCGTGGCGAAAATAGGGTCCATTGTACTTGAGTTATTTTAAGTTAACACTTTTTAAAGGTCACACAGTATAGCCTGAGCTTCTCTCTGCTGTCCTGCCCAAAATTGGGTGGGATAGCGGCTGAAACTGTCAAAAAATGGGCAGTGAGGCCCACCTCTACCTCATCATCCAGAGCTTGATTTTCTTCCTCTTCCCCTACCAGATATCTTCCCCAGTCCGACTTACTACATGTTAACAATGGTGGAGTGGCAGAGCGCTGTCTCATTTCCTGCCTTCTGCCTGTATCACTGCCACTCCCAAGGACCATCAAGGTTGGTGCCAATCCTTGGAGCAGTAGCGGAGGGCTCCCGGATGCCTCTTTTTTTAAGAGAGAGGACACTGCAGTGGACATCTCTGCCTCCCATTAAGCCATTTACTCTCAGCTTTGTTAGGCCTCAACACACTCGGAAAATTTTATCCAATGGATCTAACTTACAATCTTTGACAACTTGCAGCAATTGCATTTAATCTCCTGTCTGATTGGGATCTACAAATAAAAAAAACTATGTCCTTCAAAGATTCAATCATGTGATTAGCTTCAGTTGCAAGAACAACCCTTAAGTGTCCCAGTAGACATTTGATAGCTTTGTGTGGATTTAACATATCAAAGATCTGAAATACTAGCCAAACTTGATCTGATTAGATTCTGATCTGATGATCCCACCAACATAGGATGGGCTCAATCTGCTATGAAACAAACAGATAGTAGGTGTACAAAAGCAAAACCTGAAAATCTGAAATAAAAATAGAAAATACTGGTAATACTCAGCAGGTCAGGCAACATCTGTGGAGAGATACAGAGTTAGCGTTTCAGGTCATTGACCTGATAGCATGTGTATTTTGTCTTTCCCCTTACAAAGAGCAAAACGTTAAAGAATCTAGAAAAGGGAGTCCATTTTAAATTTACAATATATTAGATGATCATAACATCATATGAAAAATATATAATGGAGACTTTACTACTTGAAGCAAGATATAGCTCTACTTCTGTCACAAGTGTTATTTCCTGGTTTTCAAATTACACCAAAATACCAGATTCACATAAAAATACTTGGGTATTTTTACATTTGTTCCTGGGATGTGAGCGTTGCTGGCAACACCAGCATTTATTGCCCATCTCTAATTGCTCTTGAGAGGGTGGTGGTGAGGCACCTTCTTGAACCGCTGAAGTCCGTGTAGTGAAGGTACTCCCACAGTACTGTCAGGGAGGGAGTTCCAGGATTTTGACCCAGCAACGATGATGGAACGGCGATATATTTCCAAGGTAGGATGGTGTGTAACTTGGAGGGGAACTTGCAGGTGATGGTGTTCTCATGCGCCTTCTGCCCTTGTCCTTCCAGGTGGTAGAGGTCACAGGTTTGGGAGGTACTGCCGAAGAAGCCTTTAGATAATTGGGCGAACAGTTGGCAGTGTGGATAGGCCCAAAATAACTATCATGGCAGCAAGAAATGTAAACATAGAAACATAGAAACATAGAAAATAGGTGCAGGAGTAGGCCATTCGGCCCTTCTAGCCTGCACCGCCATTCAATGAGTTCATGGCTGAACATTCAACTTCAGTACCCCATTCCTGCTTTCTCGCCATACCCCTTGATCCCCCTAGTAGTAAGGACCTCATCTAACTCCTTTTTGAATATATTTAGTGAATTGGCCTCAACAACTTTCTGTGGTAGAGAATTCCACAGGTTCACCACTCTCTGGGTGAAGAAGTTCCTCCGCATCTCGGTCCTAAATGGCTTACCCCTTATCCTTAGACTGTGACCTCTGGTTCTGGACTTCCCCAACATTGGGAACATTCTTCCTGCATCTAACCTGTCTAACCCCGTCAGAATTTTAAATGTTTCTATGAGGTCCCCTCTCATTCTTCTGAACTCCAGTGAATACAAGCCCAGTTGATCCAGTCTTTCTTGATAGGTCAGTCCCGCCATCCCGGGAATCAGTCTGGTGAACCTTCGCTGCACTCCCTCAATAGCAAGAATGTCCTTCCTCAGGTTAGGAGACCAAAACTGTACACAATACTCCAGGTGTGGCCTCACCAATGCCCTGTACAACTGTAGCAACACCTCCCTGCCCCTGTACTCAAATCCCCTTGCTATGAAGGCCAACATGCCATTTGCTTTCTTAACCGCCTGCTCCACCTGCATGCCAACCTTCAATGACTGATGTACCACGACACCCAGGTCTCTTTGCACCTCCCCTTTTCTTAATCTGTCACCATTCAGATAATAGTCTGTCTCTCTGTTTTTACCACCAAAGTGGATAACCTCACATTTATCCACATTATACTTCATCTGCCATGCATTTGCCCACTCACCTAACCTATCCAAGTCGCTCTGCAGCCTCACAGCATCCTCCTCGCAGCTCACACTGCCCTCCAACTTAGTGTCATCCGCAAATTTGGAGATACTACATTTAATCCCCTCATCTAAATCATTAATGTACAGTGTAAACAGCTGGGGCCCCAGCACAGAACCTTGCGGTACCCCACTAGTCACTGCCTGCCATTCTGAAAAGTACCCATTTACTCCTACTCTTTGCTTCCTGTCTGACAACCAGTTCTCAATCCATGTCAGCACACTACCCCCAATCCCATGTGCTCTAACTTTGCACATCAATCTCTTGTGTGGGACCTTGTCGAACACCTTCTGAAAGTCCAAATATACCACATCAACTGGTTCTCCCTTGTCCACTCTAGTGGAAACATCCTCAAAAAATTCCAGAAGATTTGTCAAGCATGATTTCCCTTTCACAAATCCATGCTGCCTTGGACCTATCATGTCACCTCTTTCCAAATGCACTGCTATGACATCCTTAATAATTGATTCCATCATTTTACCCACTACCGATGTCAGGCTGACCGGTCTATAATTCCCTGTTTTCTCTCTCCCTCCTTTTTTAAAAAGTGGGGTTACATTGGCTACCCTCCACTCTATAGGAACTGATCCAGAGTCAATGGAATGTTGGAAAATGACTGTCAATGCATCCACTATTTCCAAGGCCACCTCCTTAAGTACTCTGGGATGCAGTCCATCAGGCCCTGGGGATTTATCGGCCTTCAATCCCATCAATTTCCCCAACACAATTTCCCAGCTAATAAGGATTTCCCTCAGTTCCTCCTCCTTACTAGACCCCCCGACCCCTTTAATAACCGGAAGGTTGTTTGTGTCCTCCTCCGTGAATACCGAACCAAAGTACTTGTTCAATTGGTCCGCCATTTCTTTGTTCCCCTTTATGACTTCCCCTGATTCTGACTGCAGGGGACCTACGTTTGTCTTTACTAACCTTTTTCTCTTTACATATCTATAGAAAGTTTTGCAATCCGTCTTAATGTTCCCTGCAAGCTTCTTCTCATACTCCATTTTCCCTGCCCTAATCAAACCCTTTGTCCTCCTCTGCTGAGTTCTAAATTTCTCCCAGTCCCCAGGTTCGCTGCTATTTCTGGCCAATTTGTATGCCACTTCCTTGGCTTTAATACTATCCCTGATTTCCCTTGATAGCCACGATTGACCCACCTTCCCTTTTTTATTTTTATGCCAGACAGGAATGTACAATTGTTGTACTTCATCCATGCGGTCTCTAAATGTCTGCCATTGCCCATCCACAGTCAACCCCTTAAGTATCATTCGCCAATCCATCCCAGCCAATTCACGCCTCATACCTTCAAAGTTAGCCTTCTTTAAGTTCTGGACCATGGTCTCTGAATTAACTGTTTCATTCTCCATCCTAATGCAGAATTCCACCATATTATGGTCACTCTTCCCCAAGGGGCCTCGCACAACGAGATTGCTAATTAATCCTCTCTCATTACATAACACCCAGTCTAAGATGGCCTCCCCCCTAGTTGGTTCCTCGACATATTGGTCTAAAAAACCATCCCTTATGCACTCCAGGAAATCCTCCTCCACCGTATTGCTTCCAGTTTGGTTAGCCCAATCTATGTGCATATTAAAGTCACCCATTATAACTGCTGCACCTTTATTGCATGCACCCCTAATTTCCTGTTTGATGCCCTCCCGAACATCACTACTACTGTTTGGAGGTCTGTACACAACTCCCACTAACGTTTTTTGCCCTTTGGTGTTCTGTAGCTCTACCCATATAGATTCCACATCATCCAAGCTAATGTCCTTCTTAACTATTGCCTTAATCTCCTCCTTAACCAGCAATGCTACCCCAGCTCCTTTTCCTTTTATTCTATCCTTCCTGAATGTTGAATACCCCTGGATGTTGAGTTCCCAGCCCTGATCATCCTGGAGCCACGTCTCTGTAATCCCAATCACATCATATTTGTTAACATCTATTTGCACAGTTAATTCATCCACCTTATTGTGGATACTCCTTGCATTAAGACACAAAGCCTTTAGGCTTGTTTTTTTAACACCCTCTGTCCTTTTAGAATTTTGCTGTACAATGGTCCTTTTTGTTCTTTGCCTTGGGTTTCTCTGCCCTCCACCTTTCCTCATCTCCTTTCTGTCTTTTGCTTTTGCCTCCTTTTTGTTTCCCTCTATTTCCCTGCATTGGTTCCCATCCCCCTGCCATATTAGCTTAACTCCTCCCCAACAGCACTAGCAAACACTCCCCCGAGGACATTGGTTCCGATTCTGCCCAGGTGCAGACCGTCCGGATTGTACTGGTCCCACCTCCCCCAGAACCGGTTCCAATGCCCCAGGAATTTGAATCCCTCCCTGCTGCACCACTGCTCAAGCCACGTATTCATCTGAGCTATCCTGCGATTGCTACTCTGACTAGCACGTGGCACTGGTAGCAATCCCGAGATTACTACTTTTGAGGTCCTACTTTTTAATTTAGCTCCTAGCTCCTTAAATTCATTTCGTAGGACCTCATCCCTTTTTTTACCTATGTCGTTGGTACCAACGTGCACCACGACAACTGGCTGTTCTCCCTCCCTTTTTAGAATGTCCTGCACCTGCTCCGAGACATCCTTGACCCTTGCACCAGGGAGGCAACATACCATCCTGGAGTCTCGGTTACGGCCGCAGAAACGCCTATCTATTCCCCTTACAATTGAATCCCCTATCACTATCGCTCCCCCACTCTTTTTCCTGCCCTCCTGTGCAACAGAGCCAGCCACGGTGCCATGAACTTGGCTGCTGCGGCCCTCCCCTGATGAGTCATCCCCCTCAACAGTACTCAAAGCAGTGTATCTGTTTTACAGTGGGATGACCACAGGGGACCCCTGCACTACCATCCTTGCACTACTCTTCCTGCTGGTCTTCCATTCCCTCGCTGGCTGTGGACCCTTCTCCTGCGGTAAGACCAACTCGCTCCACGTGCTACTCACGTCATTCTCAGCATCGTGGATGCTCCAGAGTGAACCCACCCTCAGCTCCAACTCCGCAACGCGGACCGTCAGGAGCCGGAGGTGGATACACTTCCCGCATATGTAGTCGTCAGGGACACTGGTGTTGTCCCCGAGTTCCCACATGGTACAGGAGGAGCATATCACGTGACCGAGCTGTCCTGCCATGACTTAACCCTTAGATACACTTAAATTGGCGACAACAATGTTAAAAGTTACTGACTAATAAAGAAAAAGAAAAACTACTCACCAATCAGCAGCCAATCACTTACCACGTTGGCTGTGACGTCACCTTTTGATTTCTTTCTACTTCTTTTTTGCCTTCTCTCCCAGCTGGAGCTGCACCGGTACGCCTCTCTCGACTCCCGCCTCTCTCGACGCTCCCCGGACTGCTGAGCCTTTTATAGGCCGCTGCCTCTCTCGACTCTCCCCGGACTGTTTGTTGAATCGAACAGGAAACTTGTTCATCAGGACAGATTGAGGGGATGTAATGAATAAATCAATGAAACCTTCAGCACAGTGCTTAGCTGCAGAAAAAAAACAAATAAAGATCTGAGTTGTATTTGCAGAAAGATAGAGAACAAATCAAAAGAGGTTATGTTGTATGAAGCTATATTTCCCTTGAAAGGCTAGAGAGGCAAGGAGTCCAGATGATTCCAGGTATCAGGAGCTTAAGAGGAAAGAGCTTGTTTAGTTTGGAAGAGATGAGACCTCGGTGACTAATTGAAGTTTTGAACCTTGTTCAGAAATTAACAAAACTGATCCAGGAAAATTGTTCACTGTGGTGAGGGGTTCAAATAACATGAGACAAAGTAAAACAAATGAGGAAGCAAGGAGTGAGAAGGGATTACATAGAAATTACGGGCCCAAGTTTCGGCCTCAGTTGCTCCTGATTTTTTGGAGCAACTGGTGTAGAATGGAGTATCTTAGAAATTCAAATTCTCGGCATTTAGTTTTCTCCAGTTCTAGTCAGTTAGAACAGTTTCACTTTGGAACAGAATTTTTTTTTCAAAAGGGGGCCACTTACGTCTGTTTTCAAAGTTTCGGCAGTGAAAACCTACTCCAAACTAACTTAGAATGGAGTAAGTGAAGATTTTTGTACGCTGGAAAAAACTTTGTCTACACTTTAGAAAATCAGGCGTAGGGAATGAGGGGGGGGGGAGAGGGGGTTTAAAGGGAAGTTTACAAACATTAAACACTTCAATTTTACAAAAAGAGTCATCAATAATAAATGATAAATACATCAATAAATCAACCAATAAATCAATCAAAAAAAATTAATAAAATATAAATTTTTAAAAATATCAATAAATAAAACATTTTCTACTTACTCACTGCAGCACCGGGAGTCCTCCAACAGCGTGCTGGGACACCCCCCACCCCCCCACCCCCGTGTGTCTCTGTTAGTGTCTCTATCTCTCTGTCTGTCTGTGTGTGTGTTTCTGCAAGTGAGGGGTGGAGGGGAGGGGGACAATGGGGAGGGGGGGGGTGGAGGGGTGGAGGGGAGGGGGAGGAGGGGTGGCGGAGAGGCGGTGGAGTGGGGGAGAGGGGGTGGAGTGGGGGAGAGGGGGTGTAGTGGGGGAAGACGGGGTGGGTGGGGAAGAGGGGGTGGGAGGGGAGAGGGGGTGGGGGGTGACAAGGGAGGGAGGGGAGGGGGGTGAGGATGGAGGGGTGGGAGGTGAGAAAGGAGGGAGGGGAGGAGGGGTAGGAGGAGGGAGGGGAGGGGGGAGAGAAGGGAGGGAAGGGGGGAGAGAAGGGAGGGAGGAGAGGGGGGAGAGAAGGGAGGGAGTAAGGGGGGAGGGAGGGGGGGAGAGAAGGGAGGGGGGGTGAGAGAAGGGAGAGAGGGGAGGGGGGGTGAGAGATGGGAGGGAGGGGATGGGGGGTGAGAGAAGGGAGGGAGGGGAGGGGGGTGAGAGAAGGGAGGGAGGGGAGGGAGGTGGGAGGGAGAAGGGAGGGGAGGGGGGGAGAGAAGGGAGGGCGGGAGGGGGAGAGAAGGGAGGGAGAAAAGGGAGAGAGAGGGAGAGAGAAAGAAAGGAGAGGGAGGCTGAACGGGCCGGGCCCGGCCGGGCCCAAGACTTCGAGCTTAGACTTACTGGATTGACAGGTAGGTGGCGTCGGGTCCGGTGTCCAGGGGGGTTGGGAGCGCGGATCGGGGGGAGCGTGGGTCAGGGCAGAGGGGAGGGGGGGGCGGTCGGTCGGGGGGGAGCGGAGATTGGTCGGGGGGGGGTCCGGTGGGGGGGGGTGGTGGGAGCGGGAGTCAAGTCGGGTCGGGTCTGGTCCGGTCTGGAGGAAGCAGGAGCTGGGTGTGGGAGGAGCCTTATCCACGCAGCCCCAGTGAGGCCATTCAGCCAGGGCTAGGGGCTGCGTGCTTCAGGCCCCTCCCACACAGTTTTGGGCACCTGGAGCTACTGCACATGCGCACCCACTGTAGCGCGCCTGTGCAGAGGTCCCGGCACTGTTTTCAGCGCAGGGACCTGGCTCCGCCCCCCAAAGCTCGTGCTGCGCTGTGCCGAGCTGCAAACGACCTGCAGGGAGCCGGAGAATAGGTAAGCTTTTTTTAGGCGCACTTTGTGGCACGAAAAACGGGCGTCCAGGTCGGGACTGCGCCATTCTAGGCGCGGCCCGAAACTTGGGCCCTACAACACAGAAATCAGCCATTCGTTCCAACCAATGTTGTTGCTATTTGCCTTTACACAAGCAATAATCGTAATCCTATGTGTCCATCTTGTTTTCATGGGCTAGATTTTCCACTTTTATGCTAATCGCCCAAAAATGGGCATTATTTCTAGAGTGGGCGGTAAAAAAGGGTTTTCAGAACTCTGGTTTCTCGCCCATTCTCAAAGTACCTAGTCTCCATTTTTGAAAATGGTCGTTACCACGAGTGATCTGAAATGCTGCTGCTGTAAAGTGTCGCCGTCCTTAGCAATGATTTCTGCGATTCAGGAGGTCAAGGGTCATCATGACATGCCCAGAAGACGAGACAGAGAGGGAGCTCAGAGGGACTGAAGGCGTGTGTGGCTGTGGTGTGTGCTTGTTTGGCTGTTGTGGGAGGCACAAGGAAGATTCACCAGAAGCAAAAAGCCTACTAAGCACCAAGAACATAGTTGGCACCGAGTTTTTGTCCAACAAATAATATATAACATGGAAGGGAGCACGTTCACACCTCGGGACCGTCCTCTCCCATATCGGTCCAAGCAGCGGTTCGGCAGTCATCACCCCCCCTGAGGAGCTCCTCGGCTAGGTGACTTGGAGTCAGGAAGGGAGAAATATTCGGTTTAAATGTTTTTTATTTAACAAAACCTTGTTGCGCATTGGCTCAGATAGCTGCACCGTTACACACTGGTGATTCCTTAACATCAAAGAGTATAATGACACTTAACTTCAATCAACTTAAACTGTAACTGTCACCAAGGTGATACGCCCCATTGATGTATCACCTGCACACCTAGCAGTGTGTCAGCCTTGTAAATAACACCAACGTTCTTTCAGGCAAAGCGTTCACGATGAGCTCCTGACATAAGGCTCTTCCACCACGGGCCCTTTCATGTGATCTACAGGGGGACGAGGGCATGGCTTCGGTATCAGCCTGATTGTCAGCATCCACCTCCTCGCCCTCCTCTTCCTCTCTCTGGTGAGGTGGACTGTCAGACTCTTCTGGCAATGCTTGTCCCCTCCTGATAGCCAAGTTGTGCAGCATGGAGCACGCCATCATGAATTGAGCTACCTGCTCAGGGTGGTATTGGAGCTCACCTCCTGAGTAGTCCAGGCATCTAAAGCGCTGCTTCAGCACTCCAATGGTTTTCTCCACGATATTGCGAGTTGCTCTGTGGCTCTCGTTGTACCGCCTCTCGGCTTCAGTGTGGGTGTCATGCAAGGGTGCCATCAGCCATATAGCGAGGTCATATCCTTTGTCACCTAGCATCCAGCATTGACCTTGTGGTTGATTGTTAAACAGGTCAGAAACAGTGCTCTCATGCAGGATGTGAGCATTATGGATGCTGCCCGGAAATTGAGCATTCTCTGCCAGCATAATTTGCTGGTGATCGACAACCAGTTGCACATTCAGGGAGTGGAATCCCTTGCGGTTCCTGAAAACCTCTGCATCCTGAAAAGGTGCTCGCATCACGATATGCATGCAGACTATTGCTCCCTGTACCTTGGGGAAGTTTGCAATTCTGAAGAATCCTAGAGCCCTCTCATTCTGTGCCTCCCTGGGCATAGGGAAGCTGATCAAGTCCCTCCTCCATGCGTACAAGGCTTCAGTGACCTGTCTAATGCAGCAATGTGAGGCTGAGATAGTCTGCAATGTCACCATCTGAGGCCTGAAAAGAACCCAAGGCGTAGAAAGACAGTGCCACGGTGACTTTGACCTCGACGGACAGTGCAGTACTGATGGTGCTGGCAGGCTGCAGATCTCCCCTTATAAGCTGGCATACCTCAGTGATAACCTCTTTGTGGAAGCCCAGTCTCCAAAGGCAGGTGGTGTCGGGCAAGTCGAGGTAAGACTACTTCTCCCTGTACTTGCGGGGGGGGCGGGTGTAACGTTTGGTCCTCCTCATCAGTCTGACACGTCTTACATTGGGCACATAATGCTGTGGAGCGTACCTTCGGCGATCTCGAGTCTGCTACATGTAATTGGTCACCAAGAGAAGGTGAGAAAGGACAGATCCCATTGCAGTAGCTCTCTGTTTTCCACCAATTGGTCACAAAGAATGAATGTCCCGACAAAGACACCTATTAAATTTCAATCGGTCACAGTATGGTCAAGATATTTGTAGAGATGTTCACATAAACTCCAACGGCCACCAGAGTACATCCAAAATTCCCCCGAGGTTGAAGCAGAGCAGCCTTTTAAAGGATGCGACATGTGATGTAGAACATGGCGTCCATAACGCTGTGATTAGTTCCGGTTTGTTCCACTTTTTCTGGGCGTTTTTTTTTGGGCCAGCGATATTGTGGCCGATATGTGTGCGAGGTGGTGAACTTGACGCTGGGCGATCTCATGGCTGATAGTTTCAGTAAATATGCTCTTTGCAACAAAAAGAAGTGGACGGGCGGTATTATTGAATCTTCGCATTAAATCAGTGCGGAAAGTAACGCTGGGCGATATTATGGCCGTTGATTTCGGCCATTCTGATGATTTCACCCCAAAAAATGGGCAGGCGGTATTATTTTTTCCCAGCGTTAAGCACATGTGGAAAGTAATGCTCGGCAATAAGTTTCCGAAAAATGGCGTCAGTTTCCATTTTGTGGCTAAATAGGCGATATATGGGTGTTATGCGTCATTTCAGCGGTAAAATGGCCGTTAAGTGGGCAGTAAGCATGCAAAAATAGTGGAGGCTCTAGCCCCATATCTCTTTATCCTCCTTTACTTTAACTACTTATCTAACCTATTCTTAAATTGTGGCATAGTCTCTGGTTAAATCATTAATTCTGATAGTGCATAGTGCATTCCACAGCTCATAAACTTCTGTGTAAAAAAAGTTTCACCTGCTCTCTGTCCTAAATCTTTTACCTTTAATCTTACATCCATGTCAGATTCAACTTTTTTACCCAAAGGGTAGTACAATGATGGGATAAGCAACCAGGGAATGCCAGCGAGACAGAAAGTATAAATGCGTTCAAGAGTCAGATGGCCTGAATTTCCTTGGCATTCCCGCCAGTCTCCTGCTGTAACTTTAAGTTTGGTAATTGGTTGTAAGATAGGGAACAGAGATTAGGATTAAAAGTAATGTACTCTGATTGGCGAAATGTGACAGTGATGTTCCCCAGGATTCTGTACTAGGACTTTAGTTGTTCACTATAGATATCAATGACTTCAACAGCACCTCCCAAACCCGCGACCTGCACTACCGAGAAGGTCAAGGGCAGAAAGTGCATGGGAACACCATCACTTCCAAATGCCCTTTCAAGTCACACACTACCCCAACTTGGAGATATATTGCCATTCTTTCAAAGTCCTGGAACTAACAGCACTGTAGGAGTACCTTCACTACATGACCTGCAGTGATTCAAGAAGAAGGATCACAACCACAAGGGCAAGGGATGGACAATAAATGCTGACCTTGCTGGTGACACTCATGGCTCGAGAATGAATAATAATAAATTAAAAATGTGTTAGACACCTGAACCTCTGCTTCAGCAGTGCTCTGGTTTGCTCAATAAGCATCCTGGTGATCCCACTGCATTGATTATACCTGTGTTGCTCAGGTGTGGTGGGGTTTCCAGTGGGTGTCATAAGTCACCTGTGTTGGAGGTATCCCTTGTTGCCCAGCAGCGATCCTATTAGGTTTGTAGAAACGTTGAGTATAGAGTGGGGATAGTTGAGTTTTGCAGGATAAATGCATCGTTGCAGCTGCCAGGGTACCTTGCATTTTCTATCCCGCTGGCTGATGTTTTTGTGCCCTGATGGCAACCTGTGTGCAGTTAATGATGCCCGGGATGCGAGGAAAGCTGGCCACTGTTGCAAATCCCCGAGATCTCTCCTGTTGACTGTTGAGGTCAATCAGGAATGTGAAGTACTGATTAGCCCTGGTGAACAGGGCATTGATGACCTGCTAAATACAGCCATGTACTGTAGACTGGGAGTTATGGTTGATGTCCTTTGTCCAGACTGGAAGGAGCCAGTGGCAAAGAAGTTAAGGGCTGGGGTGATTTTGAGAGCCACTGGCAAAGTATGGCCCTCTGGCCCAGCAGGCAGCAGGTCCTGTTGCAGGAGGCGGCAGAGTTTTGCAACACCTGCTTGGAAAAGTGCAGCCTCCTGGTGCACTGCTCTTCAGATAGATACAAGAAACTGACTCTTAGCCTGTATACCCTGTGTGCTAGGTAAGGCCTCCTATGAGCAGAGCCAGCTGAGGTTGTTGCTAAGGCTTTTGCTGAGGCTACTGCTCCTCTTCTTGCAACTGTTCCTCCATCCAAATGAAACTGTCAATAATAGGAACCATGATAAGACGATACAGCTCACTGAGCAAGCTGGAAGTTGGAAACTCTCCTGATAATCCAAACCGTGCAATGGCCCATTGATCCTGTGATCAAATTACCTGTAGGGTTCTGTGATACCAAGCCAACTAGGTTTTATTGGTGGTTTGAGTGCCGGGCAGGATTTCCGTAATTGTGTGTAAAACATGGCATTGTGGTCCTAATTTGATGTATTCATGAGGCTTCTGCCAGATCCTGGTGGCGCTCTCAAGAGGCGGATCGTCCATTTAAATATTATAATGAGGCTAGCGTGCCTCATGGTGATCCATCATTACAAATTTAACTCTGGCTGGCTGGGTTGCCCTAGCTTCGGAGAACCCGCCAACTAAAAGAAGGGGAGGGCTGCTGGATCCAGGAGGTAAGTGCCTTTCCACTTACCAGCTGGATTTAGCGTCCCTGGCTTATCCACCCCATGTGATCAGACACCTCCCGAGTCCTCTGATCTTCCCCCTAGGCCTTCCATCTCCCCGCCAGGCCTCCCATCTCTCCATGAGACCTCCGATCGCTCCCTTCCCCCTGAGGCCTCTGATCTCCCCCCCCCTCACCGACCTCCCGAGGCCTCCGATCCCCGCTCCAGTCTCTGACCTTCCCCCTTCAACCCCACGATCACCTTCCTATCCTCCCCTTTCTAGTCCCAAAGCTCCTCTGGCTCCCAACCACCCCTCCCCATTGTTCGTCCGGCTCTCGATCGTCTTCCGGCTCCTGACCACAGTTCCCCCCCACCGCCCCCCCCCCCGATGCTCCGTCGCCACCTGATCAACGTGCCCGATCCTTCCCTCCTCTCTGCAACCTAGTGCCTTAGGCCTACCCGCCCACAGCCAGCCAAACTTTCTATCTTCATTATTTTTACTCTGTTTAACTCCTTGTCTATCATACTTTGCATCCTATACAATGATAGAGGGTTCCTATTTTGCAAGTAGGACAGAAATACAACATAAAAGTACAATTCCATTGAGATCGTCAAGAGAGCAATCTATCTCAGAGTGTAGTGATGACAGCTAAATACATTTAGATTATTTTTCTGCAAAGTAACTATTCTTTATCTGTAGTACATTCCTGGTTGTCACAGTTATGTCTTTTTCATTTGCATCATCAGTATCTTCTTCTCCTTCTCCACGTCTTTCAAACTCAGATCAGATGTGGAAAGTGTCCTTCAGCATAGTGGCCTCTCTGTCTTTTGGTATTATTGTAACTGTTCTGGAATGTTCAGTACCATTTTTCTCCTGGGATCCTGACATTGTATTATTCATATGGGATGTGCCCTGACTGGTACCAGCTATGAAATCATTATTATGTCCTCCATGCTTTTTTTGCATGTGTATCCATTCAGAATAATGCACCATTGTAATACCATTGTGATATAAATTCATCACACAGAGAGCACTGTTTCAAAATGTGCTCACCAACCCTCCGTATTGATGCATAATCCCTCCCCATGCATCAGGACAACAGGACTAGCTGTTTTCATTACTGTGATTGTGCATGATAAAACAAATTGATTCTCATCGCCTTGACTGTCTTTAATTTAGACCTGGACTGGGTTTGACGAAAAAATCCAGATAAGTCTGCCATGTTATGATTTGGTAATTGCTGCCAAGCTAAAATCAATTGGATCCCGTCTTAGTAATTGGCTTAATTACTGTTGTTAAGCTACTAGCGTTACTACGTTACCACACTATTAAATCCATATGGGAAAATCAAAGCGCTATTATTACTGCCCAGCATTTACACCAGACATTTGCATGGGTTGGTTGGCATTAACAGTTATCATGAGGGAATTATCAACCTCTATAGTTATTAATAGCAATGCTTTTTTATCAAAGCAATGTTACTTGATAACGTGATTGCATTCATGCTTAGAATTATAGGGCACAATTTTCCCCGGTAATTTGCAACTTTTTTTGGTGTGCGCCGTTGTTTTTGCCGCATTAATTTTTTTTAAAGTTTCCCCCTGCGAACTGCGCCGCCGTAACTGACTTAGTTCCGATTTTTCTAGGCCAGTTTTTTTTTTACGTCATGTCTGCGCCGGTTTTTTCAATTGTTCGCGTTTGGCCAACATTTTTTTCTCTTCGGTCGGGGTATCTGGCCACTCCAGAAAAACCTTCTGGTGAGTTAAGAAAACCAGCGCACATTCGCAAATCGCCTCTGAAAGATGCCATTGTTTTTAATCGAAGATATTAGAGGGAGTCAAGAACACTGTCAAAATCAATAATAAAGTTCAACTTTTTTTTAACCTGTCAACGTAGAAGTGTAAATTTCTTGGATTTCAGAAACTCTCTCATTTTTTTACTCACCACATCATCATCATCATCATAGGCAGTCCCCCGGAATTGAGTAAGACTTGCTTCCATTCTTAGCATGAGTTCCTAGGTGGCTGAACAGTCCAAAATGAGAACCACAGTCTCTGTCACAGGTGGGACAGACAGTGGTTAAAGGAAAGGGTGGGTGGGGAGTCTGGTTTGCCGCACGCTCTTTCCACTGCCTGTGCTTGATTTCTGCATGCTCTCAACGACGAGACTCGAGGAGCTCAGCGCCCTCCCGGATGCACTGTCTCCACTTAGGGCGGTCTTTGGCCAGGGACTCACAGGTGTCAGTGGGGATGTCGCACTTTATTACAGAGGCTTTGAGGATGTCCTTGTAACCTTTCTGCTGCCCACCTTTGGCTCGTTTGCCGTGGATGAGTTCTGAGTAGAGTTGGGAGTCTCGTGTCTAGCATGTGAACTATGTGGCCTGCCTGGTGGAGCTGATCGAGTGTGGTCAGTGCTTCAATGCTGGGGATGTTGGCCTGGTCGAGGACGCGAATGTCGGTGCATCTGTCCTCCCAGGGGATTTGTAGGATCTTGCGGAGACATCATTGGTGGTATTTCTCCAGCGACTTGAGGTGTCTACTGTACATGGTCCACGTCCCTGAGCCATACAGGAGGGTGGATATTACGACGGCCCTGTAGACCATGAGCTTGGTGACAGTTTTGAGGACCTGGTCTTCAAACACTCTTTTCCTCAGGTGGCCGAAGGCTGCACTGGTGCACTGGAGGCGGTGGTGGACCTCGTCGTCAATGCCTGCTCTTGTTGATAGGAGGCTCTGGATATAAGGGAAGTCGTCCACATTGTCCACGGCCGCGCCAAGGATCTTGATGACTGGGGGCAATGCTGTGTGGCAAGGACAGGCTGATGGAGGACCTTTGGCTTACTGATGTTTAACGTAAGGCCCATGCTTTTGTACGCCTCAGTAAATGCGTTGACTATGTCCTGGAGTTCAGCCTCTGTGTGTGCACAGACACAGGCATTGTCCACGTACTGTAGCTCGACAACAGAGGTTGGGGTGGTCTTGGACCTGGCCTGGAGATGGCGAAGGTTGAAAAGGTTCCCACTGGTTCTGCAGTTGAGTTCCACTCCAGCGGGGAGCTTGTCAACTGTGAGGTGGAGCATGGCAGCGAGAAAACATAGAAACATAGGCCCCAAGTTTCCACATGATTTGCTCCTGATTTTTAGGAGCAACTGGTGGAGAACGGAGTATCTTAGAAATCGCAATTCTCCACATTTAAGTTTTCTGCAGTTCTAGTCATGTAGAACAGTTTCACTTTTGAACAGAATTTTTTTTTCAAAACGGGGCGCGTCCGGCCACTGACACCTGATTTGCAAGTTTCCACAGTGAAAATGTACTCCAAACTAACTTAGAATGGAGCAAGTGAAGATTTTTGTAGGCCTGAAAAAACCTTGTCTACACATTAAAAAATCAGGCGCAGGTTACAAATTAGGCGTCCGGAACGAGGTGGGGGGGGGGAGGGAAGTCATTACATTCGACAATAAATCCTTAGTTATACTTATACAAATATTATACAAATAATTCCAACCTGAAATAAAAATTTATAAGCAAAGAAAAGATTAAATAAACCATGTTCCTACCTGTGTGAGAGTGCTTCAGGCAGGGAGAAGGCTGCAGGAAGCCTCACAAGTTGAGGCAGCCGTTCCCGACGGCAGGGGCGGGAGAGGCAGTGAGGAGGCAGCCGTTCCCGGCGGCGGGGGGGGGGGGGAGGAGGCAGTGAGGGCCCGACCGACGGTAGCGGGGGGTAAGCAGGGGGGAGGCAGCCGTTCCCGACGGCGGGGGGGGGAGGAGGCAGTGAGGGCCCGACCGACGGCAGCGGGGAGGAGGCAGGGAGGAGGCAGCCGTTCCCGACGGCAGGGGGGGGTAGGCAGTGAGGAGGCAGCCGTTCCCGACGGCAGGGGCGGGGGGAGGCAGTGAGGAGGCAGCCGTTCCCGACGGCGGGGGGGGGGGAGGAGGCAGTGAGGGCCCGACTGACGGCAGCGGGGGGGAGGCAGTGAGAAGGCTGCAGGAAGCCTCAGAAGTTGAGGCAGCCATTCCCCTGCCGTTGGTCGGGCCCGTCGGGAAACGGCTGCCTCAAATTCTGAGGCTTCCTGTAGCCTTATCACTGCTGCAAGAAGCCTCAGTGCTGATCATGGAAGGGCAATGTGGTTTTATTAAAAAATGTTAAAAATTGAACAGCTACAAAGAACTACAAAAATGGCCGAGTGCCAATGTTTCTTTCACACTGCGCGTGCGCGAACGCTCCAATGCGCACACGCAGGGTTGCCGGCACGAAAAAAAACTCATTTAAATGGTACCCGCCCCCTCCTACTTACAAAATCGGCGCGAGTGGTCGGCTCTGTCCCCTGGGCGCAGCGCCAAGCTGACATCGAGCTGCAAAGCGTTCGAGAATAGTGCGTTTTTTTTCAGGCGCCGTTTTCGGCGCGAAAAACGGGCACCCAGCTCGGAGGGGCGCCTGTTTTGCCGTGTGTGGAAACTTGGGGCCATAGAAACATAGAAAATAGGTGCAGGAGTAGGTCATTTGGCCCTTCGAGCCTGCAACACCATTCAATAAGATTATGGCTGATCATTCACCTCAGTAACCCTTTCTTGCTTTCTCTCCATACCCTTTGATCCCCTTAGCCGTAAGGGCCATATCTAACTCCCTCTTGAATATATCCAATGAACTGGTATCAACAACTCTCTGCGGTCGGGAATTCCACAGGTTAACAACTCTCTGAGTGAAGAAGTTTCTCCTCATCTCAGTCCTAAATGGCTTACCTCTTATCCTTCGACAGTGTCCCCTGGTCCTGGACTTCCCCAACATTGGGAACATTCGTCCTGCATCTAATCTGCCCAGTCCCGTCAGAATTTTATATGTTTCTATGAGATCCCCTCTCATCCTTCTAAACTTCAATGAATACAGGCTCAGTCAATCCAGTCTCTCCTCATATGTCAGTCCTGCCATCCCGGGAATCAGTCTGGTGAACCTTCGCTGCACTCCCTCAATAGCAAGAACGTCGTTCCTCAGATTAGGAGACCAAAACTGAACACAATGTTTCAGGTGAGGTCACACTAAGGTGCTGTACAACTGCAGTAAGACCTCCCTGCTCCTATACTCAAATTCCCTAGCTATGAAGGCCAACATACCATTTGCCTTCTTCATCGCCTGCTGTACCTCCATGCCAACTTTCAATGACTGATGTACCATGACACCCAGGTCTCGTTGCACCGCCCCTTTTCCTAATCTTCCGCCATTCAGATAATATTCTGTCTTCGCGTTTTTGCCCCCAAAGTGGATAACCTCACATTTATCCACATTATACTGCATCTGCCATGCATTTGCCCACTCACCTAACCTATCCAAGTCACCCTGAAGCCTCCTAGCATCCCCCTCACAGCTCACACCACCACCCAGTTTAATGTCATCTGCAAACTTAGAGATATTACACTCAATTCCTTCATCCAAATCATTGATGTATATTGTAAAGAGCTGGGGTCCCAGCACTGAGCCCTGCGGCACTCCACTAGTCACTGCTTGCCATTCTGAAAAGGACCCGTTTATCCTGACTCTCTGCTTCCTGTCTGCCAACCAGTTCTCTATCCCGAGGGCCTGATAGTCTGCATCCCAGAGTCAGTATATTACCCCCAATACCATGTGTTTTGATTTTGCACACCAATCTCTTGTGTGGGACCTTGTCAAAAGCCTTTTGAAAGTCCAAATATTCCACATCCACTGGTTCTCCGTTTTCCACTCTACTAGTTACATCCTCAAAAAATTCAAGAAGATTTGTCAAGCATGATTTCCCCTTCATAAATCCATGCTGACTTGGACCGATCCTGTCACTGTTTTCCAAATGCGCTGCTATTTTATTCTTAATAATTGATTCCAACATTTTCCCCATGACTGATGACAGGCTAACCGGTCTATAATTACCCGCTTTCTCTCTCCCTCCCTTTTTAAAAAGTGGTGTTACATTAGCTACCCTCCAGTCCATAGGAACTGATCCAGAGTCGATAGACTGTTGGAAAATGATCACCAATGCATCCACTATTTCTCGGGCCACTTCCTTAAGTACTCTGGGATGCAGACTATCAAGCCCTGGGGATTTATCGGCCTTCAATCCCATCAATTTCCCTAACACAATTTTCCGCCTAATAAGGATATCCTTCAGTTCCTCCTTCTCACTAGCCCCTCGGTCCCTAGTACTTCCGGAAGATTATTTGCATCTTCCTTCGTGAAGACAGAACCAAAGTACTTGTTCAATTGGTCTGCCATTTCTTTGTTCCCCATTATAAATTCACCTGAATCCGACTGCAAGGGAACTACATTTGTTTTCACTAATTTTTTTCTCTTCACATATCTATAGAAGCTTTTGCAGTCAGTTTTTATGTTCCCGGCAAGCTTCTTCTCATAATCTATTTTCCCTCTCTTAATTAAACCCTTTGTCCTTCTCTGCTGAATTCTAAATTTCTCCCAGTCCTCAGGTTTGTTGCTTTTTCTGGCCAATTTATATGCCTCTTCCTTGGATTTAACACTATTCTTAATTGCCCTTGTTAGCCATGGTTGAGCCATCTTCGCCGTTTTATTTTTACTCCAGAGGGTGATGTACAATTGCTGAAGTTCATCCATGCGATCTTTAAATGTTTGCCATTGCCTATCCACTGTCAACTCTTTAAGTATCATTTGTCAGTCTATTCTAGCCAATTCACGCCTCAAACCATCGAAGTTACCTTTCGTCAAGTTCAGGACCCTCGCTTCTGAATTAGCTTTGTCGCTCTCCATCCCAATGGAGAATTCTACCATGTTATGGTCACTCTTCCCCAAGGGGTCTCGCACAACAAGATTGCTAATTAGTCCTTTCTCATTACACATCACCCAGTCTAGGATGACCAACTCCTTGGTTCGTTCCTCGACATATTGGTCGAGAAAACCATCCTTAATGCACTCCAGGAAATCCTCCTCCACCGCATTGCTACCAGTTTGGTTAGCCCAATCAACATGTAGATTAAAGTCACCCATGATAACTGCTGAACCTTTATTGCATGCATCCATAATTTCTTGTTTGACGCTGTCCCCAACCTTACTACTACTGTTTGGTGGTCTGTACACAACTCCCACTAGTGTTTTCTGCCCCTTGGTATTTCGTAGCTCCACCCATACTGATTCCACATCATCCAAGCTAATGTCCTTTCTTACTATTGCATTAATTTCCTCTTTAATCAGCAATGCCATCCCGCCTCCTTTTCCTTTCTGTCTATCCTTCCAAAATGTTGAATACCCTTGGATGTTGAGTTCCCAGCCTCAGTCACCCTGAAGCCATGTCTCCGTGATGCCAATTACATCAGACCCATTAACTGCTATCTGCGCAATTAATTCGTCCACCTTATTCCGAATACTCCTCGCATTGAGGCACAGAGCCTTCAGGCTTATATTTTTAACACACTTTGCCCCTTTAGAATTTTGCTATAATGTGGCCCTTTTTGCTTTTTGCCTTAGGTTTCTCTGCCCTCCACTTTTACTTTTCTTCTTTCTATCTTTTGCTTCTGCCTCCATTCTACTTCCCTCTGTCTCCCTGCATAGGTTCCCATCCCCCTGCCATATTAGTTTAACTCCTCCCCAACAGCACTAGCAAACACTCCCCGAGTACATTGGTTCCGGTCCTGCCCAGGTGCAGACCGTCCAATTTGTATTGGTCCCACCTCCCCTCGAGCCGGTTCCAATGTCCCAGGAATTTGAATCCCTCCCTTGTCTACCACTCCTCAAGCCACGTATTCATCTGAGCTATCCTGCGATTCCTACTCTGACGAGCATGTGGCACTGGTAGCAATCCTGAAATTACTAATTTTGAGGACCTACTTTGTAATTTAGCTCCTAGCTCCCTAAATTCGTCTTGTCGGGCCTCATCCCGTTTCTTATCTATATTGTTGGTATTTATATGCACCATGACAACTGGCTGTTCACCCTCCCTTTTCAGAATGCCCTGCACCCGCTCCAAGACATCCTTGACCCTTGCACCGGGGAGGCAACATACCATCCTGGAGTCTCAGTTGTGGCCGCAGAAATGTCTATCTATTCCCCTTACAATCGAATCCCCTATCACGATAGCTATCCCACTCTTTTTCCTGCCCTCCTGTGCAGCAGAGCCACCCACGGTGCCATGAACTTGGCTGCTGCTGCCCTCCCCTGATGAGTCATCCCCCTCAACAGTACCCAAAGCGGTGTATCTGTTTTGCAGGGGGATGACCACAGGGGACCCCTGCATGACCTTCCTTGCACTGCTCTTCCTGTTGGTCACCCATTCCCTATCTGGCTTTGTACCCTTTACTTGCGGTAAGACCAACTCACTAAACGTGCTATTCACGTCATTCTCAGCATCATGGATGCTCTAGAGTAAATCCACCTGCAGCTTCAGTGCCGCAATGCGGTCTGTCAGGATCTGCAGGCGGATGCACTTCCCACACACGTAGTTGTCAGGGACATCGGAAGCGTCCCTGACTTCCCACATAGTACAGGAGGAGCATAACACGTGTCCAAGCTCTCCTGCCATGACTTAACCCTCAGATAAACTTAAATTGGCAACAACAATGCTAAATGTTACTTACTGATATAGAAATGAAAAAGAAAAACTACAAACTAATCACCAGCCAATCACTTACCCTCTTGGCTGTGACGTCACCTTTCGATTTCTTTCTACTTCTCTTTTGCCTCCCTGCTGCAGCTGCATCAGCTGGGCCTCCGACACCCTGCTAGGCCTCCCGACTCGAATCTGGCCTCTTGTAGGCCTCACTAATGCTGCTCCGCCTCCTCGACTCCCTGCTGGGCATCCTGCCTCGATGCTGGCCTCTTGTAGGCCTCACCAACGCTGTTCCGCAGCCCTGCTTGACCCCGGTCCAGACATGGATTGGGTCTGTGATGGATCCGTTGCTAAGGATCACGGCCTGCATGTCATCATGGAGCAGGCAGAGGATGGTAACGTACTTTTGGGGCCATCCGAAACGGAGCAGGATGTTCCATAGCCCCTCGCGGTTGACAGTGTCAAAGACCTTTGTAATGTCGAAGAAGGCCATGTATAAGGGCTAGCGCTGGTCCCTGCATTTTTTCTGTAGTTGTTGAAATGCAAAAATCATTTCCGCCTGCACCGAATGTTTGAAGCAGGACTGGAGGGTTACAGCTTTGTCTGGCACATTCGGCCTCGTGCCCGGACACAGCGGCTCGGGGTTTGGCTATAAAACAATCCATGGGGGAGGGGGGGGGTGTGCGGGGGGGAGAGGAGAGAGCGAGCTGCCGATCGGAAGGCTTGGAGCCCGGGGGCGAGGTGCCTTCTGCGCTAAAGACTGCAATCAGTGGGGTGGGGAGGGAGAGAGAGAGAAGTCACAAGACTCCAATTATTAAAGCGGGGGGGAGAGAGGATGTCACAAGACCTTTGGGTGTGGTCCATCCATATAGACCTGGAGATAGAGAACTGTGAACCTGTTTTGCCTGCTTTCCTGCCGTTTTCAACTTCTTTCAAAGGTTAAATTTAAGTATGGGCGCAATACTGACAATGCCATACCTTGTGCGAACCTTCTGCATCATGGTGCTACGTAAGAGACAATTGATTCGACTTCGTCACATCAGGACATCGGAGCCTATAGGATGCTGGGCAGGAGGCCTTACCCACCTCGGGTATATCGAGACAGGCATTCATACCTGCACCTGAGTGATGCAGACTGTGTCAGAAGGCAGAGTTTCAACAAAGAAGTTGTCAGTCTGATCTGTGAGTTGGTCAAAGCAGACCTGCAACCTAGAAGCATCAGGAGAACTGCTTTGTCAGTTGAAGTGAAGGTTACAGCTGCACTTTCATTCTATGCCTCTGGATCATTTCAAGCTACAACTGGGGATGTGTGTGCCATCTCTCAACATGCAACACATGTCTCCATTCGCCAGGTCACAGCTGCACTGTATGTGCATAGGAATGACGATATAAAGTTCCCCATGACCGTTCAAGCAATCCATGACAGGGCTGTGGGCTTCTCCAGGACTGCTTGCTTCCCAAAGTTACAGGGCTGAATTGATTGTACCCACATCGCCTTGTGAGCACCTTTGGAGGATTCGAAGATGTACAGGAACAGAAAAGGCTTCCACTCCATTAATGTGCAGCTCCGGTATGACGACATGCATCGTATCATATCAGTCGATGCCAGATACCCTGGGAACACCCATGATGCATTCATCCTACGCGAGAGCATTATATCTGCCATGTTTCAGCAACAGCCAGAAGAGCAGAGCTGGCTACTGGGAAACAATGGGTATGGACTTGGCACCTGGCTCATGATGCCCCTATGCATCACCCGGACTGAAACTGACCATCAATACAACATGTCCCACATTGCGACGCGCAGCATCATTGAGAGGACTATTGGCATCTTGAAACAGCATTTCCAATGCCTGGACCATTCCGGAGGCTACTTGCTGTACTCCCCTGAGATTGTTGGTCAGTTCACTGTTGTGTGCTGCATGCTGCATAACATAGCCACCATGAGGCAGCAGCACCTGGTAGTGGAAGACCTACCTGTGGTGAGAGTGGCTGATGATAATGATGGGGAAGGTGCAGGTGACGAGCAGGAGGAGGAGGAGGAGGATGATGAGGATGAGGAAGCCATGCAAATGCCTGAGGCCAGAGCACGGTGGCGGAGGAGGGCGAGCTATCGTGCCCCTTTAATGATTGCTCGAGCTTTGCGCCAGCAGCTTATCCGTGAATGCTTTACTGATGCCTGAGGGCTCAGCAACAACCATACCACATGGAAATGTTTACTGTTTGGAGCTGTTCCATAATATTGTGTTGTGTTAATGGAACATGATTCAGTTGTAGTGTAAAATATATTTTAAAATAGAAACATAGAAACATAGAAAATAGGTGCAAGAATAGGCCATTCGGCCCTTCGAGCCTGCACCGCCATTCAATGAGTTCATGGCTGAACATGCAACCTCAGTACCCAATTCCTGCTTTCTCGCCATAACCCTTGATCCCCCTAGTAGTAAGGACTACATCTAACTCCTTTTTGAACATATTTAGTGAATTGGCCTCAACAACTTTCTGTGGTAGAGGATTCCACAGGTTCACCACTCTCTGGGTGAAGAAGTTTCTCCTCATCTCGGTCCTAAATGGCTTACCCCTTATCCTCAGACTGTGACCCCTGGTTCTGGACTTCCCCAACATTGGGAACATTCTTCCTGCACTTAACCTGTCTAAACCCGTCAGAATTTTAAATGTTTCTATGAGATCCCCTCTCATTCTTCTGAACTCCAGTGAATACAAGCCCAGTTGATCCAGTCTTTCTTGATATGTCGGTCCCGCCATCCCGGGAATCAGTCTGGTGAACCTTCGCTGCACTCCCTCAATAGCAAGAATGTCCTTCCTCAAGTTAGGAGACCAAAACTATACACAATACTCCAGGTGTGGCCTCATCAAGGCCCTGTACAACTGTAGTAACGCTTCCCTGCCCCTATACTCAAATCCCCTCGCTATGAAGACCAACATGCCATTTGCTATCTTAACAGTCTGCTGTACCTGCATGCCAACCTTCAATGACTGATGTACTATGTCACCCAGGTCTCGTTGCACCTCCCCTTTTCCTAATCTGTCGCCACTCAGATAATAGTCTGTCTCTCTGTTTTTACCACCAAAGTGGATAACCTCACATTTATCCACAGTATATTTCATCTGCCATGCATTTGCCCACTCACCTAACCTATCCAAGTCACTCTGCAGCCTCATAGCATCCTCCTCGTAGCTCACACTGCCACCCAACTTAGTGTCATCCGCAAATTTGGAGATACTACATTTAATCCCCTCGTCTAAATCATTAATGTACAGTGTAAACAGCTGGGGCCCCAGCACAGAACCTTGCGGTACCCCACTAGTCACTGCCTGCCATTCTGAAAAGTACCCATTTACTCCTACTCTTTACTTCCTGTCTGCCAACCAGTTCTCAATCCACGTCAGCACACTACCCCCAATTCCATGTGCTTTAACTTTGCACATTAATCTCTTGTGTGGGACCTTGTCGAAAGCCTTCTGAAAGTCCAAACATACCACATCAGCTGGTTCTCCCTTGTCCACTCTACTGGAAACAGCCTCAAAAAATTCCAGAAGATTTGTCAAGCATGATTTCCCTTTCACAAATCCATGCTGACTTGGACCTATCATGTCACCTCTTTCCAAATGCGCTGCTATGACATCCTTAATAATTGATTCCATCATTTTACCCACTATCGATGTCAGGTTGACCGGTCTATAATTCCGTTTTCTCTCTCCCTCCTTTTTTAAAAAGTGGGGTTACATTGGCTACCCTCCACTTGATAGGAACTGATCCCGAGTCTATGGAATGTTGGAAAATGACCACCAATGCATCCGCTATTTCCAAGGCCACCTCCTTAAGTACTCTGGGATGCAGACCATCAGGCCCTGGGGATTTATGGGCCTTCAATCCCATCAATTTCCCCAACACAATTTCCCAATTAATAAGGATTTCCCTCAGTTCCTCCTTCTTACTAGACCCTCTGACCCCTTTTATATCCGGAAGGTTGTTTGTGTCCTCTTTAGTGAATGTTTGCAATGTACTTAACTTAACTTTAATAAAATTATTCTTCTATCAAACTTTACTTTAAGATCACTCTTTAAGATCACTTATAAACTTGTAAATTTACATAACCTACAAAAAACCTTTAATATGAGACAGTTACAACAGTAACAATAATAATAATAACAACAACAACAACAACAGCAACAGCAGCAACAAAGAAAGGCTGCACCCATCTCTCATCCCCCTTCGTCTGAGGCCGCCCGCTGCGCTTGGTCTTGAACACTCCACCACCCCTGCCTGCAGGCGATGGCGCAGTGTTTCTGAACTTGGTACCAAGCTTATTCTTTCTAACAATGTGCAATGTGCAAATAGATGTTAACAAATATGATGTGATTGGGATTACGGAGACGTGGCTCCAGGATGATCAGGGCTGGGAACTCAACATCCAGGGGTATTCAACATTCAGGAAAGATAGAATAAAAGGAAAAGGAGGTGGGGTAGCATTGCTGGTTAAGGAGCAAATTAAGGCAATAGTTCGGAAGGACATTAGCTTGGATGATGTGGAATCTATATGGGTAGAGCTGCAGAATACCAAAGGACAAAAAACGTTAGTGGGAGTTGTGTACAGACCTCCAAACAGTAGTAGTGATGTTGGGGAGGGCATCAAACATGAAATTAGGGGTGCGTGCAATAAAGGTGCAGCAGTTATAATGGGTGACTTTAATATGCACATAGATTGGGTTAACCAAACTGGAAGCAATACGGTAGAGGAGGATTTCCTGGAGTGCATAAGGGATGGTTTTTTAGACCAATATGTCGAGGAACCAACTAGGGGGGAGGCCATCTTAGACTGAGTGTTGTGTAATGAGAGAGGATTAATTAGCAATCTCGTTGTGCGAGGCCCCTTGGGGAAGAGTGACCATAATATGGTGGAATTCTGCATTGGGATGGAGAATGAAACAGTTAATTCAGAGACCATGGTCCAGAACTTAAAGAAGGCTAACTTTGAAGGTATGTTATTAGTCGGGAAATTGTGTTGGGGAAATTGATGGAATTGAAGACCGATAAATCCCCAGGGCCTGATGGACTGCATCCCAGAGTACTTAAGGAAGTGGCCTTGGAAATAGTGGATGCATTGACAGTCATTTTCCAACATTCCATTGACTCTGGATCAGTTCCTATGGAGTGGAGGGTAGCCAATGTAACCCCACTTTTTAAAAAAGGAGGGAGAGAGAAAACAGGGAATTACAGACCGGTCAGCCTGACATCGGTAGTGGGTAAAATGATGGAATCAATTATTAAGGATGTCATCGCAGTGCATTTGGAAAGAGGTAATATGATAGATCCAAGTCAGCATGGATTTGTGAAAGGGAAATCATGCTTGACAAATCTTCTGGAATTTTTTGAGGATGTTTCCAGTAGAGTGGACAAGGGAGAACCAGTTGATGTGGTATATTTGGACTTTCAGAAGGCTTTCGACAAGGTCCCACACAAGAGATTAATGTGCAAAGTTAAAGCACATGGGATTAGGGGTAGTGTGCTGACATGGATTGAGAACTGGTTGTCAGACAGGAAGCAAAGAGTAGGAGTAAATGGGTACTTTTCAGAATGGCAGGCAGTGACTAGTGGGGTACCGCAAGGTTCTGTGCTGGGGCCCCAGCTGTTTACACTGTACATTAATGATTTAGACGAGGGGATTAAATGTAGTATCTCCAAATTTGCGGTTGACACTAAGTTGGGTGGCAGTGTGAGCTGCAAGGAGGATTCTATGAGGCTGCAGAGCGACTTGGATAGGTTAGGTGAGTGGGCAAATGCATGGCAGATGAAGTATAATGTGGATAAATGTGAGGTTATCCACTTTGGTGGTAAAAACAGAGAGACAGACTATTATCTGAATGGTGACAGATTAGGAAAAGGGCAGGTGCAAAGAGACCTGGGTGTCATGGTACATCAGTCATTGAAGGTTGGCATGCAGGTACAGCAGGCGGTTAAGAAAGCAAATGGCATGTTGGCCTTCATAGCGAGGGGATTTGAGTACAAGGGCAGGGAGGTGTTGCTACAATTGTACAGGGCCTTGGTGAGGCCACACCTGGAGTATTGTGTACAGTTTTGGTCTCCTAACCTGAGGAAGGACATTCTTGCTATTGAGGGAGTGCAGCGAAGGTTCACCAGACTGATTCCCGGGATGGCGGGACTGACCTATCAAGAAAGACTGGATCAACTGGGCTTGTATTCACTGGAGTTCAGAAGAATGAGAGGCGACCTCATAGAAACATTTAAAATTCTGACGGGGTTAGACAGGTTAGATGCAGGAAAAATGTTCCCAATGTTGGGGAAGTCCAGAACCAGGGGACACAGTCTAAGGATAAGGGGGAAGCCATTTAGGACCGAGATGAGGAGGAATTTCTTCACCCAGAGAGTGGTGAACCTGTGGAATTCTCTACCACAGAAAGTTGTTGAGGCCAATTCACTAAATATATTCAAAAAGGAGTTAGATGAAGTTCTTACTACTAGGGGAATCAAGGGGTATGGTGAGAAAGCAGGAATGGGGTACTGAAGTTGCATGTTCAGCCATGAACTCATTGAATGGCGGTACAGGCTAGAAGGGCCGAATGGCCTACTCCTGCACCTATTTTCTATGTTTCTATGTTTCTATCTTGGGTACCGCGCACATGTTGAGGGATGGGGGGTGGGGCCGGGGGGGTGGGGCATCAGGCAGCAAGTTGGAGGGCCCGGCTTGGGACTTTTCAGAGGCTGGTGTGGGGATTGGAGTGGGAGTGACAGTTGATTCCGTCAATGGGTGGGGTCTGGGCGTGTTCCCTTATTGCAGCAGCTAACTCCAACATGCCGTCCCTCATGCACCCTGACAGTGTCTCAACTTCCTGCAACATTTCCTCCCTAATGTTGAGCAAAACTGTCTGAACTACCTGCAACATTCCCTCCCTCGTGGTCAGTGATGTGGTTTGCACTACCTCTGACATTCTCTCCCTCATGGCCATTATTCCCTCATTGATGGTCCCGGATATCGTTCCCATTTCTCATGTCATCACTGTTACTTCTCCTGACAGTTCTGCTCCCTCATCATTCACCCCACTGATGATGTCCAAGAGTGATCAGGTAAGGTCAATGTTGTCCGCACTCAATGACATCATCTGAACCACATCTGTTAGATACTGCACCTCAGGATAGCGCGGTCAAGCTCTCCTTCCCCTTCTCCCACAGGTCTGGCTCAATTCCAACACTGGGACCCGCAGCCTGGGATGGTGGGGCCCTGGGTGTGCCTCGTTGCACCCCACCACTGGGACCCACAACCTCAGAAGATGGGGCCCTGGGTGTGCCTCACTGCACCACACCACTGGGACTGATGACCTCGGAAGGTGGGGCCCTGGATGTGTCTCGCTGCACCACCCGCAATCTCGGAAGGTGTGAAACCATGGAATGTCCCACCAACACTCAAACCACTCGGCACGGAAAAGGCTGTCACCTCCATGAGTGGCACCTCCTCCAAAGTCAGTACAACAGTGGGAGCTTCATCCAGCGTCATCCTGTCCCCCTCCCCCTCACCCCCATGAACTTGGTTTGGAGGGTTGGATTGGAAGATGTTACCGTCTTCAGGTTTGTCCTCGTCTGAATCTTCTTCTGCATTGTCAGGGTTGACCTCAAGTTACATAGAAACATAGAAAATAGGTGCAGGAGTAGGCCACTCGGCCCTTTGAGCCTGCACCGCCATTCAATGAGTTTGTGGCTGAAAAGCAACTTCAGTACCCCATTCCTGCTTTCTCGCCATACCCCTTGATCCCCCTAATAGTAAGGACTACATCTAATTCCTTTTTGAATATATTTAGTGAATTGGCCTCAACAACTTTCTGTGGTAGAGAATTCCACAGGTTCACCACTCTCTGGGTGAAGAAGTTTTTCCTTATCTCGGTCCTAAATGGCTTACCCCTTATCCTTAGGCTGTGACCCCTGGTTCTTGACTTCCCCAACATCGGGAACATTCTTCCTGCATCTAACCTGTCTAAACCCGTCAGAATTTTAAACGTTTCTATGAGGTCCCCTCTCATTCTTCTGAACTCCAGTGAATACAAGCCCAGTTGATCCAATCTTTCTTGATATTTCAGTCGCGCCATCCCGGGAATCAGTCTGGTGAACCTTCGCTGCACTCCCTCAATTGCAAGAATGTCCTTCCTCAAGTTAGGAGACCAAAACTGTACACAATACTCCAGGTGTGGCCTCATCAAGGCCCTGTACAACTGTAGTAATGCCTCCCTGCCCCTGTACTCAAATCCCTTCATTCTGCAACAGATAACAGAACAGTCAAATGGTGAGCAGCAGAGGAGGGGGCAGGGTGGGTGGAATGATTAGACTCACACATCACAGGCCAGGCAGCAAGCTGATTTGAAGGACCATGATGAATTTGCAGGACTTACCCTTTCCCTCGCGTGTGGGCTCAGCTTGTGCAGTACTGATTGCTTTTTTCCAGGCAAGACCCATCAAAGCAGTGACCCTCTCTTCCAAGGGTGTCAGTGGGTGCAGGTTTGCTGGGCCTCCTCCTGTTTGAGTTCTTTCCCTTTTATTATGTGCCACCTTCCTCTGCAAAGATGAAAATGCAACTTTTTAGAGAGGGTGTCTTTCTGCTGGGTGAGACAATTGCAATTCCATTGAATAAATGAAAATATTACTTACACTAACTACTTGACCAAGGTTCTGCCACTTCTTTTTACACTGGCCTCCAGATGTCATGGTGTTCACCATTGCGCAGTAATCTTCTGTAACTTGGTTCCAGCATTTCTTCATTTCTTTGGGTGGAATTTTTATGTGATCTCTGCTGGTGTCCAGCTCCTGCCATCCATTTTAAATCACAGTAACTAGTGCCTCCACTTCTTCCTGTAAGAAATTCTTGATCCTTGCACCGCGTGGCATCTTGTATTGGTCCAGCTGCGATTTTTCAAATGCTCTCACACAGCACTCCTTCTCACACACACAACTAGCTCTTTAAAAATGGCCGATTGCCAAATCCGAGCTGTACTGAGCATGTGTGTCCATTGGAACGAGGTTAAAAACGTAACATTTTTTCCACGCATGTGCAGAAGGTGCGGCTTTGTTTTTTGGCGCAGACTGCAGGCTCCACCCCACGAGACAACTGGACACGCTGCGCAGCACCAAATTCGAATTATACATCAGCGAAACAAAACGATAGTCATTTTTAGTCATAGGGCTAATCCACCACTTGAGGGTTACCCGATTTAAAATGACTGAAAATTACTTAAAAAAAAAATACACAAAACCTCCTCGAAGGCTTGCAAATGAGCGTAATTAGCGGAGACGCCAAATGGGGACTCATTCATCCTGAAGGTTTAGACCAGTTTTGTGGCCGGGCCTGCTTCTAGCATGATATTTTCAACATGAGCACAAAAGATCGCAGAAACTCGAGTGATGGTGAATGCAAGTTTGTTTAAAATTCCGCAAAATTTTACGCCGGTTACACCGCTATCGTGTGAATTGAGCTGAAAAAGCCAGCCCAATTGAGCAGAAACTCCAGGCCAGAGGGCTAGATTTTACACTTTTGTGCAGATCGCACAAAAACGGGCGGTATTTCCGGCGTGGGCGGTAAAAATGGGTTTTCAGTTCGCCGGCTTGATGCCCATTCTCAAAGCTCCTAGCCTCCATTTTTGAAATTGGGCGTTACCACGAGCAATATGAAATGGCCGTTAGTGTTAAAACTCTCTGACCTTCTGCCGTAAAGTGTCGCCGTCCTTAGCAATGGCATGGCAATGCTCGATTCCCGTGATTCAGGAGGTCAAGATTCATCGTGACATGCGCAGAAGAGGAAACAGAGAGAGAGGGAGCTGAGAGGGACTGGAAGCATGTGTGGCTGTGCTGTGCGCTTGTTTGGCTGTTGTGGGAGGCACGAGAGAGATTCACCAGCAGCAAAAAGCCTACTAAGCACCAAGAACATAGTTGGCACCGAGTTTTTGTCCAACAAATAATATATAATATGGAAGGGATGGAGGAGGCCCTGGAGCTGATAGCCAGGAACACTGGGGGCAGAGGGCTCCCAGTGGTCCCGGAGCGCGGCACTGTACCCCAAGGTGCCACACCTCCATTGCCAATGACACATGAGAGCCAGGAACAACATCTTGCTTCTGGCTTGGAGCACGTTCCCACCTCAGGACCGTCCTCTCCCGTATCCATCCAAGCAGCGGTTCAGCCGTCATCTGACGGTGGACTATCAGACACTTCAGGCAATTCTTGTCCCCTCCTGATAGCCAAGTTGTGCAGCATGGAGCACACCACCACGAATTGAGCTACCTGCTCAGGGTGGTATTGGAGCTCACCTCCTGAGCGATCCAGGCATCTAAAGCGCTGCTTAAACACTCCAATGGTTTGCTCCACGATATTGCGAGTGACTCTGTGGCTCTCATTGTATCGCCTCTCGGCTTCGGTGCATGTGTCACGCAGGGGTGTCATCAGCCAGGTGGTGAGGCCATATCCGTTGTCACCAAGCATCCAGCATTGACCTCGTGGTTGATTGTTAAACAGGTCAGATACAGTGCCCTCATTCAGGATGTGAGCATCATGGATGCTGCCCGGAAAGTTAGCATTCACTGCCATAATAATTTTCTGGTGGCCTGCATCCTGAAAAGGTGCCCGCATCACGATATGCATACAGTCTATTGCTCCCTGCACCTTGGGGAAGTTTGCAATTCTGGAGAATCCTAGAGCCCTCTCACTCTGTGCCTCCCTGGTCATAGGGAAGCTGATCAAGTCCCTCCTGCTTGCGTGCAGGGCTTCAGTGACCTGTCTAATGCAGCAATGTGTGGCTGAGAAAGTCTGCAAATGTCACCAGCTGAGGCCTGAAAAGAACCCAAGGCGTAGAACGACAGTGCCGCGGTGACTTTGACCTCGACGGACAGTGCAGCACTGATGGTGCTGGCAAGCTGCAGATCTCCCCTTATCAGCTGGCATACCTCAGTGATAACCTCCTTGTGGAAGCGCAGTCTCCGAAGGCAGGTGGTGTCGGGCAAGTCGAGGTAAGACTGCTTCTCCCTGTACTTGCGGGGGGTCATCAAGAGAGGGTGAGAAAGGACAGGCCCCATTGCAATAGCTATCTGTTTTCCACCGATTGGTCACAAAGAATGATTGGCCCGATGATGACACCTATTGAATTCCAATCGTTGACAGTATAATAAAGATGTTTGTAGAGATGTTCAGATCACCTCCAAAGACCTCCAGAGTACATCCGAACTCCCCCGAGGTTGAAGCAGAGCAGCCTTTTAAATGATGCAACATGTGATTTAGAACATGGCGTCCATAACGCTGTGAGTAGTTCCGATTAGTTCCATTTTTTCCGGGCGGTTTTTTGGGCGAGCGATATTGTGGGCGATATGTGTGTGAGGTATTGAAAGTGACACTGGGCGATCTCCTGGGCATTAGTTTTGGCAAATGTGATCTTTACGACAAAAAAAAGGTGGACAGTCGGTATTATTGAATCTCGGTGTTAATTCCGTGTGGAAACTAACAGATCCGTGCGGGATCTGCAGGAGTAAGTATTACATTGATTTACATGTACTTATGTATTTATATAATTTGATTTGTAACAGTCATGAGTGACTATTAGCACTTTTACCGGTTTCTTTGACTAAAGCCTGCGGTCACGGTGCATGCCTTTAGGTAAACAATGATGATTTTCATAATAATTATGATTACATCTGTCAGTTATGTGTTGTATCAGTCTCTGTGATAGTACCTAGCAATGATATCACGCAATGATCTCGTGCCATGTCGTCCTGTCACCTTTTACAGAAGAAGCTATCGACGATGAGGTCCATGCAGAGGCGAACAGGTGGGGGGCCACCAGTCCCCAGCGACATCACTGAGATGGAGGAGCGGGTGCTCGCACTCGTGGGGAAGCACACCCGGACAGCCCCGGAAGCATCTGCAGACCCTGAAGTGATGCCATGTGAGTAAAGCGTACACCATTGTTTAATGTAAATTCAATAAATGCCACACCCACTCATATCCGAACAATCATATATGATAGATGATTTCTAAAACTGTCATAGAAATAATGCTGGCCTAATGAAAATCATTGGAATGGAAATGTGTTGATGGTCATGAAATGTGATGTCTGTGATGATTTTGATAGCGGTGGTGCTTTTGTCGTGCATATTCTGTGCACTGGAATCACCTTGTGACCCTTGCACCCCCTTCTCCTCTAATAACCTCATTTGTGTTTTGCAGCTCAACCAGCAGCGCGGGCCCAGGCAAGACCACAGAGGCCAGAAGGTGGGGGCGAGGGGCCCGACTCTCCGGACGATCCTACATCTGCTGCTGAGGAGCTCCGATGGGTTAATCCGCTGGGTCTGTTCTCGACGGATGAGAGCGCGAACTTCAAGGAAGCTGCTTCGCCACGCTCCAGAAGCCATTCCACCCCAAGGCCATCTAGTGGTCCTCTGGTCATTCCTGCCTCCACTCTGGAGGTACTGGCCCCAAGCACCTTGCCACAGGGCATCCCATTTGTCTCCAGGATGACGCCGACCCCGCGGAGGCCTCGTGGACGTGGCAGGTCTGTTCCACGAGCACCACATGAGAGTGGAGAGATGGTACAGTTGTCCAGGAGGACTGTAGACGTTGGTGACCAGCTCATTGAAGTATTGGGCGGCATATCCCGACAGCTGTCCACTATGACTGAGTACATTCCACCGATGGCGGAGGCCCTGGATGCGATAGCCAGGAACACTACTGGCACAGGCCTCCCAGTGGTCCCAGAGCACGGCACTCCACCCCTGGGTTCTGCACCACCACTGCAAATGACAGATGAGAGCAAGGACCAAGACCCTGCTTCTGCATCAGAGAATGTTGCCCCCTCAGCATCCCCCTCTCCCGTACCCGTGCAACCACCACATCTGCCTTCATCCCCCCCAATGAGGCACCGCCTGAGGAGCTCCTCGGCCAGGCACCCTGGAGCGAGGAGAGGAAGGGGTAGAGGTGGGGAGGAGAAGGGGAGGGAGGAAGGAAAGTGAGGTTCATGTCTGCAGGTGAAGGCTATGTTATATCTCCATCTCGGTGTATGCAATTTTGTTGTAATGTATGGGGGCTGGGGACCACCCTCCTGCTTTGCCTTTGTATTCTGTGTTGCTGGACATGTTGAACATTTGATTGATGTCAATGGTGGAAAAAGTGGGTGTGGGTGGGGGTTAGGTGTTATTGCCTGTGACACTTATTGTTATATATGTAACCTTGGGAGCACAGGTATTTAAGGAGGTCTCACAGGTTGGAGAGGCACTCTGGAGACCTGCAATAAAAGACTAAGGTCACACTTTACTTTGAGCACACAGTGTTCAGTCTGACTCTTTCTCCATACATAACACATATGATTTCAGGCCAATGTTGGTATAAATTATTTAATTGAACATAACCTTGTTGAGCATTGTATCAGACACAGGACGGTTACATACTGGTGGTTCCTTAACATGAAAGGGTTAAATACAACTTAACTTCAATCAACGTAAACTTTAACTGGCACCAAGCTGATGGGCACCATTGATATCTGAGCTGCACACATACAGCAGTGTGTCAGCGTTGTCACTCACATCAACTTTCTTTCAGGCAAATCGTTCAGATATCAGCTCCTCAATTAAGAGTCTTGCAGCTATGTAGCCACCACGGGCCCTTTCCTGCGGTCTGGAGGGGGTCGTGGACATGGTTGCATAGTCAGCCTGATTGTCTGGCTCTAGGTCAGTGTCCAGCCCCTCATCGTCCTCTTCCTCTCTCTCCTGAGGTGGAGTATCAGTGTCTTCTGGCAATTCTTGGCCCCTCCTGATAGCCAGGTTGTGCAGCATCGAGCATACGACCACAAATTTAGCTACTACCTCAGGGTTGTATTGTAGCTCCCCTCCTGAGTGGTTCAGACATCTGAAACACTGCTTAAGCACAGTTATTGTTTTCTGGACCAAATTGTGTGTGTCTCTGTGACTCGGCTTGTAACGCTTCTCGGCCTTGGTGTGGGTGTCACGCAGGGGGGTCATCAACCAGTCTGCTAGGCCATATCGGTTATCACCAAGCATCCAGCATTGTCCTTGTGGCTGACTCTTAAAGATGTCAGAGACAGTGCTCTCACGCAGGATGTGGGCCTCATCGAAGGTGACCGAACATTTGGCATTCACTGCCAGTATGATCTGGTTGTGGTCGACAACTAGTTGGACCTTCAGGGAGTGAAATCCTTTTCTCTTACGAAAACGCTCCGGGTCCTGAGAAGGTGGCCGCATGGTGATGTGAGCGCACTGTATAGCTCCCTGCACTCTGGGGAACTTATCAATGCAGTAGACTGCTCCAGCCCTGTCAGTCTGAGCCTCCGTGGTCATGGGGAAGCTGATAAAGTCCATCCTTCTCGCGTGCAGGGCCTCCGTGATTTGTCAAATGCAGTGATGGGTGGCATGGTGGAACAGAGGGCAAATCTCGATCATGGAGGCCCGAAAGGAACTGAATGCGTCGAAAGACAGTGCCGCAGTGACCTTGACCTCAACCGATACTGATGTCCTGATGGCAGGCTACGTATGTGACCTAATGAGCTCACATATTTCATTGATCACCACCTTGTGGAAACGCAGTCTCCGAAGGCAGGTGTGGTTGGAGATGTCGAGGTAAGACCTCTTTTCCCTGTACGTGCGGAGTGTGTATGGTCTGACCCTCCTCCTCATTCTTGCACGTCTTAAATTGGGGACATAATGATGTGCATCACACATTGAGCCATCTGCACTCTGCAGCATCTGTGTGTTAATCAATGCAGGCTGAGAATGGCTTGCCCTATTGCAATGGAAGTATAATAGCGATTGATCAGAAGCAATGATTTCCTCACTAAAATACACCTAGAGTAAACCCCCAATAGTCCAGAGTCTGAAAATATGTCTGTTGAGATGTTCACTTCACCTGAGAAGAACTCCAGGATCAATGCAAACTACCCCGAAGTTGAAGCAGCATTTTGAATGAAGCGACCTGCGCTTTTAAAAATGCCAGCCACACCGCTGGCGTTAATTCCACTTTTTATGGGCGTTTTTTTGGGTGAGTGATATTGTGGCCGATATGTGTGCGAGGTGGTGAAAATGATGGTGGGCGATCTCCTGGGCGTTAGTTTCGCCAAATGTGCTCTTTACGACAAAAATAACTGGGCGGGCAGTACTATTGAATCTTGGCGTTAATTCTGTGCAGAAAGTAACGCTGGGCGATATTATGGGCATTGATTTCGCCCATTCTGATGATTCCGCCCAAAAAAAGTGGCGGGCGGTATTATTTTTTCCCGGCGTTAAGCACATGGGGAAAGTAACGCTTGCCGAAAAGTTCCCGAAAAATGCCCGTCAGTTTCCATTTTGTGGTTAAATAGCCGATATATGGGCGTTGTACATCAGTTCAGCGGTAAAATGGGCATTAAGTGGGCGTTAAGCTTACAAAAAAAAGTGGAAAATCTAGCCTAATTGGTCTCCAAAGCACTCACATAACCCATTATCACCCTTGTCCAACTCCTTATTACCCCTTTTACGCAGACCTATCCTTACAGTACGCTGCGGTGTTTCCCTCGTGGCTGCCTCATGGCTTTGGGAAGGCTGCTGTTTTTGTGTAGAGGAAGCTGAAGATGCCCTTCTTGGATGCCCTCGACCAGCTCTGACCCTGGAATGGCTGGCTGAAGAATGGGCCGCATCCTCCTCTGCGCCTTCAGTTGGAAGTGACTGGGGGGAAGCCATGGTTGGCAGCAATTGCACAGCGGCTGCTCTCAGCTCAGGGCTGCTGTGAACCGGAGAGCCCACATCAGTATCCTACACCAAGGAGCCAGCGTCACTCTCCCTGGGCAGCACCCCAACTCACCCACCAAGTTGCTGGAGCACAGGTCGTAGGGGTGTGGTGGCACCGTTAGGCCCCCAGTGGACTGTGGTGGACCCAGCTGCAATGGCAGCAGTCAGATGTCACGTAGCCTCCAGCTGAGACTGCATGACAGCAGCCACACTCCACAAGCCATCAGAGATGAAAGCAGTCAGATGCTCCGTGTTCTGTTACCCAGAGTGCAAAAGGGCAGCAGACATCCTGTGCAAAGAAAGGTCAAGAGCAACTCAAAACACAGCTGTATAACCTGCCCTTTAAGAAGGCCAAGAAGCAGCTGCATTGTTAGCATGATGGTTTGCATCAAATGGATAGGAGGAGAATTTCGCTGTGCAAACTTCACTTCACAGGCACACCGCAGAAAGTAGCCCTTACCTCCGGGAATTAACACTCCGCTTCATTTCAGGCACGAAAAAAGGGCAATTTCTATCTTATTAACACCGCATCCATATCGGCGGTAACGGATGGTGAAATGCGGTGCCTGCGCCCCATTTCGGACAGTGGGCAATTTTGTCCCCCCATGGATCTTTTTGCATGAACAATGTGCAAGCTCCATTACACTTGCTGGTCCCATCCAGTCTGTGACATCAAGTTTCCACCCATGGGCCTTTGGAGATGGGATTTCTGGCATGTTCTCAAAACATCGCTTGTGAATTGCAGACTGGTAATTGGCATGCTGTATATGCTTGTACAGTGAATCTTTATTCGGTGGCAAGCACTTCTCTGCATAACGTCCAGTTTTGAACGTTTGACATCAGGCCTGGTTCATATCTCTTCATCCACTCTGCCCATAGAGTTCACAAGTGTCTGCCTCTAGTTCTTCACAAATGGATTGTGAAACAGCAAACGAGGTTCCTAACTTCTCAAAAGTCGAACAGTGCTCTTTTCTGGCAATCAGGACTTTCGCTGATTTCATTTTCCCCATTCCATACAGAGCACTCACTGAATTACATCCTGAAAACCAGTGAAACCCTATGAGAGCAGCACATACATCTTTCACAAAGTGTTCAAAGATGCAATGAACATCTATTATACGCGTGTTGTTTCCTCTTCCTGTGCGAAAGTAGAGCTTGGCATCAATGTCCTTGCAGAACACCAAGCACAGTACAAAGACATCAGTGTCAGGACTGTTTATGATGACATGCTCACTGGAACTGGCAGCAAATAATGCTGTGAAGCAGCAGTCTTGTGTCGGCTTCTTCCTGGTTGGAGAACAGTGATTGGATTGGTACCACCTCCAGATCTGTTTTGCTGTCATTCTGACGTACAGCATGACACTCACTTCCGTGTTCAACAAAGAGTGTTACATCATCAATAATCTCCTTTGAAGACTTGTACCATCTCTCATAGAGGAACTGGAGAAGATTTTCCTTGTTGTCACCACAAGACAGAAATTTTGCCCACTGCTTTGGAATTTTCTGGTCACGAGAGAAGATTTTGGTGATTTGCGCTCCTCCAACTGATCTCCATCCCCGTTCTCCACTTTTGATGCTGTTGGTCTTGTATCTGTCTGGAACAAAGTGGATCACTCTGGACTTATCCATCTTTGCTTATCTCACAAGAACTTACAGTTCTTGGTCAGCAAACTGTTCAAATGTTGATTGTGGTTTCATGACTTGAATCAATGCCATAGCATCTCACACTCATGTTGAACCACTTGGGAACCCATCAACGGTAGGGGTGGGTTGACTGACCCCTCATGAAAGTGTAAGAGCTTTGTCTTGATGAGGGATACATCATAATTAACTGGAGGTAAGGGCAATGGTCCTAATGTATGAACCAGCATCTCGTCGATGTCCACTTTTCTCACTGTTCCAACAACTATTATTCTGGCAAATAAGTTCCAATCTTCTTTAAGACCAATCTCTCTACCCTTTACTTTCATTATGATAGATTTTCCTGAGTCCTTAAAAGTTTTCAGTTTCATCTTCTTGACAAGATCATGAAAGCTGACATTTTGGTTTTGTAGTCGTTTCTAACAAAAATACATGAATGCTTGCTCTCCCTTTTCCTCGGCCTCTGTAAGGTCTTTGACTTCAGGCAACTCGGCTTGATGTAATGTGATACAACTGATCTGTCTCCAAGGACAGGTCACAAGGATTAACCATATTCTGAATGGTGTCCATGACATTTCTCATATCCTTTTCATCATACTCCCTTCTATGACCAGCCATCTCTTGACATTTTCTGCTTATAGCAGGCCTCTCAAGCTGTGACAAGGTCCATCTTTGTACATGTTGTATATGTAAACTTGTATTTACTCTGTACAGCCAGCAGAGGGCTCATCCCCTGGAGTCCCAAGGGATCCCATAATCCCTTGAGAACACAGGTATTTAACGAGGCCTCACAGGTTGGAGAGGCACTCTGGAGAATTGCAATAAAAGACTACGGTCACACTTTACTTTGAGCTCACAGTGTTCAGTCTGGCTCTTTCTCCATACATAACAACTGGCGACAAGATACAGATAGTGAACCCAAAGATGCAGAGAACAGTGGGCATTCTGGAGAAATTCTCGGAGGGAGATGATTGGGAAACTTTTGTGGAGCGACTCGACCAATACATTGCAGATGGAGAAGAGAATGCTGCCAAATGAAGGGCAATCCTCCTCACCATCTGTGGGGCACCAACGTATGGCCTCACGAAGAATGTGCTCACTCCAGCAAAACGCACGGGGAAATCATACGACGATTTGTGCACATTGGTCCAAGAGTATTTGAACCCGAAAGAAAGCCTTCTGATGCGAGGTACCGGTTCTACACCTACAAAAGGACTGAAGGCCAGGAAGTGGCGAGTTATGTCGCCGAACTAAGACACCTTGCAGGACATTGCAAATTTGAAGGACATTTGGAGCACATGCTCAGAGACTTTTTTGTACTTGGCATTGGCCACAAAACCATACTTCACAAAATTTTGATGGTAGAGACCCCCACTTTGAGTAAGGTCATAGCGATAGCCAAGGCCCTCATTGCCACCAGTGACAATACAAAGCAAATCTCTCAGCACACAAGTGCTGTGAACAAAGTGATGTTGTTTTCAAATCATAACCTAGAGGGCAGGTCACACATACCTGCAGCTATCCGTCTGCACATGTCTCAGAATGCAAGGCCATTAACACCTTGTTGGCGCTGTGGGGCTGATCATCATTTCCATTTATGCCGATTCAAAGGGTACGTTTGCAAGGGCTGTGGAACAATGGAACATCTCCAACGTGTGTGCAGGCGAGTTGCAAATCCTGCTAAACCTGCAAACCATCATGTTGCAGAATAGGACAGATTCATGGAGGATCACGACGATCCAGAGCTTCAGACCGAGGAGGCAGACGTACATGAGGTGCACACATTCACCTCGAATTGTCCCCCGATAATGCTGAATGTTGAACTAAATGGACTCCCGGTGTCAATGGAATTGGACACGGGCGCGAGCCAGTCCATCATGGGCAAAAAGACTTTCGATAAATTGTGGTGCAACAAGGCCTCAAGGCCAGTCTTAACTCCAATTCGTACGAAACTAAGAACTTACACAAAAGAACTGATTCCAGTAATCGGCAGTGCTACCGTAAAGATCTCCTACAATGGAACGGTGCACAAGCTACCACTCAGGGTGGTACCGGTCGATGGTCCTGCACTGCTCATCAGGATCTGGCAGGGAAAGATACGCTGGAACTGGGACGACGTTCAAGCGCTATCGCCCGCTGATGATACTTCGTGTGCCGAGGTCTTAAACAAATTTCCTTCGCTGTTCGAATCAGGCATCGGGAAATTCCAAGGAGCAAAAGTGACGATCCACCCAATTCTGAGGGCGCAACCCATCCATCACAAGACGAGAGCAGTACCGTACATGATAAGAGAAAGGGTAGAGATCAAGCTAGACCGCTGCAACGAGAGGGCATCATTTCGCCGATCGAGTTCAATGAGTGGGCAGCCCGATCGTTCCTGTCCTGAAGTGAGGCGGCACCGTCAGAATCTGTGGCAATTACAAAGTAACTATCAATTGTTTCTCCCTGCAGGACCAATACCCACTACCAAAGGCCGACGACCACTTTGCAACACTGGCGGAGGAAAGACGTCCACGAAGCTGGTTCTGATTTCAGCCTACATGACGCAGGAACTGGAGGAATCATCGAAGGCCCTCACCTGCATCAACATGCACAAAGGTCTTTTTGTTTATAACAGATGTCCATTTGGAATCCGATCAGCGGCGTCGATATTCCAGAGAAACATGGAAAGTTTACTGAAGTCGGTCCCGTACACCGTGGTCTTCCAGGACGACATCTTGGTCACGGGTCAGAACACAGTCAAGCATCTGCAGCACCTAGAGGAGATTCTTAGTTGACTCAACTTTGTGGCGCTCAGGTTAAAACGCTCAAAGTGCGTTTTCCTGGTGCCTGGAGTGGAGTTCTTGGGAAGGAGGATTGCGGCGGACGGCATCAGGTCCACCAACGCGAAGACGGAGGCAATCAAGAACGCACCGAGGCCACAGAACGTGACGGAGCTGCGGTCGTTTCTGGGCCTCCTGAACTACTTTGGTAACTTCTTACTGGGTCTTAGCACACTGTTAGAACCACTGCATGTCTTACTAGGGAAAGGGGTCAAATGGGTTTAGGGAAAAAGCTAAGAAAATGCCTTTGTAAAAGCAAGAAAATTGTAATGCTCAAACAAATTGCTTATGTTGTATGATCCATGTAAGCATTTAGTACTAGCATGTGATGCGTCGTCATATAGCGTCGGGTGTGTATTGCAACAAGCTCATGATTTTGGGAAACTGCAACCGGTTGCTTATGCATCCAGGAGTCTGTCTAAGGCTGAGAGAACCTACAGCATGATTGAGAAAGAAGCGTTAGTATGTGTCTATGGGGTAAAGAAAATGCATCAATACCTGTTTGGGCTGAAATTCGAATTGGAAACCGACCATAAGCTACTTATATTCCTGTTTCCGAGAGTAAGGGGATAAATACCAACACATCGGCCCGCATCCAGAGATGGGCACTCACGTTGTCCGCTTACAACTATGCCATCTACCATAGGCCAGGCACAGAAAACTGCGCCGATGCTCTCAGTAGGCTGCCATTGCTCACCACGGGGGTGGAAATGGCGCAGCCCGCAGATCTAGCTATGGTTATGCAAGCATTTGAGAGTGAGCAATCACCCGTCACTGCCCGGCAGATCAAAACCTGGACAAGCCAGGACCCCTTATTATCTCTAGTCAAAATCTGTGTGCTTCACGGGAGCTGGTCCAGTGTCCCAGTAGAAATGCAGGAAGAGATAAAGCCATTTCAGCGACGCAAAAATGAAATGTCTATACAAGCAGACTGCCTTCTGTGGGGCAATCGAGTAGTGGTCCCCAAGAAGGGCAGAGACATCCTCATCAATAACCTCCACAGTACCCACCCAGGCATCGTGATGATGAAATCGATAGCCACCAGAGGGTACATCCCCTGGAGTCCCAAGGGATCCCATAATCCCTTGGGAGCACAGGTATTTAAGGAGGCCTCACAGGTTGGAGAGGCACTCTGGAGGCCTGCAATAAAAGATTAAGGTCACACTTTACTTTGAGCTCCCAGTGTTCAGTCTGACTCTTTCTCCATACATAACAGTACAGCTCCCTTGTCAAGAGTAAATCCTGTCAAACCTCCCTTTGTCTTGGAGTTGCAGTTTGCTATCTGTTCTATAACTTGATCAGACTGAGAGAAGCCATATTCCTGCTGTCTCTGAGCAACAAACTGTCCTGCTTGTAGCTCTGCATTGATATTGGGATGACACTCTTTCAAGCTGCACATCTTGAGCCAATAAGCTGAAAGATACCTGGAACAGTTGACCTGGTCATACGAGAAGAACCATGGTTTCATGGAGCGAGCACTTGACAGATGAAGATCCCAACTAGCTCCTCTGGTTGCTCTGATAAATAGCAGCAATTTTTCAACCATACTGATGTAACTGTTCCAGAACTGAAATGTTAGGTTGTTTTTGTTGTTACTAACAAAGTTCTTGTAGCTACTAATAAATGTCTGGAATCTCTCAGAGCTGAGGATGTCATCAAAATCATCACTGGGGAAGGCAGTCTGAAGATCAACTGCAAGATTGTAAGCAAGGTCTTGCTCCTCTTTTGGTCGAATGTCCGTGTAATCCTGCCAACTCAATGTCTGTTGAGCTTCAGACACTATCTTGTAAGTTCCAACACTCCTGTTGTAATGATGGCCGCTTACAACACCATTGACAGAACCTGCCACAACTAGTTCAGATTTAATGACAATGTCTTGAAGACCGACATCTGCAAATCTTTTCCTGATGCAAGCTATGAATGCCATTGCAGTATGAAACTCCCCTATGCGAAGAATAAGTCTCTGCATGAAGAGGGCATTCATCCAATGAATCTCCTGGGCTTTTGCGTAAATTGCCTGGTCCATTACCATGACAATCTTATCCAGTCCGAGCTTGTCTGCAATTTCAACACTTCGTTGCAAGATCGTGTACATTGCACTAAGCTCAGAAGGGCTAGCATCGAAGTTTGACTTGGGTGGGATTGAAGTTTTCTGTAGCAGGGCATTGAAACCAGTCCATCCTGGCAAGGCATAATCATTCATCTCTGGCAACTTGCTGAGGAAGTACCCACGATCCAAGCTGCATACATCTTCTTGGATCTGCATGTGATTTTCAAGCTCCAATCGTACTCCCTCACCGAACAGTTGTGGGCCTTTCCTTTGACCTCCATTATACAAGTCAATATTCGTGGGGGGTGGTTGTAGGGATCTTTTTTATTGTTTTCTTCAAGGCAGGTAGTTCTGGTTGTTTTGTTGCAGTTGACTCATCCCTTTGAATTAGTTTGCCATTTTTATTGTGAGTTGTGCATTTTCCTGACGATGTCTCCTCTCTGAAATTGTTGTTGGCCCAGACCAGTGTTGTGTGTATGTTGGGCTTGATATTGGGTGGGATACACTCCTCACTTTGTTGAATCTGAAGCTCAACCAGTACTGTGTCATGTTCTCGTACTTGAGAATTTGAAGAGCAGTGCCGAAGGCCATTCAGAAGGCCGATCAACTGTGCTGAGCCAGTGATATGTCTGACAGACATGGCCAAATGAATGTTTTGGCATGAGCCTCCTCTCTTTCAATCCTAGATTCATGATGTCTTGGCAAACAGAAATAATCTTGCGGCTGTTGATGTCATCTATTGCTATCTGTGAGCTGTCTGCTGGAAGCTCACTTGTGATTCCCGTTGTCCATGCCAGGAAATTAAATAGCTCATGTGGTACAAATTCTTTGCCGCATCCAGAGTTAATTCCTTGGCAGTTGGCGGCCATCTCAGCGGAGGAATGACACCAGACTTCTCTTTCATTAAATGCTTCAGTGCCAGATCAGTATGGTACAAGGGTCTGCAATCAGGTCGAAAATCCAATTCTCTGACAGGAACTTTGGCTCCAGGATCCATGCTAGTATCCAAGTCTGTGTCAGTCTCACTTGTGCTTGTTTCTGAAAGCAAATCTCTGACTGCCTCCTCAACAACTTCTTCTGTTGCAATATCTTCCACAAAAACAAGATCACTCTCATTACTGTGTGATGATCTGACAAATTTCAGGAAAGGATAAGATTGCATTCTACATTTGAGATTATGCAGTTTATAAAAAGAAGCATCGACATCCTCTTTCTTGGCAACCAGTACCTAGTGGGGTGTTGCAGGGATCAGTGCTGGGACCCCAATTATTTACAATCTATATTAATGACTTGGAAGAAGGGACTGAGTGTAATGTAGCCAAGTTTGCTGACGATACAAAGATGAGAGGAAAAGCAATGTGTGAAGAGGACTCAAAAAATCTGCAAAAGTACATAGACAGGCTAAGTGAGTGGGCAAAAATTTGGCAGATGGAGTATAATGTTGGAAAGTGTGAGATCATGCACTTTGGCAGAAAAAAATCAAAGAGCAAGTTATTATTTAAATGGAGAAAGATTGCAAAGTGCTGCAGTACAGCGGGACCTGGGGGTACTTGAGCATGAAACACAAAAGGATAGTGTTATACTCACAATAAATGGTGAGACTGAGTACTGTGTACAATGAGCAAGTGTGACCTTAGCTCCTTTATTAAGGTTCCAGAGTGCAGATACCTCGTGGGTGGCCTGCTTCTATACTGTGCTCCCAAGGGATGCTGGGATCCCTTGGGACTCCAACAGGTGGGCCCTCTGTTGGTCAGGTGTAATGCAAGTTACAAAGGGTTAAATACATAACATCAGTCCCCCGTGAAGTCAACAGTACACTTATTCACAAGGTGAGACGATCTGGGGCTTTGCGCTCCCCTGTCGATCATCTCGGTACAAATGCGGATGTGGGTGGGTTGTTCAGTTCTTCACTGTGCTGCTGGGCAGCCAGCCTTGCCAGGCTGCTGGGGATGGTGAGTTTGGTTTCGTGGTCAACCATGATGTCGGTTGCCACTTGTGTGTGTGTTGGAGGGTCAAAGTTGGTGGTGTCCTCTTCGGCTAGTTCATAGCTGTTGGTGAACTGCAATTTGATTTAATCCAAATGTTTTCTGTGCGTTTGTCCATTGGTCAGTTTGACCTGAAGCAACCTACTCCCCTCTTTGGCTGTGACCGTGCCAGCGAACCATTTGGGACCATGTCCATAATTGAGCACAAACACAGAATCATTGATCTCAATATCGCGTGACAAATTTGCAGGGTCATGGTACATACTTTGTTGATGCCGCTTGCCCTTCACATCGTCATGGAGATCAGGATGGACAAGAGAGAGCCTTGTTTTAAGCGCCCTTTTCATGAGCAGCTCAGCTGGGGGAATCCCGGTGAGTGAGTGGGGTCTGGTGCGGTAGCTGAGCAGCACTCGGGACAGCCGGGTCTGCAGGGAGCCTTCTGACATACGTTTCAAGCTTTGCTTGATGGTCTGAACTGCCTGTTCTGCCTGGCCGTTGGATGCGGGCTTGAACGGAGCACATGTGACATGTTTGATCCCGTTGCAGGTCATGAATTCCTTGAATTCAGCACTGGTGAAGCACGGCCCATTGTCGCTGACTAGGACATCAGGCAAGCCGTGCGTGGCAAACATGGCTCGTAGGCTTACAATGGTGGCCGTGGAAGTGCTTACAGACATTATTGCACATTCAATCCATTTTGAGTAAGCGTCCACGAAACCAAAAACATTTTGCCTTGGAATGGGCCCACATAGTCTACATGGATCCTTGACCACGGTTTGGATGGCCATGACCACAAGCTTAGCGGTGCCTCTCTGGGTGCATTGCTCAACTGAGAGCATGTGTTGCACTAACACATGCATGATTCTAAATCTGAGTCGATGCTAGGTCACCACACGTGAGCTCTGGCTATGGCTTTCATCATTACGATGCCTGGATGCCTCACAAATAAATGTGTCTCTGCCTTTCTTGGGCAAGACCACGCAATTGCCCCACAAAAGACAGTCCGCCTGCAGAGACAACTCGTCTTTGCATCTGTGGAACAGCTTAATCGCTTCCTGCATCTCCACTGGGTCACTGGGTCACGGGAGCAGCTTCCATAGAGGACACAGTTTTTTTACCAAGGACAGCAAAGGATCCTGGTTGGTCCAGGTCCTGATCTGGCAGGCCGTAATCAGGGACTTCTCGTTCTCAAATGCCTCCATGACCATGAGCAAGTCCGCTGGCTGTGCCATTTCCATTCCGGTGGTGGGCAATGGCAGCTGACTGAGAGCATCTGTGCAGTTCTCTGTGCCCGGTCTGTGGTGGATTACATAGTTGTATGCCGACAGCGTGAGCGCCCATCTTTGGATGCGTGCAGAGGCATTGGTATTAATCCCTTTGCTCTCAGAGAACAGCGATATGAGCGACTTGTGGTCAGTTTCAAGCTCGAACTTGAGGCCAAATAACTACTGGTGCATTTTTTTTACCCCGTAAATGCACGCCAGAGTCTCTTTTTCAACCATGTTGTCGGCCCTTTCGGTCTTGGACAAACTCTTGGATGCATACGCAAACGGGTGTAAAATCCCCGAATAATTAGCCTGTTGTAACACACACCTGACTCCATGTGGTGATGTATCGCAAGCTGACACTAATTGTTTACATGGATTATACAGGACAAGCAGTTTGTTAGAACACAATAAATTTTTGGCTTTCTTAAAGGCAGCCTCTTGTGAGTTTCCCCATATCTAGTCATCTCCCTTGCACAGTAGTGCATGTAGGGGTTCTAGCAGGGTGCTTAACCCAGGTAGGAAGTTGCTGAAATAGTTAAGGAGTCCTAGGAATGACCGCAGCTCTGTCACGTTCTGTGGTCGCGGCGCATTCTTGATGGCCTGATGCCATCTGCTGCAATTATTCTTCCGAAGAATTCGACGTCCTGTGCCAGGAAAACACACTTCGAGCGTTGCAACCTGAGCCCCACGTAATCCAACCGACTAAGAACCTCCTCCAGATTCTTCAAGTGCTCCATTGTGCCCGACCTATAACCAATATATCGTCCTGGAAGACCACTGTGCAAGGAACCGATTTTAGCAGGCTCTCCATGTTCTGCTGGAAGATCGCCGCAGCCGACCGAATCCCGAACGGGCACTGGTTGTAGATAAACAGACCTTTGTGCGTGTTGATGCAGGTGAGGCCTTTTGAAGACTCCTCCAGCTCCTGCGTCATGTAGGCCTAGGTCAGGTCCAGCTTGGAGAACGTCTTCCCTCCAGCCAGGTTTGCAAATAGGTCGTCTGCCTTGGGTAGCGAGTACTGGTCCTGCAGCGAAAAACGGTTAATCGTTACTTTATAGTCCCCGCAAATTCTAACCGTACCGTCCTCCTTGAGTTCCGGGACAATCAGACTGACCCAGTTGTTCAATTCAACAAGCGCGATGATACCTTCACGTTCCGCCTGTCCAGCTCAATTTCCACTTTTTCACGCATCATGTACGGTGCCGCCCGAGCCTTGTGATGGATGGGTTGCATTCCAGGAACCAAATGGATCTGCACTTTCGCCCCCGAGAAGCTTCCAATGCCTGGCTCGAATAACGATGGGAACTTGCTTAGAACCTGGATACATGAGGCGTTGTCGACGGACGAAAGCGCTCGGATGTCGTCCCAGTTCCAGCGGATTTTTCCCAGCCAGCTTCTGCCAAAAAACGTGGGGCCATCCCCTGGCACAATCCACAACGGGAGTTCGTGTACTGCTCCATCATAGGAGACTTTGATTTCTGCACTGCCAATTACAGGGATTAGTTCCTTGGTGTAAGACCTTAGTTTAGTGTGAATGGGGCTGAGTTTGGGCCTGTGTGCCTTCTTTCCCCAAAGCCTGTCGAAGGCCTTTTTACTCATTATGGACTAACTTGCCCCCTTGTCCAGCTCCAGAGATACTAGAATGCCGTTCAGTTCAACTTTCAACATTATTGGTGGACATTTTGTCGTGAACGTGTGTACTCCGTACACTTCTGCCTCCTCCGTACGAGTTTCCAACTCAGTCTGATCCACTGTGGATCTATTTTCCTCTGCAACGTGGTAGTTTGCAGTGTTTGCAGGGTTTGCAGCTCACCTGCACATTCGTTGGAGGTGTCCCATTGTTCTGCAACCATTGCACGCATAGTGCTTAGAGCGGCATTGATGGGGCCGATGATCACCTCCGCAGCGCCAACAGGGTGTTAACTGCCTCACAATAACAGATGATGGCAGACTCTGGGTCAATTGAGGTCAGGCCACAGCAGCCAGCGTGTACATTCTGTCTTGTACATTTCTGCTCAAAACCGAAGTTACTTTATGCACAGTACTGGCCGAAACTTCTTTGTTCTGCGAAATCTGCTTGGTGTTGTCGCTGGTGGACATAAATGCCTGGGCTATGGTTATTGCTTTACTCAGATTCGGAGTTTCTACAGTCAACAGTTTGTGAAGGATTGTCTCATGTCCGATTCCCAATACAAAAAAGTCTCTGAGCATTTGTTCTAGGAATCCCTCAAACTCACAATGCCCTGTGAGGCACCGTAGTTCGGCGACGTAGCTCGCCACGTCCTGGCCCTCCGATCGTTGACACGTGTAGAACCGATATCTCGCCATCAAAACGCTTTCCTTAGGATTTAGGTGCTCCCGGACCAGCGTACACAATTCTTTGTAGGATTTCTCTGTTGGTTTTGCCGGGGTCAGGAGATTCTTCATGAGGCCATAGGTTGTTGCCCCACAAACAGTTAGGAGGATCGCCCTTCGTTTGGTGGCGTTCACGTCCCCTTCCAGCTTGTTGGCCACAAAGTATTGGTCGAGTCTCTCCACAAAGGCCTCCCAATCATCCCTTCTGAGAACTTCTCCAGGATGTCGACTGTTCTTTGCATTTTCACACAGTTGTTCATTACCTCATCGCCAATTGTTATACTCAGAATAAATGGTGAAACTGAGCACTGTGTGTAATGATCAAGTGTGACCTTAGCTCCTTTATTAAGGTTCCAGAGTGCAGGTGCCTCGTGGGTGGCCTGCTTATATACTGTGCTCCCAAGGGATACTGGGATCCCTTGGGACTCCAACAGGTGGGCCCTCTGGTGGTCACGTGTAATGCAAGTTGCAAAGGGTTAAATACATAACAGATAGTATGCAGGTACAGCAATTGATCAGGAAGGCCAATGGTATCTTGGCCTTTATTGCGAAGGGGATGGAGTATAAAAGCAGGGAAGTCTTGCTACAGGTATTGGTGATGCCACACCTGGAATACTGCATGCAGTTTTGGTTTCCATATTTACGAAAGGATATACTTGCTTTTGGAGGTAGTTCAAAGAAGGTTCATTAGGTTGATTCCGGGGATGAGAAGATTGATTTATAAGGAAAGATTGAGTAGGTTGGGCCTCCTCTCATTGGAATTCAGAAGAATGAGGGGTGATCTTATCGAAATATATAAGATTATGAGGGGGATTGACAAGGTCGATGCAAAGAGGATGTTTCCACTGATGGGGGAGACTAGAACTAGAGAGCATGATCTTAGAATAAGGGGCTGCCCATTTAACACAGAGCTGAGGAGAAATTTCTTATCTCAGAGGGTTGTAAATCTGTGGAATTCGCTGACTCAGAGAGCTGTGGAAGCTAGGTCACTGAATACATTTAAGACAGAAATAGACAGTTTCTGAAATGATAAGGGGAGAAGGGGTTATGGGGAGCGAGCAGGGAAGTGGAGCTGAATCCATGATCAGATCAGCCATGATCTTAGTGAATGGCGGAGCAGGCTCGAGGGGCCGTATGGCCTACTTCTGTGCCTATTTCTCATGTTCTTATGTTCTTATTTCTTAAAAATGCATTTCTTAACAGTAGAAAACAGTCTTCACAGTGGAAAACACAAAAACCCTGCCAAAAATTGCTGGTCACAGGAATGTAGGAAGGGAGGACCTTGAGACAATCACTATCACTAGGAGGGTAGTGCTGGACAGTCTAATGGATCTCAAGGTAGACAAGTGCCCTGGTCCTGATGAAATGCATCCCAGGGTATTAAAAGAGATGGCGGAAGTTATAGCAGATGCATTCGTTCTAATCTACCAAAATTCTCTGGACTCTGGGGAGGTACCATCAGATTGGAAAGCAGCCAATGTAACGCCTCTGTTTAAAAAAGGGGGCAGACAAAAGGCAGGTAACTATAGGCCGGATAGTTTAACATCTGTAGTGGGGAAAATGCTTGAAGCTATCATTAAGGAAGAAATAGCGGGACATCTAGATAGGAATAGTGCAATCAAGCAGACGCAGCATGGATTCATGAAGGGGAAATCATGTTTAACTAATTTACTGGAATTCTTTGAGGATATAATGAGCATGGTGGACAGAGGTGTACCGATGGATGTGGTGTATTTAGATTTCCAAAAGGCATTCGATAAGGTGCCACACAAAAGGTTACTGCAGAAGATAAAGGTACGTGGAGTCAGAGGAAATGTATTAGCATGGATAGAGAATTGGCTGGCTAACAGAAAGCAGAGAGTCGGGATAAATGGGTCTTTTTCGGGGTGGAAATCGGTGGTTAGTGGTGTGCCACAGGGATCGGTCCAGCGACCACAACTGTTTACAATATACATAGATGACCTGGAAGAGGGGACAGAGTGTAGTGTAACAAAATTTGCAGATGACACAAAGATTAGTGGGAAAGCGGATTGTGTCCAGGACACAGAGAGGCTGCAAAGAGATTTAGATAGGTTAAGCGAATGGGCTAAGGTTTGGCACATGGAATACAATGTCGGAAAATGTGAGGTCATCCACCTTGGGGAAAAAAACAGTAAAGGGGAATATTATTTGAATGGGGAGAAATTACAACATGCTGCGGTGCAGAGGGACCTGGGGGTCCTTGTGCATGAAACTCTTTTGAGTCCTTGTGCATGAATCCCCAAAAGTTAGTTTGCAGATGCAGCAGGTAATCAGGAAGGCGAATGGAATGTTGGCCTTCATTGCGATAGGGATGGAGTACAAAAGCAGGGAGGTCCTGCTGCAACTGTATAGGGTATTGGTGAGGCCGCACCTGGAGTACTGCGTGCAGTTTTGGTCACCTTACTTAAGGAAGGATATACTAGCTTTGGAGGGGGTACAGAGACGATTCACTAGGCTGATTCTGGAGATGAGGGGGTTACCATATGATGATAGATTGAGTAGACTGGATCTTTACTCGTTGGAGTTCAGAAGGATGAGGGGTGATCTTATAGAAACATCTAAAACAATGAAAGGGATAGACAAGATAGAGGCAGAGAGGTTGTTTCCACTGGTCGGGGAGACTAGAACTAGGGGGCACAGCCTCAAAATATGGGGGAGCCAATTTAAAACCGAGTTGAGAAGGAATTTCTTCTCCCAGAGGGTTGTGAATCTGTGGAATTCTCTGCCCAGGGAAGCAGTTGAGGCTAGCTCATTGAATGTATTCAAATCACAGATTGATAGATTTTTAACCAATAAGGGAATTAAGGGTTATAGGGAGCGAGCGGGTAAGTAGAGCTGAGTCCACGGCCAGATCAGCCATGATCTTGTTGAGTGGCGGAGCAGGCTCGAGGGGCTAGATGGCCTACTCCTGTTCCTAATTCTTATGTTCTTATGTTCTTAAACACATTTTTCAGCTTTATCATTCTAAGAACTTTACGGTTCTTTACAATCCTGCCCTCTATTACTGTATCGCAGAAGTGCCTACATTCTGTCTTGTAGAGGTTGCATTCTAGAGGGTCTTCTTGCTCCTTTCTGGTCACAAATCTGGTGTATTCTGGGAGCAGCTAAGATGATACCTTGCTTCAAGGGCAACAAGATCTTGTCCACTGATATGTAACAGGGTTGCCTCATCTTTGCGGGTTTCTGCTGCAAGGAGCAGCTTAGCTGCAGTTTTAGTCACACATTGTACAAGCCTCTCTTTTCATCTCTTTCAGCTGTGTCTCTCCACAATGTTCTTGTCCTTGTTGCAGAAAAGGCACTGTACTGGAAGAAGATGGGAAGCCCTCACAGGTATAACATTAGGATCTGTCGTCCTTGAGTGAAGCAGTTGAACCTTGGTGGCGGATTTACTCCTTTCTTCTTTCTGTTCTGCAATGGCTGCGAAGGAATGATAAAATGGATATTCTAATCAGCTCCAGTGACAATGACGCTTGGTCAAAAACCCTGTCTTTTGCTGTGTTTGTGAGTGTTATGACCGTTGCGAGAAGTTTAGAGTCAGTCAGTCTACACAGTAATGAGTATCTGGGGCTGAAGCAGGCCCATGAAATGGAACATGTCAAATGGCATAACCATTGAACTAAGGAATGAAACTTGAATATAAACATTTGTAGGCTGACACAGTTTCAAAGGAAATACTGTAAAATCACGAGTACTCACGTTCATAGTTCTGATTTTCCCTTTCTTGCTTCTTCTTGGCTCTGTTGTTCTTGGATTTATCAGTGAAATGCATATAGAAACATAGAAACATAGAAAATAGGTGCAGGAGTAGGTCATTCGGCCCTTCGAGCCTGCACCGCCATTCAATGAGTTCATGGCTGAACATGCAACCTCAGTACCCCATTCCTGCTTTCGCGCCATACCCCTTGATCCCCCGAGTAGTAAGGACTACATCTAACTCCTTTTTGAATATATTTAGTAAATTGGCCTCAACAACTTTCTGTGGTAGAGAATTCCACAGGTTCACCACTCTCTGGGTGAAGAAGTTTATCCTCATCTTGGTCCTAAATGGCTTACCCCTTATCTTTAGACTGTGACCCCTGGTTCTGGACTTCCCCAACATTGGGAACATTCTTCCTGCATCTAACCTGTCTAAACCCGTCAGAATTTTAAACGTTTCTATGAGATCCCCTCTCATTCTTCTGAACTCCAGTGAATACAAGCCCAGTTGATCCAGTCTTTCTTGATATGTCGGTCCCGCCTCAGTCCCTCCCGGGAACCAGTCTGGTGAACCTTCGCTGCACTCCCTCAATAGCAAGAATGTCCTTCCTCAAATTAGGAGACCAAAACTGTACACAATACTCCAGGTGTGGCCTCACCAAGGCCCTGTACAACTGTAACAATACCTCCCTGCCCCTGTACTCAAATCCCCTCGCTATGAAGGCCAACATGCCATTTGCTTTCTTAACCGCCTGCTGTACCTGCATGCCAACCTTCAATGACTGATGTACCATGACACCCAGGTCTCATTGCACCTCCCCTTTTCCTAATCTGTCACCATTCAGATAATAGTCTGTTTCTCTGTTTTTACCACCAAAGTGGATAACCTCACATTTATCCACATTATACTTCATCTGCCATGCATTTGCCCACTCACCTAACCTATCCAAGTCACTCTGTAGCCTCATAGCATCCTCCTCGCAGCTCACACTGCCACCCAACTTAGTGTCATCTGCAAATTTGGAGATACTACATTTAATCCCTTCGTCCAAATCATTAATGTACAATGCAAACAGCTGGGGCCCCAGCACAGAACTTTGCGGTACCCCACTCGTCACTGCCTGCCATTCTGAAAAATACCCATTTACTCCTATTCTTTGCTTTCTGTCTGACAACCAGTTCTCAATCCATGTCAGCACACTACCCCCAATCCCATGTGCTTTAACTTTGCACATTAATCTCTTGTGTGGGACCTTGTCGAAAGCCTTCTGAAAGTCCAAATATACCACATCAACTGGTTCTCCCTTGTCTACTCTACTGGAAACATCCTCAAAAAATTCCAGAAGATTTGTCAAGTATGATTTCCCTTTCACAAATCCATGCTGACTTGGACCTATCATGTCACCTCTTTCCAAATGCTCTCTTATGACATCCTTAATAATTGATTCCATCATTTTACCCACTACTGATGTCAGGCTGACTGGTCTATAATTCCATGTTTTCTCTCTCCCTCCTTTTTTAAAAAGTGGGGTTACATTGGCTACCCTCCACTCGATAGGAACTGATCCAGAGTCTATGGAATGTTGGAAAATGACTGTCAATGCATCCGCTATTTCCAAGGCCACCTCCTTAAGTACTCGAGGATTCAGTCCATCAGGCCCTGCGGATTTATCGGCCTTCAATCCCATCAATTTCCCCAACACAATTTCCCGACTAATAAGGATTTCCTTCAGTTCCTCCTTCTTACTAGACCGTCTGACCCCTTTTATATCCGGAAGGTTGTTTGTGTCCTCCTTACTGAATACCGAACCAAAGTACTTGTTTAATTAGTCTGCCATTTCTTTGTTCCCCACTATGACTTCCCGATTCTGACTGCAGGGGACTCATGTTTGTCTTTACTAACCTTTTTCTCTTTACATATCTATAGAAACTTTTGCTGTCCGTCTTAATGTTCCCTGCAAGCTTCCTCTCGTACTCTTTTTTCCCTGCCCTAATCAAACCCTTTGTCCTCCTCTGCTGAGTTCTAAATTTCTCCCAGTCCTCAAGTTCACTGCTATTTCTGGCCAATTTGTATGCCACTTCCTTGGCTTTAATACTATCCCTGATTTCCCTTGATAGCCACGGTTGAGCCACCTTCCCTTTTTTATTTTTACGCCAGACAGGGATGTACAATTGTTGTAGTTCATCCATGCGGTCTCTAAATGTCTGCCATTGCCCATCCACTGTCAACCCCTTAAGTATCATTCGCCAATCTATCCTAGCCAATTCACGCCTCATACCTTCAAAGTTACCTTTCTTTAAGTTCTGGACCATGGTCTCTGAATTAACTGTTTCATTCTCCATCCTAATGTAGAATTCCACCATATTATGGTCACTCTGCCGCAAGGGGCCTCGCACAATGAGATTACTAATTAATCCTCTCTCATTACACAGCACCCAGTCTAAGATGGCCTCCCCCTAGTTGGTTCCTCGACATATTGGTCTGGAAAACCATACCTTATGCACTCCAGGAAATCCTCCTCCACCGTATTGCTTCCAGTTTGAGTAGCCCAATCTATATGCATATTAAAATCACCCATGATAACTGCTGCACCTTTATTGCATGCACCCCTAATTTCTTGTTTGATGCCCTCCCCAACATCACTACTACTGTTTGGAGGTCTGTACACAACTCCCACTAAAGTTTTTTGCTCTTTGGTGTTCTGCAGCTCTACCCATATAGATTCCACATCATCCAAGCTAATGTCCTTCCTAACGATTGCATTAATCTCCTCTTTAACCAGCAATGCTACCCCACCTCCTTTTCCTTTTATTCTATCCTTCCTGAATGTTGTATATCCATGGATGTTGAGTTCCCAGCCCTGATCATCCTGGAGCCACGTCTCTGTAATCCCAACCACATCATATCCATTAACATCTATTTGCACAGTCAATTTATCCACCTTATTACGGATTATCCACCTTATTATTGCATTCAGACACAAAGCCTTCAGGCTTGTTTTTTTAACACCCTTTGTCCTTTTAGAATTATGATGTAGTGTGGCCCTTTTTGTTTCTTGCCTTTGTTTACTCAGCCTTCCACTATTGCTTTTTACCTTTCTACCATCTGTTTCTGACTCCATATTACTTTGCCCTATCTCGCTGCATTGGTTCCCATCCCCCTGCCATATTAGTTTAAACACTCCCGAACTACATTGGCAAATGTTACCCCTAGGACATCAGTTCCAGTCCTGTCGATGATATCCAATTGAATGTGGGATTGTTGTGAGTCTTTCTGGTGCAATAACCAGCTCCAGATCTAAACTTTTGATGGCATTCTCTGCAATTTTAGCTTCTCTAGTTCCAGTAAATTTCCATTGACTAACACTCGTGAAAAATGTTATCCAGCTAGAGTCTGAAAAGTGAATTATGTTGCCTTTTGCTCCCGCAACTTTGTGTATGCATCATGCCTTTGATTCGGTGCATGCAATCACTTACTCGACTCGATCTAGTACAGAGATCGTGATTAGCTGATTTTGCGATACTGACAAATACAGCAGTTGTGATTGGTCATTTAAGTAACTTGCAATTCGGTCGTCACTCTGGGTTTTGAGGAAATTACCACCTATTTTCTAATGAACATTTCTGCAAAATGCTTACTTGTTAAAGATGGGAACATTGATTTTTTTTGATGTGGTCCTTAAACTAATATTGGTGTGAATATGAAGTACTTCCACAGATATGACTACGGAAAAGCATTTTTTTGAGACTCGGCCTACGATCTACTGGGGGTATATGCACACAAATCATTGAAGGTGGCAGGGCAGGTTGAGAAAGTGGTTAAAAAAACATATGGGATCCTGGGTTTCATATAGAGAGGCATTGAGTACAAATCCAAGGAAGTTATGATCAACCTTTATAAAACACTGGTTCGTCCTCAACTGGAGTACTGTGTCCAATTCTGGGCACTGCACTTGAGGAAGGATGTGAAGGCCTTAGAGAGGGTGCAGAAAAGATTTACAAGAATGGTTCCAGGGATGAGGGACTTCAGTTATGTGGATAGGCTGGAGAGGATGGAGTTGTTAGAGCAGGGAAGGTTGAGAGGAGATTTGATAGAGGTGTTCAAAATCATGAAGAGTCTAGACTCAGTAGATAGAGAGGAATGGTTCCCATTGGCAGAAGGGTCGAGAACCAGAGGACACAGATTTAAGGAGATTGACAGAAGAACCAAAGGCAACATAAAAAAAACTAAATTTACGCAGCGAATGATTAGGATCTGGAATTCCTTCTGTGCTGTAACCATTCCTTGAGCTCAATTTTCTCCAATGATTTACATTGTTTTTTTGGCGCCCGTCGTTTTCTTTGGCATAAGTTAAAACATTAAAGTTTTCCCAATGAATGTGCTCCAGCATAACTGAGTTAGTTACAATTTTTTTAGGGTTTTTTTTGTGTCATGGGGGCGTAACCCGATGTCTGCACCAGTTTTTCTCAATTATGTAAGTTTGCCCCCCAAAAATTTCTCCTGGGTTGCATTATGTGACCACTCCCGAAAAACCTTCTGGTGAGTTAAGAAAAACAAGCCTGTATTGAAAAATCAGCACAGAAAGACGCTATTGTTTTTCTCCGAAGTTTTGGAGGGAGTGAAGAACACTTAAATATGCATAATAAAGATTACATTTTTTTTAACCTTAAAATGCAGTAAATGGAAGTTTGATGCAATTCTGTAAGTTTACATTTTTTTTTAAACTGACACGCCACCACGGAACGTCTGCAAACAGGGCGCGAGGGTCGGAATGTCGGCCGGCAAAATCTGAAACTCACCTGGACACAAGGGCTCGGGGCTTGGCTTCAAAAGAAGGTAGGGGGCTGTGGAAGGTATATAGACGGCATCAGAAGCCTACACTATGCATCAAATGTAGCCCGGGGGGGCATGGGGGGGGGGGGAGAGTTGGGGGTTCCTGATCACTGTGCCTGCTCAAAACTGGGTGTGGTCCATACAGACATTGTAGGGAGAGAGAACAAAGAATCCTGTCCTGCCTGCCTGCTATTTTGAGCTTCTTGCAAGGGTAAAATTTAATCATGGGGGCAATACTGACAGCGCCATACCTTGTGCAAGCCTTCTGCGTCATGGTGCTGTGGAGAAGACAATTGATTCTACGTTATCGCATGAGGATCCTCAGAGTACATAGGGTGATGGGCAGGAGGCCTTACTCACGTCGGGTATATCGAGACAGGCATTTGTACCTGCACCTGAGTGCGGCAGACTGTGACAGAAGGCTGCGTTTCCACAAAGAAGTTGTAACTGAGATCTGTGAGTTAGTAAAAGCAGACCTGCATCCTTGAAGCATCAGAAGGACTGCTTTGTCAGTTGAAGTGAAGGTTGCAGCTTCACTTTCATTCTATGCATCTGGATTGTTCCAAGCTACAACTGGGGATGTGTGCGCCATTTCTCAACATGCAACACATATCTGCATTCGGCAGGTGACTGCTGCAGTATATGCCCGGAGGAATGACTACATAAAATTTCCCATGACCGCCCAAGCAATGTGTGACAGGGCTGTGGGCTTTTCCTGGATTACTGGCTTCCCCAAGTTACAGGGCTGCATTGATTATACCCACATCGTCTTGTGAGCACCTTTGGAGGATTCTGAGATGTACAGGAACAGAAAAGGCTTCCACTCCTTTAATGTGCAGCTTGTGTGTAACGACATGCATCGCATCATGTCAGTTGATGCAAGATGCCCTGGGAGCACCTATGATGCGTTCATCTGCCATGTTTCAGCAGCAGCCAGAAGAGCAGAGCTGGCTGCTGGGAGACAAAGGGTACGGCCTCACCATCTGGCTCATGACGCCCCTACGCATAACCCGGACGGAAGCTGACCGGGAATACAACATGTCACACATTGCGACGCGCAGCATAATAGAGAAGACCATTGGCATCATGAAACAGCATTTCCGATGCCTGGACCATTCTAGAGTTTATTTGCAATACTCCCCTGAGATTGTCGGTCAGTTCACTGTTGTGTGCTGCATGCTGCATAACTTAGCCATCATCAGGCAGCAGCAGATGATAGTAGAAGACCCACTTGAGGTGAGAATGGCTGATGATAATGATGAGGAAGATGCAGATGAGGAGGAGGAGGACGAGAACGAGGAAGCCATGCAAGCATCTGAACCCAGAGCACGACGGCGGAGGAGGGCGGACCATCGTGCCCCTTTAACGATTGCTTGAGCCTTGCGCTAGCAGCTCATCCGTGAACGTTTTGCTGCCTGAAGGCTCAGGGGCAACTATTCCACATGGACCATGTTTACTGTTTGCACCTGTAATTTTGTGTTGTGTTAATGGAACAAATGATGGAAATTATTCTTGTTTACTTCAAAAAATTGTGATAATAATCGAACAAATAATGGAAACGATACTTTTTGAGTTCCAAAAGTTATGTTAATAATGGAACACATAATGTAAATGATTCAGTTATAATTTAAAATATACTTTATTCAAAAGTTTAACAAACATTTCTTCATACTTAATTTAACTTTAATAAAAATATTCTTGTATCAAACTTTAAAGTTTTTACTTAAGACCATTACAAACTTTAAAATCACTTACTAATTTTTAAACTTGTAAATTTACATAACTTACAAAAAACTTTTAATTTGAGAAGTTACAACAGTGACAACAATAATAACAACCACAACAACAGCAACAAAGAAAGGCTGCACCCATCTCTCCTCCACCTTGGTCTAGGTGACTCTACCACCCCTGCCCACAGCCGGTGGCGCAGCGTTTCTCGGGTTGGTACCAAGCTAATTTTTTCGAACATCTCGGGTAATGTGCACTTCTTGATTGGGGGGGGGGAGTGGGGAGGGGGTGGGGGAGCTAGCAGCCAGTAATGTGGAAGGCCTGGCTTGGGTCTGGGGATTGGAGTGGGACTGGCAGTTGATTCTGTCAATGGGCACGGGATCTGGGCATGTTCCCTTATTGCAGCAACTAACTCCAACATTCCCTCCCTCATGTGCCCTGACAGTGTGTCAACTACATCCAACATTCCCTCCCTCATGTTCACCGACAATGTCTCAGCTACCTGTGACATGCCCTCCCTCATGTTGAGCAAAAGTGTGTCAACTTCCTGCAACATTCCCTCCCTCATGTGCACTGACAGCATATCAGCTACCTGCGACATTCCCTCCCTCATGTGCCCCAACATTGTTTCTGCTGATTGAGATATTCTCTCTCTTATGTTCCCGGACAGCATTCCCATTTCTCTTGAGAGTGTTGTTACTTCTCCCGACAGTCCCGATACCTCATCACCCATCCTACTAATGGTGTCCAGGAGTGATTGAGTAAGGTCAATGCTCTCCGCAATCATTGCCATCATGTGAACCACATCTGTTGGATCCTACACCACAAGAGAGTGCGGTCACGCTCTCCTTCCCCTCCTCACGCTGGGTGTGGCTCGCAGCATCTCACTGGGACCCGCAGCCTCAGGCAGTGGGGCCCTGGGTGTGCCTCGCTGCTCCCCACTGGAATCCCCAGCCTTGGACGGTGGGAAACCATGGAATGTCCCACCAACACTCAAACCACTAATCAGGGAAGGGGCTAGCACCTCAATGGACGGCACCTGCACCTCCTCAAAAGTGAGTACAACAGTGGGGGCTTCATCCATCCCCTCACCCTCCCACTCACCCCCATGCTCTTGGCTTGGAAGGAGGGATTGGAAGATGTTCTCCTCTTCAAGCTCATCTTCATCTGAATCTTCTTCTACACCGTCAGGTTTGGCGTCATGTTCTACAAAATATAATAGAACAGACAAATGGTTAGCAACAGAGGAGGGGGCAGGGTGTATGGCATGAGTAGGCTCACACAGCGCAGGGAGCAGGCTGATTTGAAGGAGCACGATGAATGATGGCACATTGCATTAACCGAAGATGAGATGAGGGAGACATCCCCATGAACCAAAGTATGGCTAGCCCGCGCAATACTTAACATTTAGGAAAGCCAAACTGTGGAATTTACAGGACTTACCCTCTTCCTTGAGTGTGGGCCCAGCTTGTGCAGTGGTGGTTGCTTTTCTCCAAGCAGGACCCATCAAAGCAGCGACCCTGTCTTCCAAGGGTATCAGTGGGTGCAGATTTGTCGGGCTTCCTCCTGTTTGAGTTCTTTCTCATTTGTTGTGTACCACTTTCTTCTGCAAAGATGAAAAAATAACCTTTTTAGACAGGGTGTCTTTCTGCTGGGTGGGACATATACAGATGGTCACATTAACAATTGCAATTTCATTGAAAAATGAAAGTATTACTTACACTAACTACTTGACCAAGGTCCTGCCACTTCTTTTTGCACTGGCCTCCAGACCTTGGGATAGTTACCATTGCACAGTAATCTTATGCAAGTTGGTTCCAGCATTTCTTCATTTCTCTGGGTGGAACTTTTATGTGACCTCTGCTGGTGTCCAGTTCCTGCCATCTGCCCTCAATCACAGTAACTGGTGCCTCCACTTCTTCCTGTAACAAATTCTTGGTCCTTACGCCGTGTTGCATCTTGTATTGCAGCTCCGATTTTTCCAATGATAATTAAAGTTCTCACACAGCACTCAAAGTTCTCACACACACAACTGGCTCTTTAAAAATGGCCGAATGCAGACCGGAAACTGTACTGCGCATGCGCACCCATAGAAATCATGTCAAAACTGTTATGTCTTGCACAAAGAATCTGATCAGATACTATGAGCTCAAAGTAATGTGTGACTGTAGTCCTTTATTCAGGTCTGGAGAGTGCCTCTCCAGCCTGTGAGGCCTCATTATGTACAGGTGCTCCAATGGGATTGTGGGATCCCTTGGGACTCCAGGGATGAGCCCTCAGGAATTAAACAAGATATTCACAGGTTTACATATATAACAACACTCCCGCCCCAAAGTCAATAGTGTAACTATTTACAATATGAGTTGATCTGGGGCCTTCCTTTCCCTGGTTGATCGTCTCGGTGCAAATGCTGGTTTTGGTGAGTCGTTTGTTGGGCCCTCACTGGGCTACTGCGCAGCTGGCCTTGCCGGGCTCTGGGGGTGGTGAGTCCTGCTGGGCTACTGCGGATGATGGGTTCTGCTTCATGGTCAACCGCTGGGTCGGTTGCCACTTGTGTATGTTTTGGAGGGTCGAAAAAGGTAGAGTCTATTGTGGGTTCTTCTGGATAGTCCGTGAATCTGAGTTTGGTTTGGTCCAAGTGTTTCCTGCAGGTGAGTCCATTTGAAAGTTTAACCTAAAACACCCTACTCCCCTTTTTGACCACAACAGTGCCGGGAAGCCACTTGGGATCTTGTCCATAGTTTAACACAAATACAGGATCATTAATCTCGATTTCGCATGAAACATTTGTGCGATCATGATATGTATTCTGTTGAAACCGCCTGTTCTCTATCTGTTTGTGTAGATCAGGGTGGACTAACGAAAGCCTTGTCTTAAGTGCCCTTTTCATGAGCAGTTCAGCGGGGGGAACCCCAGTGAGCAAGTGGGGTCTTGTGCGGTAGCTAAGCAGGACTCGGGATAGGCGATTCTGCAGTGAGCCTTCAGTTATCCTCTTCAAGCTCTGCTTGATTGTTTGCACTGCTCGCTCTGCCTGACCATTGGACGCTGGTTCGAAAGGGGCAGAGGTAACCTGTTTGATCCCATTGCGGGTCATGAGCTCTTTGAATTCGGCACTGGTAAAGCACAGCCCATTGTCACTCACAAGGACATCGGGCAGGCCGTGCATGGCAAACATGGTCCACAGGCTTTCAATGGTGGCAGCGGACGTGCTTGCCGACATTATCTCACATTCAATCGATTTGGAGCATGCATCTACAACCACAAGGAACATTTTTCCCAAGAATGGACCTGCATAGTCGACATGGACCCTGGACCACAGTTTGGAGGGCCAGGACCATAAACTTAGTGGCACCTCCCTGGGTGCATTGTTTAACTGTGAACATGTGTTACATTTGTGCACGCAGGACCTAAGTACGCATCGATACCGGGCCACCACACGTGGGATCTGGCTATTGCTTTCATCATTACAATGTCTGTGTGGGTACTGTGGAGGTCACTAATGTCTCTGCCCTTTTTTGGCACCACTACCTGAATACCTCAGAGGGGGCAGTCTGCCTGTATGGACATTTCAGCTCTGCGTCGCTGGTACGGCTTTATTTCTTCCTGCATCTCTAACGGGACACTAAACCAACTCCCGTGGAGCACACAGTTTTTTTACTAAGGACAGTAAGGGGTCCTGGCTAGTCCAGGTTCTAATCTGTCGGGCGATAACAGGGGATTGCTCACTCTCGAATGCTTCCATTACCATAACTAAATCTGCGGGCTGTGCCGTTTCCACCCCTGTGGTGGGCAATGGCGGTCTACTGAGAGCATCGGCACAGTTTTCTGTGCCTGGCCTGTGGCGGATGGCGTAGTTGTATGTGCACAACGTGCGATGATTCCTCCAGCTCCTGTGTCATGTAGGCTGCGATCAAGTCCAGCTTCGTGAACGTTTTTCCTCCCGCCAGCATCGCAAATAGGTCGTCTGCCTTTGGTAGCGGGTATTGATCCTGCAGGGAGAAACGATTGATAGTTACTTTGTAATCACCACAGATTCTGACGGTACCATCTTCCTTGAGGACTGGAACAATCGGACTGGCCCACTCGTTGAATTCAATCGGCGAAATGATGCCCTTTCGTTGCAGCCAGTCCAGCTCGATCTTCACCCTCTCTCTCATCATGTTCAGTACCATTCTCGCCTTGTGATGGATGGGTCGCGCCCCCGGAATCAAGTGGATCAGCACTTTTGCTCCTTGGAACTTCCCGATGCCTGGTTCGAACAGTGAGGGGAACTTGTTTAAGACCTGGGCACATGAAGTGTCGTCGACGGACGAGAGCACTCAGACGTTGTCCCAGTTCTGGCATTTCTTTCCCAGCCAGCTCCTGCCGAACAGCATGGGGCCATCACCCGGTACCACCCAGAAGGTAATTTGTGCACCGCTCTATCGTAGGAGACCTTTACGGTAGCACTGTCAATTATGGGAATCAGTTCCTTTGTGTACGTTCTCAGTTTAGTGCGAATGGGAGTCAGGACTGGCCTTGAGGCCTTGCTGCACCATAATTTATCGAAAGTCTTTTTGCTCATTATGGACTGGCTCGCACCCGTGTCCAGCTCCATTGATACCGGGAGTCCATTTAATTCAACCTTCAGCATTATCGGGGGACACTTTGTGGTAAATGTGTGCACCCCATATACCTCTGCCTCCTCAGTCTGAGGCTCTGGTTCGTCGTGATCCTCTGTGGATCTGTCCTCCTCTGCAACATGGTGGTTTTTAGGATTAGCAGGGTTTGCAGCTCGCCTGCACATACGTTAGAGGTGTCCCATTGTTCCACAGCCTTTGCAAACATATCCTTTGAAGTGGCATGAATGGAAATGATGATCACCCCTGTATTGCATTCATCACCCTTGATGGTGGACTCTGAGACATCTGCGGACTTGCAGCTGCAGGCATGTGAGTCCTGCCCTGTATGTTATGATTCGAAAACAACATTACTTTGTTCACAGTACTTGCAACAGCACTCGTGTGCTGAGAGATTTGTTTGGTATTGTCACTGGTGGCGATGAACGTCTGGGCAGTCACTATGGCTTTACTCAAGGTTGGGGTCTCAACAGTCAAAAGTTTGCGAAGTATTACTTCATGGCCAATGCCAAGTACAAAGAAGTCCCTGAGCATGTGCTCCAAGTGTCCCTCAGATTCGCAATGTCCTGCAAGGCATCTGAGCTCGGCAACATAGCTTGCCACTTCCTGGCCTTCAGACCTCTTGAATGTGTAGAACCGGTACCTCGCCATCAGAACGCTTTCCTTCAGGTTCAGATGCTCCTGGACCAGTGTTCACAAATCATCGTATGATTTCTCTGTGGGTTTCATTGGAGCAAGCAGATTTTTCATGAGGCCGTACGTTGGTGCCCCGCAAATGGTGAGGAGGATTGCCCTTCGTTTGGCAGCGTTCGCTTCTCCTTCCAGCTCGTTGGCCACGAAGTATTGGTCGAGTCGCTCCATGAAGGTCTCCCAATCATCTCCCTCCAAAAATTTCTCCAGGAACCCACGGTTCTCTGCATGTATTGCGGTGGGGTTCATTATCTGTATCTCGTCGCCAGTTGTTATGTCTTGCATAAAGAATCTGACCAGATACTGTGAGCTCAAAGTAACGTGTGACCGTAGTCTTTTATTCAGGTCTCCAGAATGTCTCTCCAGCCTGTGAGGCCTCCTTATGTGCAGGTGCTCCCAAGGATTGTGGGATCCTTTGGGACTCCAGGGGATGAGCCCTCTGTTGGTTAAACAAAGTATTTATAGGTTTACATCTATAACAAAAACGTCTTTTTTTTCCGCGCATGCGCAGAAGTGGCAGCATCGTTTTTTCAGCACAGACATTAGGCTCCACCCCCTGAGGTTACAGGACAAGCTGCATGGCACCAATGTCAAAAAATAGAATGGGGAAACTTGGCACATTTATTTTTGGAGCACTTGTGGCCTAGAAAAATGGGTGTCACTGTGGCATTACACCAAAAAATGGCTTTGGGGAAAATTGAGAAATTGAGCCCCATGATTCTATTCTATGATTCTAAATTATCCATCAGCTTGATTGTCAGTCGGGGTTTTGGCTTTACCATTTTGATCTTAATGGCTGCAGCATACACCTTTTTTAAAGATTGGGAAATAATTAACATAACGCTGTTATTTAAGAAACAATCAAGAGACATATTTTGGTGATTAATTTATTATAGTTTGTACAATCTCAAAGCCTTTTAAATACCATCCACTTTTAACCAAATTACCATTGTACAGTCTTTCAACAAACATATGTATGTGATTATAAGTTTTCTTTTAAATTGTATATCTTTGCTGTAGCTGAGTGTTCAGATGAAACACTCTATCCACGTGAAACAGTAATGCAAGTGTATCTCCCGCAAACTAATATACTGAATGCACAGCTCACACCGAGATGTCTGTACTGGGGACATTATTTGCATATTAGGTGACCACTTTGGTGAACCTTTCTGTCCTGTGATAAGCATGATTCTGTATTTTCTGTGGTTGCTAGCTCAATTCCCTTCCAGGTTCACTCCAACCTTTCCATGTTTTGGCTCCAATTGAGCTCAATGCAAAATTTAGGAGCAGTAACTCCACTTCCTCTTGAACAATTCACCCCTCTGATCTGAAAATTAACTTGAACAGCTTAAGATCTTTGTTGTCTTTCCAATATTGCTCTGGATCCACCATTTGTATTCAATTGACTTCCCTTTGATTTTGGAGTCATGCTTGACTCATTTTATTCATTCCAAGGCCTTGGAAAAAACAGCTTTGCTGGAAAGAGTGTTTCATCTCAACAATCAGCTACATCAAAATGATTTTTGATCTTTCAAGTGCTGACTTACTTGCTGTGCATTTTGATTTTTTTATTCCAGTTCAGTAAAACATGCATTTCATATTTTCTTTGCCAACATATTTCAATGTTCTGATCTACACAACTATATATGTGCTCACCCATTTACTTATGGGATTAAGGGGCCCATTCTCTGCTGGTTAAGGTGTTAAATTGTGACTATTAGAGTTGAGTTTAACTTTCCACCTCAGGGCAGTCCTGTTGCTAATTGGAAAGTGACATTTATGCACATGCAGTAGTTAAAGGTATTAACCAACAAATAACTCTACAAAGGACTTTAATGCCCAAGAGGTGGAAAACAACATATATAATATTTCAAAACGTTATGTTTTGTAAATTAATCCTACTGTGCTAATCACAGAGTTATTTTGTGTATTCCAACTAATTTTCAGGGTTCTGCAGGTTAAGGATTAATTGTCTCAGATAATAAGAATTAATTTGTAAAACTTAGCAGCATGAGAAGCAACTCAAAGGAATAAATGTTCTTGAAATTTCTGTTGAGGACTGGAAGCAGAGGAGGGTGTTAGCTACCTTCATGCGGAGCCTTCTGGGAAACACTCAGAACATTATCACTGGCTACAGATTTCAAATATTTGTCATTTTTATCTACAGCTTTGGCTTTGCACAATGAATCTGAGAGATATTTTCTGGATGATGGTCATGATGGTGTTGATAAATATAAGCAATGTGCAATTGTGAAGTTATGCATAAAATGTTGTGTGAAAAGGAATGTTGGTCAATAATTTCTATGCTGTGTATGTAACACTCCCTCAAGTATTAACATTGTGAGCATATATGAAGAGGATGCTTAGGATACGTGCTTTATGTTATGTTCAGTCAATGATGTTCATGTTTGCGATATCTTATAGCATGTGTACTAAAAGAAAATATATTTCCCTCCACCTGAAGCAAGGCCAGGAATATGAACAAATACAAATTTAAGCCATATGAAATCATGCATATACAGGCCAAAGACAATACGGGCCGAAATTGCACCTCTTGCTAAGGCCTATTAGTACCTCAAATCGGTGGCAGAGTGCAGTGGCCGCCGAGCTCCCGTCAAATGGCCGCCGATATCGGTATTCTCATGACACGGTCTTGCAACGGTCTGATGCCCCGTACCTCTTTCCCCTCACTTCCGCGACGGTGATTGACAGCACTCTTAAGTGCATCTTCACTGTGCGCACCGCCAAGGCACTAGGAAGGAAGCGAGATTCTCCTCCAAAAGTCGTGCGGCCGCTTAGCAGTCCCAAGAGTTGCTTTTTTCAGGTGTTGCATCATTAAAGGTTTGTTGATTTAAAAGAATTTCGTGTCAGTGACTTTTCTGCATTGTTAGACTTGCAGTGCAAAGCTTCAGTGTGCACTGCTTGCTGAGTGCTGGAGGCACCGACCACCTGTCGAAGAGGGAGGCCACTTCGAGGAGGTTGCACTTGTGGAGGGTCTTGAGATGGGGACAGTGCTTGCAGACCAATGCCTCCTGTGCATTGTGCGTGCCACCGAGACATGGAAGAAAAGGCGGCGCCGGCGGCAACGGCTGCAGAGGCAGCGGGCAAGGACTGCTGGCATCATAGCCGACCAGCGTGGAGAGGGCCAGGGAGATGGACACAGAGGGCAAGCAAGAGAGGTGCCACACGAAGGCCCTCAGCAAGGGACTCCACCAAGGATGAGAGTCCGGTACGCCATCCCCCCTCCCCCCCACCAGATAATGGGCCAGCAGTCTAGGAGGCAGCCTGCAGAGGAGCCAGATGCTGGGCAACAGCAGCCTGTAGAGTTGGAGGAGGCAGAACAGCAGCAGGGAGCAGCCAATGAGTTACCTCACATAGCAAGACAGCCACACAAAAGTGGGGGCTAGAGGGCATATCGCGGAAGGGTCTTCCGGCAATTTGCATACACACGTATGAGTGATGATCAGCAGAGCAGGTCTCCAGTCATCCTGGTTAATCCTTGCCACCGGATAAAGGCCGAGCTCGGTGTGCAACGGTCACCACACGTTAAAAAAATCCATGCACAGGCATCTTCCACCCCTGGAGTTCAGGACTGGAACATCGGGTCCTTCATTGAAACATCTGTGAACTCTTGTGGAAGCAAGTCATCCTCGTTCGAGGGACCGCCTATGATGATGATGATCAGTGCCTTCGCAGACTGAGATTCCAGAAGGATGTTGTCACTGAGCTCTGTAATCTCCTATAGCTGGAATTGGAGCCACAGACATGGGTGAGGGCAGCCCTGAGTGTGGCATTGAAAGTCACTATAGCCCTCAACTTCTATGCCACAGGCTCATTCCAATCTGTCACTACGGACATCTTCAACATTTCGCAGTTTGCAGCCCACACAGCAATACATGAGGTCACAGATGCTCTTTATGAGAGGAGGGCCGACTACATCTCCTTCTCCATGAACAGGGAGCAGCAGTTAGAGCGCCAGTCTGCTTTCATGTGCATTGCGCACTTCCTCAGGGTCCAGGAGGCGATTGACTGTATCGATATAGCTCCCAAGGCACCACACCAGGCTGCTAAGCAGTTCAGAAAACGCAAGGCCTTCCTGTCACTCAGTGTGCAACTAGTTTGCGACCACAACCACAAGATAATGCACGTAGATGCTTGGTTCCCTGGCAGCACCCACGACTCATTCATGGTGTACCACGCGTCTTCACTGGTCCCAAGGTGACAAGGGCTACGCGCTGAGCACTTGGCTCATGACTCCTCTGCGCAACACGAGAACTGGTGGGCAGGTGGCCTACAATGAGAGTCTGACGGCCACCAGGGTAATAATCAAACATACTAGAGGCATTCTGAAGTAGAGGTTCCGTTGCCTCGACCACTCAGGGGGTATGCTGCAGTACTCGCCTGAGCGTGTCTCCAGATTTGTGGTGGTGTGCTACATACTCAACAATCTCGCCATCATGAGGGCACAGTCATTAGAGGACGACGCAGCAGTGGCACCTGTGCAGGAGGAGGAGGGAGAGGCCCATGAGAAGGAGGAGCAGGAGGAAGAGGCTCAGTAGGAGGAGCAGGAAACGGGTTGGCAGCCTCACAGGAGGCGGTGTTCCCATCCTAACCCTGCAAAGAAAGCACAATGCTGTCTCACAGCTGCCCGCTTCTCATAAGTCAATGCCCACTTAAGCCTGCATCTGGCTGTTTCCATGGGCCAACCTGTGAACCCTCTCACAAACCATACCCACACACTGAAATGACAGATCTGATCACAAATTCCAAACACTAAATAAATATTTATTACAACCCAAACAATAGGTCTCAAAAACACTCACATGATCCATTATCCCTCTTACGCAGACCTATCCTTAAAGTATGCCGCAGTGTCTCTGCTGTGGCTGCCTCATGGCTTTGGGAAGGCAGCAGTGTGTGTGTAGAGGAAACTTCAGATGTCCTTCTCAGATGTCCCTGACCAGCTCTGGCACTGGAATGGCCGGCTGAAGAATGGGCCAAATCCTCCTGTGCACCTTCAGTTGGAAGTGGCTGTGGGGAAGCTATGCTTAGCAGCAATTGCGCAGTGGTATCTATCGGTTCAGGGTTGCTGTGAGCCGTAGAGGCAACATCAGTATCCTGCACCAAGGAACCATAGTCACTCCCCTGGGGCAGGAGCCCACCCCCTCCACCTAGCTACTGGATCTTTAGGCCCCTGGTGGACCATGGTGGACACAGCCACAATGGCAGCAGTCAGATGTCGCTTAGCCTCCAGCTGATACTGCCTTCAGTTCGTCTTGACCTTTCTTTGCACAGGATGGCCACTGCCCTGGAAGCTCAGAATGCAGCACCACTCTACAAGCCATCAGAGATGAAAGCAGTCAGAGGCTCCGTACCCTGTTGCTCAGAGTTTCCATGGCAGTGGCCATCCTGTACAAAGAAAGGTCAAGATGAACTGAAGACACAGCTGCAAAACCTGTCCTTTAAGCAGGCCAGTGAACAGCTGCATCATAAACATGATAGTTTTGAATCAACTGGATAAGAGGGGAATTTTGCAGTGTAAACACCACACTGCAGCCACACCACTGAAAACAGCCATTACTACCGGGAATTAAGACACCGCTCCGTTTATGACCAAAAAAAGAGCAATTTCGATCTTATTACCATTGCATATCATATCGTGGTAATGGACGGTCAAATTTCACAAAAAGTGGTGATTAGACAAAATCTTTCTGTTATGTTTACATTATTACTAACATGTAGAGATCAATTTTTACCTTCACTGTTCGGGGCAGTAAACCGGCAGAACAGATTGCTCACCAATTATAGAAAGAACCTGATTTTAATTTCCATTGGTTTACCACCCAAACGGTGAAGATGAAAATTACCTCCACAGTGACCAAAGAAAACAGAGTGGATATTGGCACCACTGTGTCAGCCAATGAATTGGAGGCAGGATGTGACTTATAGTTTTAATTTACAGAGTCTACAAACTGATGACCAAGATGACAGCAAACAGAGTCTCCCGAGTACAACAGGATTATTTCTCCAGCAAATTGCAGTGAGTGGAGGATTGTTACACAATAGAAATTTATATGCTTAAAATCAATCCCAGTCATTTGCAGCAGTGTGATTGATGGAGGAATTACCTAATCATCTCCATTCTGGCCGAGACTTGTGGTGTCACTGTATGCAGACAGAAAAAAACCTCCTTCCCGCCTCATAAGTTAGTTAGCGTTGCAATAAGACTAATGTTATGTAAGTACATCATCATAGACAGTTCTTCGAAATCGAGGAAGAGTTCTTAGATGGCTGTAAAGTTCAATACGAGAACCAGTCTCTGTCACAGGTGGGGTAGTCGTTGAAGGAAGGGGTGGGTGGGACTGGTTTGCCACACGCTCCTTCCGCTGCCTGTGCTTGATTTCTGCACCTTCTCGGTGACAAGACTCGAGTTGCTCTGCGCCCTGCCGGAATGCACTTTCTCCACTTAGGGCGGTCTTTGGCCAGGGTCTCCCAGGTGTCAGTGGGGTTGTTGTACTTTATCAGGGAGGCTTTGAGGGTGTCCTTGTAATGTTTCTGCTGCCCACCTCATCTAGCAGAGGGTGCCTATTCCTGGATAATCCTCTGCCATTCAGTTAATAAAATTTTTGGCTGAGATGTAGAGGATCAACAAATTAGAACATGTGTTGCTGAAATAGGATCTGAACCATGATAAATATAGAGACAAATTTTGCCCCAATATTAATATGAAGGTGGCTTCTGAGCTGGGGAGGGAAGTGGGGTGGAATTGCGTGAGGGAAACCCGGAAGTCAACTGAACGGGTCGGAATCTTCCACCGCAACTCAGTTGTACGAATTTGTTTTGACTTCTGGGTTACGGATCTCTAAGCTTTGCAGTGGGTGTGAGGCACACCTGCATGGAACGACCTCAGCTGTATTGAAAGGGACAATGCGCAAATGTAAATTAGATATGTTTACAATGGATGGTGGAGATAGAACAAGTGCAGCACCCAGATTTAATCCGTGTTATTTCCAGCACCTCTGCCCTCACCCCTTCCCCTCCCTCCCAGAACCACGACAGGGTTCCCCTTGTCCTCAACTTTTACCCCACCAGCCGCCACGTTCAACGGATCATCCTCCGCTATTTTCCCCAACCTCCAGTGGGATTCCACCACCAAGCACATCTTCCCCTCCCTCCCCCCTCATCATTCCGAAGGGACCGCTCCCTACGCAACAGCCTGGTCCATTCTGCAGTCCCCCCAAGTACCTCCTTCCCTTGCCATGGTACCTTCCCGTGCAATACATGCCCTTTTAAGTCCTCCCTTCCCACTGTCCAGGGCCCCAAATACTCCTTCCAGGTGAAACAGGGAATTACTTGTACCTCTTTCAATTTAGTATACTGTATTCGCTGCTCACGATGTGGTTTCCTTTACATTGGGGAGACCAAACGCAAATTGGGCGACTGCTTTGCTGAACACCTCCATTCAGTCTGTAAGCGTGACCCCGGGCTTCCGGTCGCCTGTCACTTTAATTCTCCGCTCCACTCCCACTCTGACCTCTCAGTCCTCGACCTCCTATACTGTTCCAATGAAGCTCAACGCAAGCTTGAGGAACAGCACCTCATCTTTCGTTTAGGCACTTTACAGCCTTCTGTACTCAACATCAAGTTCAACAATTTCAGACCATAACCTCTGCCCATATTTGCTCCCTTTCCTCCTTTTTTTTTAAACCCCCCCACCCCTCGATCTTATGTATTTTTTCTCTCTCTGTTTCCCCTGGCAGCTGGTAATTATTCCACCATTCACACCCTAACTAGACTCATCTTTTTCTAACTTCTCAAGTTGACCCATCATCCCTTTTGTCTCTCAAATCTCTCCTGCCTTCCACCCTATCACAGACCTTCCCTTTTGTTCTTTCCTCCCCTCCCGCTTTCATGTTCCTTAAGAATTTGTTAATTTTGAACATTTGCCAGTTCTGACGAAGGGTCACAGACCCGAAGCGTTAACTCTGTTTCTCTCCACAGATGCTGCCTGACCCATTGAGATTTCCAGCATTTTCTGTTGTTAACCCAGATTTAATTGCCGCCTCACTGGAATTACTGCAAGGTACCGTTAGGAGGAGACGAGACATACTTTTCCCAGCAATGGGAGGCTGAAACGTGCTGCTTTCACCAAGAAGTTGTGGTTGTATGTAGCTGAGGAGGTGAGCAGCAGGAGCATTATGCCCAGGTCATGGGTACAATGTAGGAAGTTGTTTAATTACCTAACCAGGTCAGGAAAAGTGAGTACATTTGCTGATTCAACTACATTCTGTGCTTTAAACCCCTGCCCTTGAACTCTCTCTTGCGAAGCATTCTCCATCACATCACTCCTCACACCCACTCAGTTTTCTGCAGCGGCCAGCCTTCACTTTCGATGCATTTCATCACCTCTACATTTATCCACTCACCGTTCACACTCACCCCAATCCTTATGCAATGTGATGCATCTGTCTTATAGTCACCCTAACTGAATCCATCTGATGAATACCTGACCTTCATTCACTCACAGGGTTGTTTTTTCACCCCTTGTAGCAGAAGAGAGTGCAAAACGCAAGGGAGGGGAAGAGGACTGGAGGTGGACCACCACAAATAGTCTAGCTCACTGATGTCCTGGAGATTAGAGGCACATCTGCATCCCTCTCAGTTGGAGATGAAGAGACAGGGAGCTCGCAGATAGCTGGTGATAGAATCACAAATCTCTCTGACACAAATATATGCCGACTTTATTTAATCAATAACTAAACTACGAGGGGGGGTTGTTGGAGGAGGAAGAGGAGATGATGGAAAAGGAGATGACGGAGGAGGAGATGAAATGGAGATGATGGCGTTTTCATACTCCCAACTCCCAAAACAAAGTTTGCTTTGTGGTGGCTTTTATTTCAGCATTGTGGCCAAGAGGATGGTGTGATGGTCAGTAACAGAGGGAAGGTAAGGTGTGGGATTAATATTGAAAAGGGAATTGGGGCTGTGGTCACCACAAGTGGATGATTCCATCCTGGATATCACAACCAGAAAGGAGCTGGCTGGGTTGCTCCCCTCCTTCTCATTCTTCCCCTTCTGCTTCCTCCTCTTCTGTGGCTTCCTCTTCTGTGGCTTCCTCGTCCCTTTATGAGCGAATGCCGTAAATCTGAAATTACAGCATAAAACGCTGGAAATACTCAGCAGGTCAGGCAGCATCTTGGCCTGAGATGTGAACACTATTTATATCTCCATGGCTGTTGCCTTACCTTACCTGCTGAGTATTTTCTGTCTTCTCAAAGGCCTTCCTTTACCATCCCAGGTCCTGTAAGCACCCAGTAGCACTCCCTGCACACTTTTAACATCTATTGCAGCAAGCCACTACTTCAGTAAAATTTTTTAAAAACAGTCCAAAAGCTTAAATGCAAATTTATCTGAAAGATGGTCCCTTTAAGAGGTGCTGACAGTGCCTCTCTGAGTCTGCTTGCATGCTGGGTTTACCTGGCAAGCTTAGGACTCAGCGCTGAACTCAGAGCAAAGATCCAAGATCGCCGTGGTGATGTTAACTTGCTGTTGCACGTCAACTGACATCACCGCTCCTTCATTTCACTTTGCAGTGTAATGCACCTTACTGGCAGCACTGACGTGCCTAGGAAAATGGAGGATGCCGTGGGACCCGCCACCAACTGGTGAAAGAGAGACGGTCGGCCTCTTTTCACGATTTTTTGACAATAACAGGTGGCGTAAAGCCCTCAAATTTTGGCCCATAGAAACATAGAAATTTACGGCACAGAAGGAGGCCATTTGGCCATTGTGTCTGTGCCAGCCGAAATAGAGCTATCCAACATAATCCCACTTTCCATCGCTTGGTATGTAGTCTTGGAGGTTACGGCACTTCAAGTGCATATCCAAGTACTTTTTAAATGTGTTGAGGGTTTTTGCCTCGACCACCCTTTCAGGCAATGAGTTCCAAACTCCCACCACCCTCTGGGTGAAAAAGTTCTCCTCAACTCCGCACTAATCCTTCTACCAACGACATTAAGCCTATGCCCCTTGGTTATTGTCCTCTGCCAAGGAAAATGGGTCCTTCTTATGCACTCTATCTAGGCCCTTCAGATTTTTATACAGCTCAATTAAGTCTCTATTCAAAAGAAAACAACCCCAGCCTATCCAATCTTTCCACAAAGCTAAAATTCTCCAATCCTGGCAACATTCTCGTAAATCTCCTCTATATCCTCTCTATTGCAATCACATGTGTCTAGTAATGTGGTAACCAGAACTGTACGCAGTAGTTTAGCTCTGGCCTAACTAGTGTTTTATACAGTTCAAGCATAACCTCCCTGCTCATATATTCTATGCCTCAACTAATAAAGGAAAGTATCTCATATGCCTTCTTAGCCACCTTATCTACCTCTCCTGCTCCCTTCAGGGATCTGTGGACATGCACTCCAAGGTTCCTCTGTTCCTCTACGCTTCTCAGTATTCTATTATTTATTGTGTATTCCCTTGTCTTGTTAGCTTTACCCACTTCTCCGGATTGAATTCCATTTGCTACTTTTCTGCCCACCTGATCAGTCCATTAATATCTTCCTGCAGTCTACAGTTTTCTTCCTCACTATCAAACACACAGCCAATTTTTGTATCATCTGCAAATTTCTTAACAGGGCTTCTACATTGAAGTCTAAATCATTGATATATATCACAAAAAGTAAGGGACCGAGTACTGAGCCCTGTGGAACCCCACTGGAAACAGCTTTCCAGTCACAAAAAACCAACGATTACCCTTTACTTCCTACCACTGAATCAATTTTGGATCCAGCTTGCCACTTTCCCTTGAATCACATGCGCTTTTCTGACCAGTCTGTTATATGGGATCTTGTGAAAAGCCTTGCTAAAATCCATGTAGACTACATCAAACATGCAATCCTCATTGACCCAAACACAAAAGCAAAATACTGCGGATGTTGGAAATCTGAAATAAAACAGAAAATGCTGGAAATATTCAGCGGGTCAGGCAGCATCTGTGGAGAGAGAAACAGAGTTAATGGCCCAGAAATTCCGATTGAGGTCTTCCTATGGGCAAACTATTGAAAAAAGGAAAAAAAAATGCGCACTTACCTGAAGTGCTGCGCTCGCTCAAACTTCCGATCCTGAGACCTTCACTCACTCAAGCCAGAAACTTGACAGATCGTAAAAGCCATTTTTCAGCGCATGCGCATTGCGCGCTGAAAACTGGCTTTTCCGATGCCTTCCCGGGTCCGTAGAAACTTCGTACGGACCCAGGACATCGGAATTTCAGGGTGACCCTTCATCACAACATTGACCCTACCTATTACTTCTTCAAAAAATTCAATCAAGTTAGTCAGACACGACCTTCCCTTTACAAATCCATACTGACTGTCCTTGATTAATCCATGCGTTTCCAAATGTTGATTAACATAGTCCCTCGGAATTTTTTCCAATAATTTGCCGACCACCGAGGTTAGGCTGATTGACCTGTAATTACTCGGTCTATCCCTTTCTCCCTTTTTAAAAAACGATACACTGTTAGCAGTCTTCCGTAACCACACTTGTAGCCAGAGGTGATATTAGGGAGTGCCTGGCATTCGGGCAGCAATGTAAGCAGCTGGTCTTGCAATGCTGCTTTGTCCTCCTCCAACTATTATTCCCCTTCCTCCGCTATGTTCTTCTCATTCAAAGATGTGTGGTGAGCCCCTTCTCCTCCACCTTCAATCATCTGCTGCACAATATTGTGCAGGGTGCAGGACACCACTATTATTCTGGACACCCTCACTGGCGAATACTGAAGGGCACCTCCAAATTTATCTAGGCACCTGAGGTCTGACAGAAGGGCAGGTATGGCAGCTCAACATTCCTGGTTACAGGGTTTCCAGACAGAATAGAGAGGGGGGTAAAAAAGGAGGGGGGGATTGCAGTATTGATTAAAGAATCAATTACAGCTGTGAGGAGGGATGATATGTTAGAAGGATCATCAAATGAGGCCATATGGATTGAACTGAAGAAGAAAAAAGGGGCAATCACACTGCTGGGAGTGTACTATAGACCCCCAAACAGTCAGAGGGAGCTAGAAGAGCAAGTATGTAAGCGACTTTCTGAGAAGTGCGAAAACTATAGGGCAGTAATAGCAGGGAATTTCAACTATCCTAATATTAACTGGGATAAAGTTAGTGTCAATAGTATAGAGGTGCGGAATTCCTAAAATGCATTCAGGAGAACTTATTTAGCTAGCATCTAACAAGCCCAACAAGAGATGGGGCATTTCTGGACTTTGTTTTAGGGAATGAAGCTGGGCAGATGGAAGGGGTATCAGTGGGAGAGCATTTTGGTGCTGGTGACCATAATTCAGTTAGATTTAGGGTAGTTATGGAAAATGACAAAGATAGACCAGGAATAAAAGTTCTCAACTGGGGAATAGTCAATTTTGCTAAGCTGAGAAGGGATTTAGCCAAAGTGAATTGGAAACGGCTACTTGATGGTAAATCAGTGTCAGAGCAGTACGAGACATTCAAGGAGGAGATCCTGAAGGTTAGAGCAAGTATGTTTTCTCAACAAAAAAGGGTGGGACTAACAAGCCTAGAGCCCTCTGGATGTCGAGGGACATACAGGGTAGGATAAAGAATAAAAGGAAGGCTCAATACTGCAGAAACTCTAGAGGAGTATAAAAAGTGCAGGGGTGCAATTAAAAAGGAAATTAGGAACGCAAAGAGAGAGCATGAAAATATTTTGCAAGTAAAATCCAGGAAAATCCAAAGATGTTTTAGAAATACATTAAGTGCAAGCGGATAACTAAAGAAAGAGAGGGCCTGACTGCAAAAGCTTCTATAGATATGTGAAGAGAAAAAGATTAGTGAAAACGAACGTAGGTCCCTTGCAGTCAGATTCAGGTGAATTTAGAATGGGGAACAAAGAAATGGCGGACCAGTTAAACAAATACTTTGGTTCTGTTTTCACGAAGGAAGACACAAATAACCTTCCGGAAATACTAGGGGACCGAGGGTCTAGTGAGAAGGAGGAACTGAAGGATATCCTCATAAAGCAGGAAATTATGTTAGGGAAATTGATGGGATTGAAGGCCAATAAATCCCCAGGGCCTGATAGTCAGCATCCCAGAGTACTTAAGGAAGTAGCCCTAGAAATAGTGGATGCATGCACTGGTGATCATTTTCCAACAGTCTATCGACTCTGGATCAGTTCCTATGGACAGGAGGATAGCTCATGTAACACCACTGTTTAAAAAAGGAGGGAGAGAGAAAGCGGGTAATTATAGATTGGTTAACCTGACATCAGTAGTGGGGAAAATGTTGGAATCAATTATTAAAGATGAAATAGCAACGCATTTGGAAAGCAGTGACAGGATCGGTCCAAGTCAGCATGGATTTATGAAAGGGAAATCATGCTTGACAAATCTTCTTGAATTTTTTGAGGATGTAACTAGTAGAGTGGACAAGGGAGAACCAGTGGATGTGGTGTATTTGGACTTTTAAAAGACTTTTGACAAGATTGCACACAAGAGGTTGGTGTGCAAAATCAAAGCACATGGCATTGGGGGTAATGTACTGACGTGGATAGAGAACTGGTTGGCAGACAGGAAGCAGAGAGTTGGGATAAACGGGTCCTTTTCAGAATGGCAGGCAGTGACTAGTGGAGTGCCACAGGGCTCAGTGCTGGGACCCCAGCTCTTTACAATATACATTAATGATTTAGATGAAGGAATTGAGAGTAATATCTCCAAGTTTGCAGATGTCACTAAACTGGCTGGCGGTGTGAGCTTTGAGGAGGATGCTAAAGGCCGCAGGGTGACTTGGACAGGTTAGGTGAGTGGGAAAATGCATGGCAGATGCAGTATAATGTGGATAAATGTGAGGTTATCTATTTTGGGGGCAAAAAAACTAAGGCAGAATATTATCTGAATGGCAGCAGATTAGGAAAAGGGGAGGTGCAACGAGACTAGGTGTCATGGTACAGCAGTCATTGAAAGTTTGTATGCAGGTACAGCAGGCGGTGAAGAAGGCAAATGGTATGTTGGCCTTCATAGCTCGGGGATTTGAGTATAGGAGCAGGGAAGTCTTACTGCAGTTGTACAGGTGAGGCCTCACCTGGAATATTCTGTTCAGTTTTGGTCTCCTAATCTGAGGAAGGATGTTCTTGCTATTGAGGGAGTGCAGCGAAGGTTCACCAGACTGATTCCCGGGATTGCAGGACTGACATATGAAGAGAGACTGGATCGACTGGGCCTGTATTCACTGGAGTTTAGAAGGATGAGAGGTGATCTCATATAAACATATAAAATTCTGATGGGACTGGACAGGTTAGATTCAGGAAGAATGTTCCCTATGTTGGGGAAGTCCAGAACCACGGGACATAGTCTAAGGATAAGGGGTAAGCCATTTAGGACTGAGATGAGGAGAAACTTCTTCACTCAGAATTCCCTACCGCAGAGAGTTGTTGATGCCAGTTCATTGGATATATTCAAGAGGGAGTTAAATATGGCCCTTACGGCTAAAGGGATCAAGGGGTATGGAGAGAAAGCAGGAAAGGGTTACTGAGGATATGATCAGCCATGATCTTATTGAATGGTGGTGCAGGTTCGAAGGGCCGAATGGCCTACTCCTGCACCTATTTTCTATGTTCGATGTTTCTATTAGAGATCATTAAATGTAATGGGTCTGAAATTACTTAATGCGTAAGGTCTGCCCATTTCCCGGCGGTATGCCGGTGGTCTGTCGTTTCAAACCACCGGCATACCGCCGAGACCAAAGAGGACAAAATTGGTCACTTTATTTTCAGCGGTATGTCGGCGGTGTGCAGCGGGCGTTAGGTTACATACAAGTTGTTTTCGATGGACGGTGTAGCACTGAACTGTGCATGCGTGATATTTTTTCTCTGTTTTTTTCCACAGAAGCGTATTACCCACGATTTCGGGAGTCAGGGGTCACCCGCGCATGTGCAGTGAGTTGAAGTTGAGGGAGAGAAAGTGAGAAAGAGCAGAAAGCTAGTCGACCGTCAGTTACTTTAAAAACACATTGCAGAGTTAAAAAATATTCATCACAAATAATAATTCTACAGTTTGAACAATAATAAGACATATTTTACAAAGCAAACATCATAACAACATAAATATAATGGAAATGTTAGAAAAAAAGTCGAAGCGCAGGAACGTCAAAAAGGACGGGAGGTTGGAGCTACCTGGCCTTCTCGAGAATACTACAGAGAGGTACTCCGACCTAACGAATGGTGGTCGTGGAAAGCCCCCACCAAAGGAGTACAATAGAACATGGGGCGAAATTGGGGAGGCTGTGTCCTCCTCAGTACCATGGTATGCACCGGGGAAAGGTGCCATAAGAGGTGGAACGACCTGGTGAGGGTACATAAGAACATAAGAATTCGGAACAGGAGTAGGCCATCTAGCCCCTCGAGGGTAGCAAGAGTAAGTAATGATTTTATTTATGCACACCCAATGTGCCATATTCCATGTAAATGCAGGTTCAATGTCACATGGGTTATGTTATTTATCTTAAGGTTACGGCGATGTATTCATGCTTTCAGACAATGACAAGAGTATCAATGTGACCCTGTGTGTCTGCGATGTTCAATGTATTGAAGATTTTTACTTTCATTTACTTCACTTTCTGCAGAAGAAGACATCTGCAACAGCAGCTGATCAGCTGCGTATGGGGGGAGGACCCATAGCTCAAGAGTCATTGACAGAAATAGAGATCCGTGCCCTGTCCGTGGTCGGTGATAACAACCATACCACCACCGGCATTGGAGCTGACCCACTCACACAGGATGGTAAGGATGGTAATACAATCCCTGGTCCTGTCATGTCATGTAATGTAACTGTGACTATAATGTTTGCCTTATGTAATGTAAGGCACGTTTAATTGCACTGTAATGTTGGCCTCATGTGATGTACTGCAATGTTGGGGCATGTAACGCAATGCATATATGTATTGTCTATCTGCAATATGTAATGCAGTCATGCAGCAGTGGTGGGCGTTCAGGGCTGAAAGATGCTGTCAGCTCCTCACTCTCAGATGCTGTCGACCTGACTACTATGGCATAGGGGGATTCTGCGCCATGTCCTGATCCTTATTGAGTGCATAAAATTATGAGGGGCCTGGATAGAGGGACCTATTTCCCTTAGCAGAGGGGTCAACAACCAGGGGTATTGATTTCAAGTAATTGGTAGGAGGTTTAGTGGAGATATGAGGGGAAATGTCTTCACCCAAGGGTGGTGGGGGTCTGGAACTCACTGCCTGAAAAGGTAGTAGAGGCAGACGCCCTCAACATATTTAAAATGTGCTTGGATGTGCACTTGAAGTGCCGTAACCTACAGGGCTACGGACCAAGAGCAGGCAAGTGGGATTAGGCTGGATAGTTCTTTGTCGGCTGGCGCAGACACGATGGGTTGAAATGACCTGCTTCCGTGCTGTAAAATTCTATGATTCTATGATTTTATGAAGCACTTCTTCAACATTCCAATGGCTTGTTCAATGACATACCTAGTGGTCATACGGCTCTCTTTGTAGCGCTCCTGCGCCTCATTGGTGAGGTTCTTCACATGTGTCTACCCTATCGAATTCATTACACACTTTAAAGCTCTCAATCAGATCACCCCGCAATCTTCTATATTCAATGGAATATAAGCCATTTATGAAATCTGTCCTCATAATTTAAGCCTTTAAGCCCCAATATCATTCTGGTGAATATGTGCTGTATCCCCTCCAAGGTCAATATATCTTTCCTGAGGTGCGGTGCCTAGAATTGAATACAATAATATAAATGGTGTCTAACCAAAGCTTTATATAACTGTAACTTCACTTCCATCCCTTTGCATTCCAGCCCCCTTTCAGATAAACTCCAGCATTTAAAGGCACTAAAGCAGTAGAAATGACTTCCACCTTAATTTCCTCACTAAACAATTCCTATGCTATTTATACACATGTAATGCAGTGACACCTGGCAGGACTAATCCTTTCTGAATATCATAATTGTGCAATACATTGTGTGGAGATCATTCTTGACACCCTTCCCGGGCTGCATTGCAAGGATTCTCCAGACCTAGCGGGACACCTGAAGCGGGACTTTAACAAGACAATTTTGTGTTCGATTACAATTCAAGTGAAATCTGGGGCCTCATTATACCTATTCTCCACTGCTAAGGTTGGATACTGGAGAGGTTTCATCAGGGTATCCCTGGTATCCAATCAACCAAGCTGAAACTGTGCTCTGGCTTAACAATGCAGCTTTTGTTGTTTGAATAAGTACAAATGAGTCGTGGCAGTTTCCTGAGTAGTGCACATTGACATGCAAAATTATATGATTAGCATCACACATTAACTGCATATTATTTGAAAAATAAGCCTTCCTGTTGAGAAAATTGAGGTGATTCTCATATTCGACCTTCAAAGCTAATGTGAGTACAGGTTGAACCTCCCTTATCCAGAACTCTCTTATCCGGAACCACCCCTTGTCCTGAACCATTCCCGGCCACCGGGTGGTACATGCGCAGAACTCCGACATGAACAAATTGAACAAATTGAAGTCCTTCCTCGCTGCCGACTCCCGCAATCGCTGGCCTGACCTTAAAACGTTCTCATGGTATCCCAAAGCACTTCATAGCCACTAAATTACTTTTTGAAATGCAGTCATTGCTGTGAAGTAGACACAAATTTCCTGAGTGCCCTAACCCCTCTATTTTCATAGAATTATTGGCCCCAAGTTTCCACATGATTTGCTCCTGATTTTTAGGAGCAACTGGTGTAGAACGGAGTATCTTAGAAATCGGAATTCTCCACATTTAGTTTGCTCCAGTTCTAGTCAGCTAGAACAGTTTCACTTTGGAACAGAATTTTTTTTTCAAAAGGGGGCGTGTCCGGCCACTTACGCCTGATTTCAAAGTTTCGTGAGTGAAAACTTACTCCAAACTAACTTAGAATGGAGTAAGTGAAGATTTTTGTACGCTCGAAAAAACCTTGTCTACACTTTAGAAAATCAGGCGTAGGTTACAAATCAGGCGTAGGGAATGGGGGGGGGTGTTTAAAGGGAAGTTTACAAACATTAAACACTTCAGTTTTACAAATAAAGAGCCATCATCAATAATAAATGATAAACACATCAATAAATCAACCAATAAATCAATCAAAAAAAATTAATAAGAAATAATTTTTTTTTTAAATCAATAAATATAACATTTTCTACTTACCGACTGCAGCACCGGGAGCCCTCCAACAGCGTGCCCGTCCCCAGCACCAGATTTACAGGTAGGTGGCGTTGGGTCGGGTCGGGGGGGGTGGTGGAAGGGAGGTCGGTTCGGTTTGGGTCGGAGGGTGGGAGGGAGCGGGAGGTCAGGTCGGGGGGAGGGAGGTCAGGTCGGATCCAGTCCGGAGACAGGGGAGGTGGGGGGAGCGGGTGTCGGGTCCGGTCCGGGGGGGGGCAGGTGTCGGGTGTCAGGTGTCGGGTCCGGTCCGGGGGCGGGGGGGGGAGGGGGGGAAGCGGGTGTCGGGTCCGGTCCGAGGGCGGTCCGGTGGGGGGGGGGGAAGCGGGTGTCGGGTCCGGTCCGGGGGCGGGGGATGGGGGGGAAGTGGGAGTCGAGTCGGGTCGAGAGGAAGCAGGAGCTGGTCGTGGGAGGAGCCTTATTCACGCAGCCCCAGTGAGGCCATTGGGCCAGGGCTAGGGGCTACATGCTTCGGGCCCCTCCTACACAGTTTCGGGCGACTGGAGCTACTGCACATGCGTGCCCACTGTAGCGCGCATTGTGCAGAGCTCCCGGCACTGTTTTCAGCGCAGGGTCCTAGCTCCGCCCCTTACAGTCCTGCTGCGCTGCGCTGAGGGTCAGAGGACCTGCAGGGAGGTGGAGAATACGGAGGGTTTTTTTAGGCGCACTTTGTGGCGCGAAAAACAGGTGTCCAGGTCGGGACTGCGCCATTCTAGGCGCGGCTCGAAACTTGGGCCCATAGAATGGAATGAAGCCATTCGGCCCATCACATCTGTGCCAGCTCTTTTAAAGATCTAGTTAGTCCCACTCCTCTGCTCTTTCCCCATATTCCTGCAATTTTTCTTCCTTTTTTATCCAATTCACTTTTGAAAGCTACAATTGAATCTGTATCCACCAACATATCAGGCAGTGTATTCCAAATCTTAACCACTCGTAGCGTAAAAAGTTTTTCCTCATGTTGTCTCTGGTTCTTTTTCCAATCACTTTAAATATGTGCCCACTTGTTATCAACCCTTCAGCCATTGGAAACAGTTTTTCTTTATTTACTCTATCTGAACTCCTCATGATTATAAGCACTGTCTATCAACTCTCCTCTGACTGTTTTCTGCTCTAAAGAGAACAACCACATCTTCTTCAGCCTATGCACAAAACTGGAATCCCTCATCTCTGGAACCAATCCAGTAAATCGCTTTTGTACCCTCTCCAAAGCCATCATATCCTTCCTAAAGTGTGGTGCCCAAAATTGGACACAATACTCTAGTGCGGACTAAACTAGTGTTTTATATTGGTTTAGCATAACTTCTTGGCTTTTTTACTCGATACCTCTATTTTATAAAGCCCAGTATCGTTTAGGATTTATTAATTGCTTTGTTTGCCTGTCCTGCCACCGTCAAAGACTTGGAGGAAATGAAGGAAATCCTTATTAGGATGGAAATTGTGTTAGGGAAATTGATGGGATTGAAGGCCGAAAACCCCCCGGGGCCTGATAGTCTGCATCCCAGAGTACTTAAGGAAGTGGCCCTAGAAATAGTGGATGCATTGGTGATCATTTTCCATCAGTCTATTGACTCTGGATCAGTTCCTAGGGACAGGAGGGTAGCTAATGTAACACTACTTTTTAAAAAAGGAGGGAGAGAGAAAACAGGGAATTATGGACCGGTTAGCCTGACATCAGTAGTGGGAAAAATGTTGGAATCAATTATCAAAGATGAAATAGCAGTGCATTTGGAAAGCAGTGACAGGATCGGTCCAAGTCAGCATGAATTTATGAAAGGGAAATCATGCTTGACAAATCTTCTGGAATTTTTTTGAGGATGTAACTGGTAGAGTGGACAAGTGGATGTGTTGTATTTGGACTTTCAAAAGGCTTTTGACAAGGTCCCACACAAGAGCTTGGTGTGCAAAATTAAAGCATAGGGTATTGGGGATAATGTAGTGAAGCGAATAGAGAACTGGTTGGCAGACAGGAAGCAGAGAGTCGGGATAAACGGGTCCTTTTCAGAATGGCAGGCAGTGACTAGTGGAGTGCCGCAGGGCTCAGTGCTGGGACCCCAGCTATTTACAATATATATTAATGATTTAGATGAAGGAATTGAGAGTAATATCTCCAAGTTTGCAGATGTCACTAAGCTGGGTAATGGTTTGAGCTGTGAGGAGGACGCTAAGAGGCTGCACGGTGACTTGGACAGGTTAGGTGAGTGGGCAAATGCATGACAGATGAAGCATAATGTGGATAAATGTGAGGTTATCCACTTTGGTGGCAAAAACATGAAGGCAGAATATTATCTGAATGGCGGCAGATTAGGAAAATGGGAGGTGCAACAAGACCTGGGTGTCATGGTACATCAGTCATTGAAAGTTGTTCCAGCAGGCGGTGAAGAAGGCAAATGGCATGTTGGCCTTCATAGCTAGAGGATTTGAGTATAGAAGCAGAGAGGTCTTACTGCAGTTGTACAGGGTCTTGGTGAGGCCTCACCTGGAATATTGTGTTCAGTTTTGGTCTCCTCATCTGAGGAAGGACCTTCTTGCTATTGAGAGAGTGCAGTGAAGGTTCACCAGACTAATTCCCAGGATGGCTGGACTGACATATGAGGAGAGACTGGATCAACTGGGCCTGTACTCGCTGGAGTTTAGAAAGATGAGAGGAGATCTCATAGAAACATATAAAATTCTGACATTACTGGACAGGTTAGATGCAGGAAAAATGTTCCCGATATTGGTGAAGTCCAGAACCAGGGGACACAGTCTAAGGATAAAGGGTAAGCCATTTAGGACTGAGATGAGGAGAAACTTCTTCATCAGAGAGTTGTTAACCTGTGGAATTCCCTACCGCAGAGAGTTGTTAATGCCAGTTCATTGGATAGATTCAAGAAGGAGTTAGATATGGCCCTTATGGCTAAAGGGATCAAGGGGTATGGAGAGAAAGCAGGAAAGGGATACTGAGGTGAATGATCAGCCGTGATCTTATTGAATGGTGGTGCAGGCTCGAAGGGCCGAATGGCCTACTTCTGCACCTATTTTCTATGTTTCTATGTGTTCTCCCTTTCCTTCAGCCTGTCTATGTCCTCTTGAAGTCAATTACCATCTTCCTCACTGTTCACTCCACTTACAAGTTTTGTGTCATCTGCAATTTCAAAATTGCGGTCTCTAAAAGCTTCCCCACCAGCAGCTTGATTCTCTTTTATATTTTCAACAGCTGGCTTTGTTCCTGGTCCCTTGGAATTTCAATGATTGTTATTCTTTATGTTTGCATTTCAGTTATGTTCTGCCAGGAACAGTAAGGAACACACCCTGCCTAACAGTAACCAGGAGGGGAGATGGCAGTTAAAATTGAGTGGGGTCTTATACACGCTGTTCCCACCTCGATCAGGCTGATTGCAATTTTATATTGTGGATGGCAAGGACAGCCACCCAAAGTCGGTGGGTCCTCTGTAAATATGCAGTTTGGGCGCCAATAACATCCTCGGGGCCCGGTCTGCTATGTTAACATAAGGTCTGAGTGGGCGAGCAGTGGAGACTTCCCCGCTAGACCAGACCTGCCATGAGCAGAAGCTAGGGCCAGAAGAGATCCAGCAAGGTAAGTTTTAATTTTTTTTCATAGTTTTCTCACAAGGAAATATCAGGCCTCGCCTGATCTGCGCTTCCCCACCAAAAAAACTGGGATTTCTAGCAGCCACTTACCAAGGGACCACCTCCGAGCCGCACAATTTTAATGCCTGGCCAGCTGTATCCCACCCGATTCCTGGCCCTTGGGGTCGGGAAGCTGAATGCTAACAGCGGCCAAGCCTCCTTGCTTCCATTCCCAGATGGGTCAGCTGTCTGCTTGGCTACCTGAAAGATACAATCAACTCCAGAGAATCAGAAAACTTGTAAGACATAGCATCAGATTTAACAGAGGTAATGAGCACATTCGGGGTGCATAGTGACCAGGATGATCGGCATATATCTGGCACATAGAAAGTGATGCAGATGGAGCGAGTTCAGTAACTTATTAAAGGCTAAGGATACAAAATGATGAAACAGAGAAAACAATGTAAGGCACGATGTGATTCCGATCCCTGGGACTGCGGGACAGGTTCCAGGGATGCAATGGCCTATACAGGATGCATGAACTGAGAGAGTAACTAGTACTGTAAGGAAGTCTTCAAATGCTCTACCAGTAACAAGTGGTGGAAACAGAATCAATAATAGCTTTTAAAGGAGTGGTAGATAAATATTTGAAAAAAGAAACATTTAAGAGTGTGTGGAAAAGTCGAGGGAATGAGATTAAGTGGATAGCTCTTTCGGAGAGCCAGCACAGAGTTGAAGACCAGATTGGCTCCTTCAATGTTGTAAAATTCTATGGCTCTAATTTTATCCACATAAGATAAGAATTAGGAGGAGGAGAAGGCCATATGGCCTCTCGAGCATGCTCCGCCATTCAGTAAGATTATGTCAGATCTTTGACCTCCATTCCACTTTCCTGCTCTATCCCCATATCCTTTAATTCCTCTGGAGTCCAAAAATCTATCTATCTTAGCCTTGAATATATTCAACGACTGAGCATCACAGCACTTTGGGGCAGAGAATTCCAAAGACTCACAATGCTCTGAGTGAAGAAATGCCTCCTTATCTGAGTCTTAAAAGGCCTGCCCCTTATCCTGAGGCTATAATCCCCTAGTTCTTGACTCTCCAGCCAGGGGAAACAATCTCTCAGCATCTACCCTGTCCATCCCCCTCAGAATCTTTTATGTTTCAATGAGATCACCTCTCATTCATCAAAAGTCCAGGGAGTATAGGCCCAATCTACTCAATAGCTCCTCACAGGACAATGCTCTCATCCCAGGGATCAATCTAGTGAACTTTTGTTGCACTGCCTCCAAGGCAAGATTATCCTTCCTTAAATAAGGAGACCAAAACTATGCATCATACTCCAGGTGTGGTCTCACCAGAGCCTTATACAATTGTAGCAAAACTTCCTTACTCTTGTACTCCAACCCTCTAGCAATAAAAGCCAACGTGCCATTTGCTTGCTGTACCTGCATGCTAGAAATTCATTTTTTGTCCATAGCCATAGTTTTTGCGCAAAATACCGCTAATCACACCGTCATTTTTTAAAGGCCTAAGTTCTGTTACAAAATGCATCCAGCAGTAAAAATCGGTGTTGCTTAAGGATTTGCGGCGGAAACTGCAGTCCTCGGCAACTTTAGTCCGAGGCCGATTACCACTGTGAGAGAGGCCTTGGGAGGGGGGAAAACACAAAAAAAATAGCAACAAAATATAAAAAATCACAAAACATTCACAAGACACTTAATTATTGAATCGCTGAAAAAGAAGTAAAAAATAAAAACTTTAACTTAACTTTTTTGCATACCTACTTTTTTTTTTGAGGCTGCAACGCAGGTTTTTCTTGGGTGTTTTTTTTCGCCCATAATACGGGTGTGCCAAAAGTCCAAATTGCAGCAATAGTGATATTTCCAGTCTTGCACGCCAGCGGTCCTCTTTTCAACGGTATTTCAAAACTGCCGGCGCAAGACTTCGCCGCAACTAGCGGATCACCATTTTTCACCCAAAACGGCGAAATATCGGCGAAAAAACGGGCGCAATGTTGGTGAATTTCCAGCCCTCTCTATGTTTGTTGTACTAGCATGCCCAAATCTCTCTGAACACCAACATTTAATAGTTTTTCACCATTTAAAAAATATTCTGTTTTTCTATTCTTCCTACCAAAGTGAATAACCTCACATTATACTCCATCTGCCACCTTATTGCCCACTCATTTAACCTGTCTATATCCCTTTGTAGGCTCTTTGCGTCATTGTCACATCTTATTTTTCCACCTAGCTTTGTATCATCAGCCAACTTGGATACGTTACACTCAGTCCCTTCATCTATTCGTTGATATAGGTTGTAAATAGCTGAGGCCCAAGCACTGATCCTTGCAGCATCCCACTAGTTACAGCCTGCCAATTTAAAAATGACCCATTTATCCCTACTCTCTGTTTTCTGTCCGTTAACCAATCCTTTATCCATGCTAATACCTAACCCCTAACTCCATGAGCCCTTATCTTGATTAACAACCTTTTGTGGCATCTTATCGAATGCCTTTTGGAAATCGAAATATACTATATCTATTGGTTCCTCTTTATCTATCCTGTGAGTTAAATCCTTAAAAAACTCGAATAAATTTGTCAAACACAATTTACCTTTCATAAAATCATGTTGACTCTGCCTAATCATATTATGATTTTCTAAGTACCCTGGGCCCAATTTTGGCCATGACTTGCATCAACTTTTTTGGAGTAAGTTGTTTTTTGTGGCGTAAGTTAAAAAATGCTATTTTCTCCCAAAAATTTGTTCCAGAGTAAGTCAATTAGGTACGATTTTTTTTTAGTTTAGTTTTTTTTCAAAAGGGGGCGTTCCCAGTCACTTATGCCAGTTTTGGTCATTTATGCCACTTTGGCCAGCAAAACGTACTCCAAATCGACTTCGGTCAGCGTATGTGGCCAGCTCTGAAAAACATTGCAGGCAGTTAAGAATTCAGCGCAGGTTAGTACATTTAAAGCATCAAGACTTACAAAGCACTAAACAAAGCACAAAAATAAGCATTCACTAACAAATAAAAATACAAGAAAGCTGAGAGGACCTGCACCAAGACTTACAAAGCACTAAACAAAGGCCAAAAAGTAATAAGCAATCAATCAATAACAAATAAAAAATAGAAGACCTACCTTTATGCCAGAATCAAGTTTTTTTTTTAAAGTCCCCCCACCCCATCAAAACACTCTTTCTCCCCTCCCCCCACCCCCCCCAGTTCTCCTTCTCCTCACTCCAATCAAAACTCTCCTCACTCAACAAAGCACAACCATCAATAAATAAAAAATAAAACTGAAGTCCTACCTCGGCCCGGGAAGTCAGCGGGCCGGCCGGCCAGTGCGGGAGGCCATTCGGCCGGGGATAGGTGCGGCAAACATTGGGGCATCCCTTCAGCCAGGGATAGGAGCTGCAAGCATCGGGTCCTGCTCACAGCCCGCAGGGAGGGCGAGGAGCATGCGCGCAGACTTCACTGCGCATACGTGCAGCTGCTGGCAGTGTTTTCTGCGCTGGGCTGTTGGTCCGCCCCCCACTTCACTATCTACGCCACGCTGGGACACCGGAGACTCGGCAGAATGGGCAGGGTGGGGCCACTTTTTTTCGGCGCTGTTTCCAGCACGCAAAATCAGCGCATTTAAGGTAAGTGTGCTGAAAAAAGGGATTGTGGAAAATTGGGCCCCCTGTTACATAAGAACATAAGAACATAAGAATTAGGAACAGGAGTAGGCCATCTAGCCCCTCGAGCCTACTCAGCCATTGAACAAGATCATTGCTGATCTGGCCGTGGACTCAGCTCCACTTACCCGCCCGCTCCCCGTAACCCTTAATTCCCTTATTGGTTAAAAATCTATCTATCTGTGACTTGAATACATTCAATGAGCTAGCCTCAACTGCTTCCTTGGGCAGAGAATTCCACAGATTCACAACCCTCTGGGAGAAGAAATTCCTTCTCAACTCGGTTTTAAATTAGCTCCCCCGTATTTTGAGGCTGTGCCCCCTAGTTCTAGTCTCCCTGACCAGTGGAAACAACCTCTCCGCCTCTATCTTGTCTATCCCTTTCATGATTTTAAATGTTTCTATAAGATCACCCCTCATCCTTCTGAACTCCAACGAGTAAAGACCCAGTCTACTCAATCTATCATCATAAGGTAACCCCCTCATCTCCGGAATCAGCCTAGTGAATCGTCTCTGTACCCCCTCCAAAGCCAATATATCCTTCCTTAAGTAAGGTGACCAAAACTGCACGCAGTACTCCAGGTGCGGCCTCACCAATACCCTATACAGTTGCAGCAGGACCTCCCTGCTTTTGTACTCCATCCTTCTCGCAATGAAGGCCAACATTCCATTCGCCTTCCTGATTACCTGCTGCACCTGCAAACTATCTTTTTGGGATTCATGCACAAGGGCCCACAGGTCCCTCTTCACCTCAGCATGTTGTAATTTCTCCCCATTCAAATAATATTCCCTTTTACTGTTTTTTTTCCCCCAAGGTGGATGACCTCACACTTTCCGACATTGTATTCCATCTGCCAAACCTTAGCCCATTCGCTTAACCTATCTAACTATCTTTGCAGCCTCTCTTTGTCCACTTTCCCACTAATCTTAGTGTCATCTGCAAATTTTGTTACACTACACTCTGTCCCCTCTTCCAGGTCATCTATGTATATTGTAAACTGTTGTGGTCCCAGCATCGATCCCTGTGGCACACCACTAACCACCGATTTCCAACCCGAAAAGGACCCATTTATCCCGACTCTCTGCTTTCTGTTCGCCAGCCAATTCTCTATCCATGCCAATACATTTCCTCTGACTCCGTGTACCTCTATCTTCTGCAGTAACCTTTTGTGTGGCACCTTATCAAATGCCTTTTGGAAATCTAAATACACCACATCCATCGGTACACCTCTATCCACCATGCTCGTTATATCCTCAAAGAATTCCAGTAAATTAGTTAAACATGATTTCCCCTTCATGAATCCATGCTACATCTGCTTGATTGCACTTCCACTTCCTTATTTCCAGCATTTTTCTGTCAACTGATGTCAGGCTAACTGATCTGTAGTTCCTTGTTTTCTCTATCCCTCCTTTCTTGAATAGCAGGGTTATATTTGCTACTTTCCAATCCGCTGGGACCTTTTCTGAATCTAGGGAATTTTGGAAGATCACAACCAATGTATCCACTATTTCTGCAGCCATCTCTTTTAGAACCCTTGGATGTAGGCCATCAGGTCTAGGGGATTTGTCGGTTTTTAATCCCATTAGTTTCTCAAGTATTTTTTCCTCTAGTGATCTTAATTACTTTAAGTTCCTCACTCTCATTCGCCCCTTGGATCCCCATTATTTTTGTTAGACTTTTTGTGTCTTCTACTGTGAAAATATTTGTTTAAATCCTGTGCCAGTTCCTTGTTCCCCAATATAATTTCTCGTGTCTCAGCTTCTAAGGAACCAACACTTACTTTTGCTACTCTCTTCCTTCTTATCTACTTGTAGAAGCTCTTACAATCTGTTTCTATATTTATTTTGTTAATTTACTCTCATATTCTATTTTCGCCCTTTATATCAAATTTTTGGTCATCCTTTTCTGGTTTCTAAAGCTCTCCCAATCCTCAGGCTTACTACTATTTTTTGCAGCATTATAAGCCTCTTCTTTTAATCTAATACTATCCTTAACTTCTTTAGTTAGTCACATATGGATCACCTTTCCCATGGAGGTTTTATTTCCCAATGGAATGAATTCGTTGAAAATTTTGGAATATTTATTTAAATGATTGCCACTGCTTATCTACTGTCATACCTTTTAATCTAATTTCCCAATCTACCTTAGCCAACACACCCCTCATACCTACGTAACTGGCGTTGGTTAAGTTTAAGACTCTAGTGTCGGACTTAAGAATGTCACTTTCAAACTCAATGTGAAATTCTATCATATTATGATCAATCTTTTCTAAAGGATCCTTTACTATAATTTACTATTTAACCCTGTCTCATTACACAAAAGCAAGATCTAAAATAGCCTGTCCCTGGTTGGTTCCATGATATATTGTTCTAGGAAACTATCTCGAATACATTCCATGAACTCGTCCTCCAGACTACTCTTGCCAATTTGATTTGCCCAATCTACATGCAGATTAAAGCCCCCATGATTATTGTATTACCTTTGTTACAAGTTCCTATTATTTCTGGATTAATACTCTGTCTAGTGGTATAGCTACTTTTAGGGGGCCTATAAACTTCACCCATCATTGTTTTCTGCCCCTAATGGGCCAAATATCGCAGCCTCGCCAGGTGCGTACGAAGTGCGCATGCACCCGCCGAGATCTTCAAAATCCGGTTCTCGGTGCGCATTGTGCATCCGCTGAAAACTAGCTTTTCCGATCTGTCAAAATTTCTTTAGCTGGATCGCCCGCATCCCCACAGGAAGGACATCCGCAGGGCAGAAATTGGGCTATTTGCCCAGCTCTTGATTGACAAAAGTCCTTCAAACTCTTACGCCTGGTAAAAGCAGGCGTATAGCTTACTTTTACCAGTGTAAGAGTTTTAAAACATAGAAAAATTAAATGTAATCAATTATTTTTATATTAAAAGCCTTGTCCATTAAGGTAAGTTTATTTTTAACTCTATTTAAACACATTTAAAAAAAATACCAAAAAATATTTTTTTTCTAAAACATTTCAATTTCAATTCATTTTAACTATGTGAGTTTCTTGATTTTGGGGGTTATTCTCATTGATAGTAAAGGGAGCTCATACAAATGGAGTTCTCATTATTATCAATGAGAATACTAGATAGTGTCTGGTGGTCCAGGCCCACGTGATTCCAGCATATACATCCGTATGTGGAAAACATGTCCCCGTGCAAGGCCTCCAACCAGAATCCTACGTTCCTCTGGGACCAACAGGTATTTTGTACATTTTTTTGGGGTTGTAGGTCCAAAGGAAGCCTCCGACCGCAATTTTGGCCATACTGATTCTACTTCCAGACCAGTTTTCGATGACTGAGCAGGAGTGTAGTACAAAAGCAGGGAGGTCCTGCTGCAACTGTATAGGGTATTGGTGAGGCCACACATGGAGTACTGCGTGCAGTTTTGGTCATCTTACTTAAGGAAGGATATATTGGCTTTGGAGGGGGTACAGAGACGATTCACGAGGCTGATTCCGGAGATGAGGGGGTTACCTTATGATGATAGATTGAGTAGACTGGGTCTTTACTCGTTGGAGTTCAGAAGGATGAGGGGTGATCTTATAGAAACATTTAAAATAATGAAAGGGATAGACAAGATAGAGGTAGAGAGGTTGTTTCCACTCGTAGGGGAGACTAGAACTAGGGGGCACAGCCTCAAAATATGGGGGAGCCAATTTAAAACTGAGTTGAGAAGGAATTTCTTCTCCCAGAGGGTTGTGAATCTGTGGAATTCTCTGCCCAAGGAAGCAGTTGAGGCTAGCTCCTTGAATGTATTCAAGTCACAGATAGATAGATTTTTAACCAATAAGGGAATTAAGGGTTACGGGGAGCGGGCGGGTAAGTGGAGCTGAGTCCACGGCCAGATCAGCCATGATCTTGTTGAATGGCGGAGCAGGCTCGAGGGGCTAGATGGCCTACTCCTGTTCCTAATTCTTATGTTCTTATGTTCTTATGTTCACTATTCTAGAAATGAGGCCCAGGGTATTTTTACACCTGGAACTCATTTAACTCCGTTCTGAGTGGGATATCGACAGGATGTAGTGGAAAACTGCATGGCTCTGAGGCTGCCTGCTGACAGCAGGTAAATGACAGGATTGGCTGATGGCCAGGATTAGGATTGGGGGGGTGGGCAGGTGCTCGCCGGGGAGGCCTATGCTTTCCTTGTTGGGGTCTAGAGAAGCACACGCTCTTCCTAGCTCCACAAGGAAAATAAAAAACAAATGTAAAATCTTACCTTTTCGGGCTTCTTCTGACCTTGGCCCTCTTTGCCACTGGGATAGCCAGGCTGGAAACTCACTGTTGCGTCCTGTTCAGGTTGCCAACTTAAAATTGCAATCGAGTCTGCAGCCTCTGGGCCATGCAGTTTTCCATTGCATCATGTCAACTTACGTTTAACATATGTTAAAAAGGACATCTCCGGCTTTGCGGGGGGATGTCCTTGCCTCCTGCACAGAAGAGCAGGTGAAAATCCTAACCTGTCAGCTCCTGGTGGCTCTAGGGCCAGTATGTAATTTGGTCAATTTTAACTGCCCACCTTCTGCTGGGCAGGCAGGTTTAAAATCATCCCCTCTGTTTCTATTTTCCACTCCATTCTTAGCATATGTGTCTGTGTTACCAGCTTCCTAGACGTCCATGATTGTCTCTTCTAGATAGCAGCAATTGTTACCTTCTGCAAAGATCAGCTATGACCTATGATCTAATTAAGTCACATCGGCAAGAGTGCCACTCTGTGACTTACTATTAAAACAATAGAAAGTCATTTTAATTCATGATTCTAGATTTTATGATTGATAGATTTATGTTATATTGGTCAGCCACATTGAGTAACACCAAATAGAATAAATAACACAAGTACAGCCATATCATGATATAGTGTCAAGAAAGGTTTGTTGTTTGAATTCAAATTCCTTATTTGAGGTTTGTGTTATCAGTTCTCAGACAGAAAAAGAGAAAAAGGAACTTGCATTTCTATGGTGTTTTCATATCTTCAGGACATCACAAAGCAGTTACTTTTGAAGCGTGGTCACTGTTGTTTTGCAGAAAAACACAGCAACCACTTTGCACATGACTAGGTCGTGTAAATAGAAAATGAGATCAAAGATTAGTTCATCTGTTTTAGGACTGTTAGTTGAGGGGGGAATGTTGGCTAGGACACTGAGAGAACTCCCTACTCTCAGAGCTATGAGAATGGTCAGATGAGGCCTTGGTTTAATGTCTTATCCAAAATACACCACGAACGGTGTCAGCCGTGGCTCAGTGGTAGCACCGTCACCTCTGAGTCAGAAGGTTGTGGGTTCAAGTCCCACTCCAGAGACTTGAGCATAAAAATCTAGGCTGACACTCCAGTGCAGTGCTGAGGGAATGCTGTCTTTCGGATGAGACATTACTCTGATCCCCCGACTGCTCTCTCAGGTAGATGTAAAAGATGCCATGACACTATTTTGAAGTAGAGCAGGGGAGTTATCCCTGGTGTCCTGGACAATATTTATCCCTCAATCAACATCACTTAAAACAGATTGTTAAAACATAGCTGTTTGTGAGAGCTTGCTGTGCACAAATTGGATGCCGTGTTTCTGACATTACAACAATGGCTACACTTCAAAAAGTGCTTCATTGGGTGTAAAGAGCTTCAGGACATCTTTGAAAGGCGCTAAATAAATGCAAATCTTTCTTTACCAGCACAGCACCCTAATTGCAACTGAAAATCTCCTCAACCAAATGTTCACCCAAAACAATGCCGCAGTCTAATATTTCTAATGGGAAGTACTTTTTTTACAGTTCCAGTTTGTTACAACACTATTCAGGTTACAAAAGCTTCATAATAAGGACATAGTACACAAGTAAATCAAAAAATATAACAGTTCCTTACATTTACTCACTGTGTTAATAAGCATTAAACTCCACTTCAGTCCAGCTAACCCCTAATTCCCCCATCATACACTCTACTCATTATGGGATAATGTCATGGAACGTTCTATCTTGATTTGAATGTTGTTTTCATAAACTAATGTTATTGCAAAAAAAGATTCCAGCTCCAACATAGTAATGGTGCTAGGTTGTTAGTGTCAAAGAACTGTTTCTGATAAGACTTGGTGGACAAAATCTACACTGTAATCCATACCCTTACTCTATAATGTGCATTGATGCACTCTGTAACCACAGGCTACCTACATTTTTTTTTGGTGCCATAACCAACATACTGTGACTCATTAAGAGAATGTTCGATTTAATCTAAATGGTTTATCCTGGAAACATTATACTCATTATTTAAAGTAAAAGCTCTTAAGATCTTATCTTGCCTGTATTGATCCCACACTGAGATATTGTGTGTAATGTATTTCCTGTGCTTCCCAATTCAAGTGTAGCTTTGAAATGGTTATGGATTTTCATAGTTCTGGTGATATTAGCTGAGAGTACACATCTTGAAAACTTGAAAATTATAAGCAAACTAGTTTGATCTTCAGTAAGGCCTGTCTATGTGAGTCCATGTACTCTCTGGGGTGGGTGTGGGGGGGAAGTCAATTCTAATTCTACGCACCTAGCAGAAACTGGGAAGGTGGGCAGTTAAAATCAGGAGTGATCACTGCTGTTTTGTAGAGGCTTCTGGACAAGCAGCTAAGGGGCCCGCCCAAAGCTGGCGAGGTCCTAACTGACATTTCTTTTTTAGTAGGTGCAATTCTTATTTCATGCTAATTACACCGACCTGATTAAACATATCAAAGAAGCTCTTGCCTGATTACATCTATTTAATGAGGTTGATAACATTATTATTTGGATGAGATAATGGGCTAGACTTTCCTCTTTTGCGCAGATCGCCCAAAAATGGGCGTTATTTCCAGCGTGGGCAGTAAAAATGGGTTATGTGATCGCCAGATTATCGCCCATTTTCAAAACCCTAACTTTCCATTTTTGAAAATGGGCATTACCACGAGCAATCTGAAATGGGTGTTAGTGTTAAATTTTTTTGACCTTCTGCCATAAAATGTCACCAACCATAGCAACAGCATGGCAACGCTTGTTTCCCGCGTTTCAGGAGGTCAGGGGTCATAATTATATGCGCAGAAGAGGAGACAGAGAGAGAGGGAGCAGAGAGGGACTGAAAGCATGTGTGGGTGTGGTGTGTGCTTGTTTGGCTGTTGTGGGGGGCAGGAGGGAGATTCACAAGCAGCAAAAAGCCTACTAAGCACAAAGAAGGTAGTTCGCACCGAGTTTTTGTGGGAAAAATAATATTTAACATGGAAGGGATGGAGGAGGTGACCCAGCATGCTGTGGAGACTGAGGATGCTGGCGAAAGCAGTGAGCTGGGAGAGGAACAATTGGGAGGACGAAAAAGGGCGAGGAGGTTCTCGGACAAGGCAAATGTCTCCCTCATGCAGGAGGTCGAGTCACGCTGGGGTCAATTGACCCAGGGAGGGCGTGGGAACTCCACCCCAAAGGCGTACCAGAAGATATGGGCCGAGATAGCCGAGGTGGTCATGTCGGCAACCAATGAGGTGCGTGAGGGCAACTAATGTCGCAAGCGATGGAATGACCTTGTCGGATCCGCCAGAATATTACATGTACTTATATATTTATATAATTGGAATTGTAAGTGCAATGAGTGATTAAAATCAGTTGTGATGTCTTGCACTTATACCGGGAAGGTTGTACTCAAAGCCTGCGGTCACGGTGTACGTCTTTAGGTAAAGAATGATCATTTTCATTATAATCGTGATTACATCTGTCGGTTATGTGTTGTATCAGTCTCTGTGACAGTACCTAGCAATGATCTCACACAATGATCTCATGCCATGTCGTGCTGTTGTTACCTTTTACAGAAGAAGTTTTCGAGGAATAGGGCTGAGCAGAGGCGAACGGGTGGGAGGCCACCAGTCATCAACGACCTCACCGACATCGAAGAGCAGGTGCTGACACTAGTGGGGAGCCAGCCCCCAGTCGGCCACGCAAGCAACAGCTGAACCTGATGCGCTGCCACGTGAGTAAAGTATACACTATTGCGTGATGTAGTCAATAGATGCCACACCCACTCATATCTGACCAATATTATATGATAGATGAATCATAAAATTCTTCTCTAAATAATGATGTCCTTATGAGAATCATTGCAATGCAGAATTTGGTGATGGTCATGAAATGTTATGTCTGTGATGATCTTGATAGTGGTGTTGTTTTTGTCGTGCATATGCTGTGTGTAACGCTGGATTCACCTTGTGACCCTAGCACCCCCTTCTCCTTTAATAACCTCATTTATGTTTTGCAGCTCAGCCAGCAGCGCGGCCCCATGCAAGAACACCAAGCCCAGAAGGGGGGGGCGCGGGGATGGACTCGCCGGACGATCCTCTATCTGATGCTGTGGAGCACCGATTCTCGCCCGTGCATCTGCTGGGTCCCTTCTCAATGGATGACAGTGATGACTTTGAGGAACCTGCATCCCCAACCTCCATAATCCATTTGACACCAATGATATCTAGTGCCCCTGCAGCCATTCCCACATCCATAGTGGAGGTACCGGGCCCAAGCACCATGCCACAGGGCACCCCAGGTGTCTCCAGAATGGCGCTGACCAAGTGGAGGTTGGTTCGATGTGGCAGGTCTGCTCCACGAATGGCAGATCTGAGCGGGGACATGGAGGAGTGTTGACATAGGTCAGCAGATCCAACAGACAATGGGGCCATATCCCTCCAGCTAGCCAGCATGTCCACCACCATGACGGAGTATATGACGCAGATGGCAGAGGCCCTGGAGTTGATAGCCAGGAACACTGGTGGCAGAGGCCTCCTGGTGGGCCTGGAGTGCGGCACTGCACCCTAAGGTGCGGCACCCCCATTGCCAATGATACATGAGAGCCAGGAGGAAGATCTTGCTTCTGGCCCAGAGAATGTTCCCACCTTGGAACCGTCCTCTCCCGTAGCTGTCCAACCAACGGTTCTGTCGTGCTATTTTGGTGGGAGGGTTGGGGGAAGAGGCGAGGGGGCTACCTTGCTGATTTGCATTTGTGTTCTGTGTTGCTGGAAATGGTGACCATTCAAATGATGTAAATGTGATCAATTTTTTGTGGGGTGGGCGGGGGTGGGGTGGGGTGTTTTTTATAGTTATAATTACGATTTCACACAAATGGTCGGGTTAAATGTTTTTTATTTAACATAACCTTTTTGCGCATTGTCTCAGATAGCTACACCGTTACACACTGGTGACTCGTTAAATGAAAGGGTATAATTACACTTAACTTGAATCAACTTAAACTTTAACTGTCATCAAGGTGATGCACACCATTGATGTATGACCTGCACACCCAGCAGTGTTGCAGCTTTGTAAATAACAACAAGCAAAGCGCTCATTTATGAGCTGCTGACGTAACAGTCTTGCAGCTATGTAGCCACCACGGGCCCTTCCCTGCAGTCTAGAGTGGGGTGGGGGCATGGTTTCAGCATCAGCCTGATTGTCGGGCCCGAGGTCAGCGTCCACCTCCTCGTCCTCCTCTTCCTCTCTCTCTTGAGGTGGACCGCCAGTCCCTTCTGGCAATTCTTGTCGCCTCCTGATAGCCAAGTTGTGCAGCATTGAGCACACCACCATGAATTGAGCTACCTGCTCAGGGTAGTATTGGAGGTCGCCTCCTGAGTAGTCCAGGCATCTAAAGCGCTGCTTAAGCACTCTAATGGTTTTCTCGACGATATTGCGAGTGGCTCTGTGGCTCTCATTGCATCGCTTCTCGGCCTTTGTTTGGGTGTCACGCAGGGGGGTCATCAGCCAGGTGGCGAGGCCATATCCTTTGTCACCAAGCATCCAACATTGACCTTGTGGCTGACTGGTAAACATGTTAGATACAGCGCTCTCACTCGGGATGTGAGCATCATGGATGCTGCCCGGAAATTTGGCATTAACTGCCATAATTATTTGCTGGGGGTCGACCATGAGATGCACATTCAGGGAGTGGAATCCCTTGCAGTTCCTAAAAATCTCTGCATCCTGAAAAGGTGCCCGCATCGCGATGTGGGTACAGTCTATTGCTCCCTGCATCTTGGGGAAGTTAGCAATTCGGTAGAATCCTAAAGCCCTCTCAGTCTGTGCCTCCCTGGGCATAGGGAAGCTGATAAATTCCATCTTGCATGCGTAAAGGGCTTCAGTGACCTGTCTAATGCAGCAATGTTTGGCATGTTGAGATATAGTGCAAATGTCACCAGCTGAGGCCTGAAAGGAACCCGACGCATAGAATGAAAGTGCCGCAGTGACCTTGACCTCGAGGGACAGTGCAATCCTGATGGTGCTGGCAGGCTGCAGATCTTTCCTGATGAGCTGGCATATCTCACTGATAACCCTTGTGGAAATTATCATAAGAACATAAGAAATAGGAACAGGAGTAGGCCATACGGCCCCTCGAGCCTGCTTTGCCATTCAATAAGATCATGGCTGCTCTGATCATGGACTCAGCTCCACTTCCCCGCCCGCTCCCCATAACCCCTTATCCCCTTATTGTTTAAGAAACTGTCTATTTCTGTCTTAAATTTATTCAATGTCCCAGCTTCCACAGCTCTCTGAGGCAGCGAATTCAACAGATTTACAACCCTCTGAGAGAAAAAATTTCTCCTCATCTCAGTTTTAAATGGGCGGCTCCTTATTCTAAGTTCAACTCTCCCCCATCAGTGGAAACACCCTCTCTGCATCCACCTTGTCAAGCCCCCTCATAATCTTATACGTTTTGATAAGATCACCTCTCATTCTTCTGAATTCCAATAAGCAGAGGCTCAACCTACTCAACCTTTCCTCATAAATCAACCCCCTCATATCAGTGCGCAGTCTCCTAAGGCAGGTGTTATCGGACAAGTTGAGGTAAGACCGTTTCTCCCTGTAAGTGCGGGGGGGTGTAAGGTCTGGTCCTCCTCATCAGTCTGGCACATCTTAGATTGGGCACATAATGCTGTTGAATATATCTTCTGCCATCTCTAGTCTGCAGCATGTGCTTACTCATCAAGACAGGCTGAGAAATGACAGGCCCCATTCCAATAACTATCAGTATTACACCGATTGTTCACAAACAATAAATGTCCCCACTAAGACACCTAAAGTAAATTCCAATCATCCACAGTATGATAAGATGTTTGTTCACATGTTCACGTCACCTTAAAAGAACTCCAGAGTACATCCAAACTCTCCCGAAGTTGAAGCAGCCTTTTAAATGATGCGAACTGCGATTTAGAAAATGGCGTCCATTCCGCTGTGATTAGTTCAGGTGAGAGCAACTTTTTCACAGCGGGTTTGTCGGCGAGCGATATTGTCGGCGAGATGTGTGCGAGGTGCCGAAAGTAATGCTGGGCGGTAGATTCGTCAAATGTGATCTTTGCGACAAAAAATGTGGCCGGGCGGTATTAGAAACATAGACATAGAAACATAGAAAATAGGTGCAGGAGCAGGCCATTCAGCCCTTCTAGCCTGCACCGCCATTCAATGAGTTCATGGCTGAACATGAAACTTCAGTACCCCCTTCCTGCTTTCTCGCCATAACCCTTGATCCCCCGAGTAGTAAGGACTTCATCTAACTCCCTTTTGAATATATTTAGTGAATTGGCCTCAACTACTTTCTGTGGTAGAGAATTCCACAGGTTCACCACTCTCTGGGTGAAGAAGTTTCTCCTCATCTCGGTCCTAAATGGCTTACCCCTTATCCTCAGACTGTGACCCCTGGTTCTGGACTTCCCCAACATTGGGAACATTCTTTCTGCATCTAACCTGTCTAAACCCGTCAGAATTTTAAACGTTTCTATGAGGTCCCCTCTCATTCTTCTGAACTCCAGTGAATACAAGCCCAATTGATCCAATCTTTCTTGATAGGTCAGTCCCGCCATCCCGGGAATCAGTCTGGTGAACCTTCGCTGCACTCCCTCAATAGCAAGAATGTCCTTCCTCAAGTTAGGAGACCAAAACTGTACACAATACTCCAGGTGTGGCCTCACCAAGGCCCTGTACAACTGTAGCAACACCTCCCTGCCCCTGTATTCAAATCCCCTCGCTATGAAGGCCAACATGCCATTTGCTTTCTTAACCGCCTGCTGTACCTGCATGCCAACCTTCAATGACTGATGTACCATGACACCCAGGTCTCGTTGCACCTTCCCTTTTCCTAATCTGTCACCATTCAGATAATAGTCTGTCTCTCTGTTTTTACCACCAAAGTGGATAACCTCACATTTATCCACATTATACTTCATCTGCCATGCATTTGCCCACTCACCTAACCTATCCAAGTCACTCTGCAGCCTAATAGCATCCTCCTCGCAGCTCACACTGCCACCCAACTTAGTATCATCCGCAAATTTGGAGATACTGCATTTAATCCCCTCGTCTAAATCATTAATGTACAATGTAAACAGCTGGGGCCCCAGCACAGAACCTTGCGGCACTCCACTAGTCACTGCCTGCCATTCTGAAAAGTACCCGTTTACTCCTACTCTTTGCTTCCTGTCTGACAACCAGTTCTCAATCCACGTCAGCACACTACCCCCAATCCCATGTGCTTTAACTTTGCACATTAATCTCTTGTGTGGGACCTTGTCGAAAGCCTTCTGAAAGTCCAAATATACCACATCAACTGGTTCTCCTTTGTCCACTTTACTGGAAACATCCTCAAAAAATTCCAGAAGATTTGTCAAGCATGATTTCCCTTTCACAAATCCATGCTGACTTGGACCTATCATGTCACCATTTTCCAGATGCACTGCTATGACATCCTTAATAATTGATTCCATCATTTTACCCACTACTGAGGTCAGGCTGACCGGTCTATAATTCCCTGTTTTCTCTCTCCCTCCTTTTTTAAAAAGTGGGGTTACATTGGCTACCCTCCACTCCATAGGAACTGATCCAGAGTCAATGGAATGTTGGAAAATGACTGTCAATGCATCCGCTATTTCCAAGGCCACCTCCTTAAGTACTCTAGGATGCAGGCCATCAGGCCCTGGGGATTTATCTGCCTTCAATCCCATCAATTTCCCCAACACAATTTCCCGACTAATAAAGATTTCCCTCAGTTCCTCTTCCTTACTAGACCCTCTGACCCCTTTTATATCCGGAAGGTTGTTTGTATCCTCCTTAGTGAATACCGAACCAAAGTACTTGTTCAATTGATCCGCCATTTCTTTGTTCCCCGTTATGACTTCCCCTGATTCTGACTGCAGGGGACCTACGTTTGTCTTCACCAACCTTTTTCTCTTTACATACCTATAGAAACTTTTGCAATCCGCCTTAATGTTCCCTGCAAGCTTCTTCTCGTACTCCATTTTCCCTGTCCTAATCAAACCCTTTGTCCTCCTCTGCTGAGTTCTAAATTTCTCCCAGTCCCCAGGTTCGCTGCTATTTCTGGCCAATTTGTATGCCACTTCCTTGGCTTTAATACTATCCCTGATTTCCCTAGATAGCCACGGTTGAGCCACCTTCCCCTTTTTATTTTTACGCCAGACAGGAATGTACAATTGTTGTACTTCATCCATGCGGTCTCTAAATGTCTGCCATTGCCCATCCACAGTCAACCCCCTAAGTATCATTCGCCAATCTATCCGAGCCAATTCTCGCCTCATACCTTCAAAGTTACCCTTCTTTAAGTTCTGGACCATGGTCTCTGAATTTACTGTTTCATTCTCCATCCTAATGCAGAATTCCACCATATTATGGTCACTCTTCCCCAAGGGGCCTCGCACAATGAGATTGCTAATTAATCCTCTCTCATTACACAACACCCAGTCTAAGATGGCCTCCCCCCTAGTTGGTTCCTCAACATATTGGTCTAGAAAACCATCCCTTATGCACTCCAGGAAATCCTCCTCCACCGTATTGCTTCCAGTTTGGCTAGCCCAATCTATGTGCATATTAAAGTCACCCATTATAACTGCTACACCTTTATTGCATGCACCCCTAATTTCCTGTTTGATGCCCTCCCCAACATCCCTATTACTGTTTGGAGGTCTGTACACAACTCCTACTAACGTTTTTTGCCCTTTGGTGTTCTGCAGCTCTACCCATATAGATTCCACATCATCCAAGCTAATGTCTTTCCTAACTATTGCATTAATCTCCTCTTTAACCAGCAATGCTACCCCACCTCCTTTTCCTTTTATTCTATCCTTCCTGAATGTTGAATACCCCTGAATGTTGAGTTCCCAGCCCTGATCATCCTGGAGCCACGTCTCCGTAATCCCAATCACATCATATTTGTTAACATCTATTTGCACAATTAATTCATCCACCTTATTGCGGATACTCCTTGCATTAAGACACAAAGCCTTCAGGCTTGTTTTATTAACACCCTTTGTCCTTTTAGAATTTTGCTGTACAGTGGCCCTTTTTGTTCTTTGCCTTGGGTTTCTCTGCCCTACACTTTTCCTCATCTCCTTTCTGTCTTTTGCTTTTGGCTCCTTTTTGTTTCCCTCTGTCTCCCTGCATTGGTTCCCATCCCCCTGCCATATTAGTTTAAATCCTCCCCAACAGCACTAGCAAACACTCCCCCGAGGACATTGGTTCCAGTCCTGCCCAGGTGCAGACCGTCCGGTTTGTACTGGTCCCACCTCCCCCAGAACCGGTCCCAATGCCCCAGGAATTTGAATCCCTCCCTGCTGCACCACTGCTCAATCTCGGTGCGAATTATGTGCCAAAAGTAACGCTGGGCGATATTATGGGCGTTGGTTTCGCCCATTCTGATCTTTCCGTCCAAAAAAGGTGGGCGGGCGGTATTAAGTTTTATCGGCATTAATTTCATGCCAAAAGTAACGCTCACCGATAAGTGACTGAGAAATAGTCGTTACTTTCCATTTTGTGGCTAAGTGGGCGATATATGGACGTGAAACCTCATTTCAGCATTAAAATGGACGTTAAGTGGGCGGTATTCATGCAAAAATAATGGAAAGTCTAGCCCAATAAATCTGTCTGCCCTCTCAGGTTGTACGATTTTGAAGAAGAGCACGGGAGTTCTCCCCAGTGTCATGGCCAATATTTATCCCTCAGCCAATATAACAAAAAAAAAACAATGGTCTGGTCATTATCACATTGCTGATTGTGGAACATTGCTGTGCACAAATTGGCTGACACATTTCGTACATTATATTCGTGACTCCACTTCAAAAGTACTTCATTGGTTGTAAAGCATTTTGATACATGCTGAGGTTGTGAAAGTCTCCGTTCATCCATCCATCCATCTACTCATCTATCTATCTATCCATCCATCTTTCTATCTTATCTATCTGTATAAAATGATATAAGCTGCTGCTGATCAATAGAATACTTTTCTTTTTAAACCAGTGACTTTAGCGATTATGTGGCTTACTATTGAAATACTTTCAATTTAAATAAGTTAGTTTACAATTTCAATAGTAAATGTTGGTGTATTGGAAGAAAATTGTGATAAATTTCCCTATGCATTACATGGACAAGTATTATACAGAATTTCCATGCGTTTTTGTTTCCATATTCAGCAGGATATTTCAAATTGATACTTTCTGAACTTAGATAATAAAGCTTTGCATTAGAGAATTCATCACAAAGCTCAGAGAGTGTAGATGTGCATAAATTGTTGTCATGTGCTATTCAGAGGAGGAGGGTAACAGTGTCTGATATTAAAGTAGGTAGGTATTGAATAAGTGTCATATTCGGTGAATGGGCTGTATTGAAAATGCCAAGAGTTTACATTTACCAAGCTATGGTTACGTATAAACTTGGCTAGTTCTCAGTAATCAAGGGCGGATGTTTGCTCAATAATTTTGTATTCGAACATAACATAAGAATTAGGGTCAGGAGTAGGCCATCTAGTCCCTCAAGCCTGCTCCGCCACTCAACAAGATCGTGGCTGATCTGGCCGTGGATTCAGCTCCACTTACCCGCCCGCTCCCCATAACCCTTAATTCCCTTATTGCTTAAAAATCTATCTATCTGTGACTTGAATACATTCAATGAGCTAGCCTCAACTGCTTCCTTGCGCAGAGAATTTCACAGATTCACAACCCTCTTGGAGAAGAAATTCCTTCTCAACTCGGTTTTAAATTGGCTCCCCTGTATTTTGAGGCTGTGCCCCCGAGTTCAAGCCTCCCCAACCAATGGAAACAACCTCTCTGTCTCTATCTTGTCTATCCCTTTCATGATTTTAAATGTTTCTAAAAGATCACCCCTCATCCTTCTGAACTCCAACGAGTAAAGACCCAGTCTACTCAATCTATCATCATAAGGTAACCCCCACATCTCCGGAATCAGCCAAGTGAATCATCTCTGTACCCCCTCCAAAGTCAGTATATCCTTCCTTAAGTAAGGTGACCAGAACTGCACGCAGTACTCAAGGTGCAGCCTTACCAATACCCTATACAGTTGCAGCAGGACCTCCCTGCTTTTGTACTCCATCCCTCTTGCAATGAAGGCCAACATTCCATTCGCCTTCCTGATTACCTGCTGCACCTGCAAACTAACTTTTTGGGATTCATGCACAAGGACCCCCAGGTCCCTCTGTACCGCAGCATGTTGTAATTTCTCCCCATTCAAATAATATTCCCTTTTACTGTTTTTTTTCCCAAGGTGAATGACCTCACACTTTCCGACATTGTATTCCATCTGCCAAACCTTCGCCTATTCGCTTAACCTATCTAAATCTCTTTGCAGCCTCTTGTGTCCTCTACACAACCCGCTTTCCCACTAATCTTAGTGTCATCTGCAAATTTTGTTACACTACACTCTGTCCCCTATTCCAGGTCATCTATGTATATTGTAAACAGTTGTGGTCCCAGCACCAATCCCTGTGGCACACCACTAACCACCGATTTCCAATCCGAAAAGGACCCATTTATCCCAACTCTCTGCTTTCTGTTCGCCAGCCAATTCTCTATCCATGCTAATACATTTCCTCTGACTCCGCGTACCTTTATCTTCTGCAGCAACCTTTTGTGTGGCACCTTATCGAATGCCGTTTGGAAATCTAAATACACCACATCCATTGGTACACCTCTATCCACCATGCTCGTTATATCCTCAAAGAATTCTAGTAAATTAGTTAAACATGATTTCCCCTTCATGAATCCATGTTGTGTCTGCTTGATTGCACAATTCCTATTTAGATGTCCTGCTATTTCTTTCTTAATGATAGTTTCAAGCATTTTCCACACTACAGATGTTAAACTAACCGGCCTATAGTTACCTGCCTTTTGTCTGCCCCCTTTTTTAAACAGAGGCGTTACATTAGCTGCTTTCGAATCCGCTGGTACCTCCCCAGAGTCCAGAGAATTTTGGTAGATTATAACGAATGCATGTGCTATAACTTCCGCCATCTGTTTTAATACCCTGGAATGCATTTCATCAGGACCAGGGGACTTGTCTACCTTGAGTCCCATTAGCCTGTCCAGCACTAACCCCCTAGTGATAGTGATTATCTCAAGGTCCTCCCTTCCCACATTCCCGTGACCAGCAATTTTTGGCATGGTTTTTGTGTTTTCCACTATAAAGACCGAAGCAAAATAATTATTGAAGGTCTCAGCCATTTCCACATTTCCCATTATTAAATCCCCCTTCTCATCTTCTAAGGGACCAACATTTGCTTTAGTCACTCTTTTCCGTTTTATATATCTGTAAAAGCTTTTACTATCTGTTTTTATGTTTTGCGCAAGTTTACCTTCGTAATCTATCTTTCCTTTCTTTATTGCTTTCTCAGTCATTCTTTGTTGTTGTTTAAAATTTTCCCAATCCTCTCGTTTCCCACTAACCTTGGCCACCTTATACGCATTGGTCTTTGATTTGATACTCTCCTTTATTTCCTTGGTTATCCACGGCTGGTTATCCCTTCTCTTACCGCCCTTCTTTTTCACTGGAATATATTTTTGTTGCGCACTATGAAAGAGCTCCTTCAAAGTCCTCCACTGTTCCTCAATTGTGCCACCGTTTAGTCTGTGTTTCCAGTCTACTTTAGCCAACTCTGCCCTCATCCCACTGTAGTCCCCTTTGTTTAAGCATGGTACGCTCGTTTCTGACACAACTTCCTCACCCTCAATCTGTATTACAAATTCAACCATACTGTGATCACTCATTCCGAGAGGATCTTTTACTAGGAGATCGTTTATTTTTCCTGTCTCATTACACAGGACCAGATCTAAGATAGCTTGCTCCCTTGTAGGTTCTGTTACATACTGTTCTGAGAAACAATCCTGTATGCATTCTATGAATTCTTCCTCCAGGCTACCCCGTGCGATTTGAGTTGACCAATCGATATGTAGGTTAAAATCCCCCATGACTACTGCCGTTCCTTTTTCACATGCCTCCATTATTCCCTTGATTATTGCCCGCCCCACCATGAAGTTATTATTTGGGGGCTTATAAACTACGCCCACCAGTGACTTTTTCCCCTTACTATCTCTAATCTCCACCCACAATGATTCAACATTTTGTTCATTAGAGCCAATATCGTCTCTCACAACTGCCCTGATATCATCCTTTATTTACAGAGCTACCCCACCTCCTTTCCTTTCTTGTCTATCTTTCTGAATCGTCAGATACCCCTGTATGTTTAATTCCCAGTCTTGGCCACCCTGCAACCATGTTTCTGTAATGGCCACCAAATCATACCCATTTGTAACGATTTGTGCCATCAACTCATTTACTTTATTTCGAATGCTGCGTGCGTTTAGGTAAAGTGTTTTAATACTAGTTTTAAACCATGATTTTTAGTTTTGACCCCTCCTGCAACCCCTTTATATTCAAAAATATTGTCCCTTCCTATCACCTTGTGGTTTACACTTACCCCAGTGCTACTCTGCTCTGTTGCCTCCTGCCTTTTCATCCTTTCTTGGGGTTCTGTTCATCTGAGCTCTCACCCACTCTAACTAGCTCAGAGCCCTCTCTTGGGTTCTCATCCCCCTGCCAAGCTAGTTTAAAGCCCTCCCAACCACACTATCAAAATCACTCGCGAGAACATTGGTCCCGTCTCTGTTGAGGTGTAACCTGTCCGACTTGTATAGGTCCCACCTACCCCAGAAGCGGTCCCAATTGTTCAGGAAACTAAAGCCCTCCCTCCTACACCAATGCCCCAGCCACATATTTATCTGACTAGCCTTCCTATTTCTACCCTCACTAGTATGTGGCACTGGCAGTAATCCCGAGATTACCACCTTTGAGGTCCTGGCTTTCAATCTTACTCCTAGCTCCCTAAACTCAGCTTTCAGGACCTCACCCCTCTTTCTACCTATGTCGTTGATACCAATGTGGACCACAACCACTGGCTGTTCCCCTTGCCTCCCCAGAATGCCCTGCAGTCGCTCAGTGACATCATTGACCCTTGCACCAGGGAGGCAACACACCATCCTGATGTCACTTTTGCTGCCGCAGAAGCGCCTATCTGCTCCCCTAACTATTGAATCTCCTATCACTATAGCCCTTCTCGTCTTCTTCCTCCCCCCCTGTGCAGCTGAGCCACCCACAGTGCTGTGTACTTGGCCCTGGCTGCACTCCCCAGAGGCATCACCGCCCTCGCCAGTAGTCAGAATAGAGTACCGGTTGGAGAGCGGGATAGCCTCAGGGGACTACCTTTCTCGCCATACTCTTGTGTGCAATGGTCACCCATTCCCTATCCTCCTGTACCCTTTTAATCTGTGTGGTGACCAACGCCTGAAATGAGCTATCCACGTACCTATCGTTCTGTCGGATGCTCCTCAGTGCCTCCAGTCCTAGCTCAAGCTCCGAGACTCGGCGCTCGAGTTGGAGGATCTGGAGACACTTCCTGCACATGTGATCATCCCCGTTGTGGGAAGCATCCATGAATTCTCACATGGCACAGGTGTTGCATTCCGTTTGAACGAGCTGCCCTGCCATCCCACTAGTTATGCTTAAATTACCCAGCAAAAACACTGACTCCCACTACACACACTAACCAGCTATTTAGTAATTTTTCCTCTTATCTATTGGAACACAAAATCAAAGAGATATACTCACCAGCCGATCAGCCAACCACTTACCAGCTTGGCTGTGACGTCACTTTTTGATTTCTTGTCCCTCCTCCCCGCACTGCTCACTCACCGACTGCCACTGGGCCTTTGCAGGCCGATGACCCCGGACTGCCGCTGACTCTGCTCCTCCCCGCACTCTGACGTCACCTCTTGATTTCTCACCTCTCTGTCTTTGTCTGCAGCTGGTTGGGCTGGTCTCTGGGCCTCCGTCTCCTACTCTCGCACTCCTTATCAGCTGCTCTAGTGTCAGCACTGGTAGGAAAAACAAGACAAAACAGCACCTGCCACCCCTGCTTGCCTGAACTCACCCACTTACCAAACTCACAAATGCCACTCTATGCTGCTGTACTCCTTGCTCTGCACGAGCTGCCTCTTTTTAAACTGTATCTAGGTCAGATGACTCACTACTGGTCAGTCGTTTCCAGAACTGGTTTTAACTAGCTGCTAATTGCCTCCTACTGGAGAGTTACCTTGTTTTTCTCTGCCTAAACCTGAAAGAATCTCAACTATTTAACTTTTCCCCTTTAAATTAAACTGCTACTTACTTAGAAGCTACTGATTCTATCACAATCATACAAACCTTCAGTGTGAAGTTTTCGTCTGTCAACTATTCAGATCACAGTGTATATTAAGCCGTGATGACCCATGATGACATACGTACTCAAAAACTGTGTATAAACATCTGGAAAAAAAGACTTTCTGAAAAGGGAAAGGTAACTTAAAATCAATCCAGGAATATTTGTGTGGGGAAGGGTGGAGGAATAAAGAGTTTTAGGAGTAATTTGCTGTCTTGTCTAAAGCTATAATTCATTTTATTTAGTGGTGCAGGTTATTATGTGGTGCTGTAGGCCATCAAAAATATATGTGTGTGAGGGGAAAAGCATCATACATAAATAAATTGCTGTATATTCGTTTTAATCACATCACTGAATCTTGCAATTTAATCAGAAATGCACTACTGAATAAAATATAAAAAGTCTGGTGTTAGCTCACTGATTTTCTTTCATAATAATCATAATAAATAGGAGCAGGAGTAGGCCATTTTACCCTTCGAGCCTTCTCTGCCATTCAATAAGATCATGGTTGATCTGATTTGGCCTCAACTCCACTTCCCTGCCCACTCCCCATAACCCTTGACTCCCTTATCATTCAAAAATGTGGCTATTTCCACCTTAAATATATTCAAATACCCAGCTTCCACAGCTCTTTGGGGTAGAAAATTCCAAAGATTTACAACACTCTGAGAGAAGAAATTCCTGCTCATTTCCGTTTTAAATGGGCGACCCCTTATTCTGAAATCCCCTAGTTCTAGATTCCCCCACAAGGGGAAGCATCCTCTCTGCATCTACCCTGTCAAGCCCCCTCAGAATCTTATACGTTTCAATAAGATCACCTCTCATTCTTTGAATGCCAGAGTTTTAATTGTCAGTACAATTTTTCTCTTAACTGGGTCCCAACAGATTTCCATTCTCGCTTATTATCTCCCCGAGGCATTCTTCCTCTCTTTCACCAGTACACATTGATGTTGATTTATGAGTCCCACTCACTTCTGTCACAGCTACAACTCTCAGTTGTATTTTTGTTCTGCCAATTATGCTTGTTTCACTATTAGGACTTTTCAGGTCTGGCCATTCTCTATCACGGACTCTATCGTGCACAGGTTGTGTTAAGGTAATTTCTTTTTGCACTCAATGCAGAGCTCAAACTTATCTGATGTGAACAGTAGGAATAATTGCTTTCTGCACTTGCAGGGACAATCTTGTATCACAGCACATCTGACAATTTGGTTTAACTGCCATGCTATCACATTGGAGTTGTGTGAATCAGTACACGAAGGTTGATTTTCTACTTGGTGAATGGCTGAAGGTTTTAAGAGGACAGTACTCTTAAACCTCTATTATCTGCTTAGTATTGAAACTGTCCCCCCCTCCTGTTTGTACCGTAAAATGTTATGACGTTAATGTTCACCAATTTATACAAGTTAGAGGTTACATGCAAGCATTTGCAGGTCTCTAGTCGTCTTGGTTAACCCTTGCCACTGGACCAAGACCTAGCTCTGTCAAGCCCATGTGGTGGCTGGCGTGCAATGGTCACCACACATTAAAAAAATCCACGCACAGGCATCTTCCACCCCCTCAATTGGAGTTTAGGTCTGGAACATCGGGTCCTTCATCGAAACACCTGTGAACTTGTGGAAGCAAATCATCCTCGTTCGAGGGACTGCGTATGATGATACTAGTATGATCTTCCTATTGAAACCCCTATGCATAGGCTAATGTTGCTCAGACCATACTCAGCAAACTGAACCCAATCATATGAGGGAGCAGAACTAATTATCAGTAGTGTAGGGGGGCTTGTATTTGTTTTAAACTCTACCCTGATTCTTTGATCTCAGAACTTATAGGGGAAAAGGATAACACGTGGCACAAAATTTAGGCTTAACCCAGTGTCAGTTTTATTAAGCAGAAAAACTAACCAAAACTATAGAACTAGACTTCTGAGAGAAATCGACTAGAGACATACAATCATCCTTTCTGGTTGTAGCTTGTAAGTTCGTGGTCTTTGGTTCCGTGACCGGTTGGTTATTCTTCTGGCTGTTTTCTGCAGTGCTGTTCCTTTCGTGTACATTCCATATTACATGTCCTTCCGTCTGTTCATTTGTTCGTTCTTTCGACTTGTGTCCATCTGTGCTTTTCCTTCTGCTGAGCTGCTTCTAGCTCGCATATTTATATCCAGGTTTTGACTGATCTACCGCCACGAGGGTTTCTGAGAATGTGATTGTATCGATACATGGCTTTGTGGTGATCCTGGTTGATTGGCTGCAATAATGGGCTCTTCTGTTTCCAGTTTGCACATGGAATCTGCGAGACTCAAAATGACTCCCCATCTTAACACCTTGTTCCCCAAAAATGTGCATCTGTGGTGATTCCTTTGCTGTCTGGTCTTTTTGCAGACTTGGCGTTTAAGTGAGCTTATTTTTCCCCACCCTGGTCAATCAAGTTCAGGGCCTCATGCAACAACTCCATTGTTGTTATGCATTAGTCAGTTTTGGTTCCTGACCACAGGATGTCCTTAATTGGGGTGAGTCACCACCTGCCCTAAGGCTGGTGCCTTTTTGCTCCCATTATCCAGTTTAATTCCAAAAGCTTGTATTAAATTTCAAAAGCTTGTATTAATCAATTTTTAGTTCATGGTCTCCTTCTGTGCTTTTCTGAAGATTAGTAACCTTACAGTAGATACAATCCTTCAGTGATCTCTTTATATAGATTCTATTGGTGATTCACCACCTCACACTCCTGAGTTCAGTAACTTCTTTCAACCAATTCTTATTGTATTGATTTTAGGGACTAGAACATCACAGACTTTAGAGTCGTCACTATTTTTCAATTTTATTATTTTCTTTCTTTTATGCAGAGCCATTGTAATTATATGTCATGAGTGAAATCAGTCACAATGCTGTCCTTGCCCTCAGATCAGGGCAAGGACAGCATTGCCTGTGGCTGTCAAGATGACCATGGCTCTTAAGTTTTATGCGTTTGGCTCCTTTTGGAGTTCTACTTGAGATATAAGCAACATCTTGCAGTTTGCAGTGCACAGCTGTATAAGGAAGGTCACTGTATAGAGGTTACACTTTCATCTTATTCCCTCGATTCAAGTGTGTCTTTATCTTCACTGTCTTCTGTCTTCCTCCTCTGACTGGGAAGGTTGCAGTTCTTAGGTATCTGAAATGAAAACTGGACAAGGTTTGAGTTGTGGTGAGGGGAGAGGATAAAGTAAGCAGTACGTGCTTACATCATCTGCAGCTTGTGAGTTAGAAGATATTATGGGATGAGGGAGAAGTGGGAAGAGAGAAGGAGGATTAGGTGTGCAGATAGCATCATCATCAATCCCTCTAACCCTGCCAATAGCCACGTCCTCAGTAATGCCCCTTCCCATGATGGCCAGCACTGTATCCTCAATGGGGGTTAAAATTTGCGGGCACACTTGTCCTCCTCCAGTTCTTTCGTGCTGCCTCCTGTTATGTGTCACCTTCTCCTGCAACAAAGCAAGATGTGTGTCAGTGAGTGTCCTGCAATAGCTGTCATGGTGAATAACTGCTGGTGTGAGTCAGCTGTGAGTGTAGTTGTGAGGCTTGCAACAGTGCTAAGTGTGTGAGGATGAGATAACGCATATCTATTGAAGTGTTGAGTACTGATTGATAGAGATTGTTGGTAGGTGGGTGATGGGGATGCAGTGAATTGAGCAATGGATGAGGCTAGTAGTGTAGTCGGTAGGATATGCCTTTTGAAGATTGAACTCACTCAACTTGACAACTCGTGTCAGATTGTTAAACTTCTTCCTGCACTGCATCCATGTTCTTGGAGCTACCCTCCTGGCATTGATCTCCACTGCTATTGGCTCCCACTGCCTTCTGAGCATCTGTTTGGAGTGCCACCTTCCCCCCTGCGGATACAGGATGTCTCTCCTTTCCACGTCTTGCACCAAGATCTCCAGTGCATTATCAGAAAATCTTGGTGCACGCTCTCGCACATGTTCAGTCTTTCCTCAAAGTATCACAGCACAGATTCACTGTTCAAAGGACTCCCACCACTTCTTTCGGCCACAATGCACCTCCTCTTTTAAGAGGTGCAGGCTGCCTTTAAGTTGCACTAGCCATTCGCTATATTAGGCCACTTAAAATGCATGCAGCCAATGAACAGCATAGGCAGTGCTGGTTGCATTCAGCAATCATTTAAAACAGCAGGAAACACAAATTTAACGTGCTGTCTGCAGTATACTAAACAGGCCGCGATCCCCATGCACGTTTCCGGGGATTATTCAATTTAACCCACAATGTCTCTTTTATATTTCAAGTACTGGTTTGTAACAATACTTGCTTTGGAGCTATGTGAGCTTCCAGCATCCAGTTCTACTGCCAGCTCTACTCCATTCAAAAAAAACTTATGCGTACTTAAATAAATGAATATGCAATACTGTGCTAAGATTTTTAATATTAGTGAAGAGCCAAGTATCCATTGGGCCACCTGAATTTTCAAATTACAAAGTTTACTTTGGCCTAGTTGCAGTTATAGCACAGTCACTGCAATTGGTTTGAGATTACTTTCGGGAGGTAGGCTCACACCAATACCCAATTCAAACTGAGGCTAGTTTGGTTTCAGTTATATGCATATTTTGCATTGCAGGAAAACTGCTTTGCAAAATGTGCAGTATAATTGTCCTGTAAGAATCAAAGTTTGCAATTACAAAAATAGTGCAGATTCTAGGTTTTACTATTTGTACCTAGATGGAGGAATGCCATAGTCACATTGAATTAGAACATGAAATTAAATATTTAAAAAATTGCTCTTACGATTACAACTTAGAAGTGGCAGTTCTGGGAATCAAGAAAATTGTGCCAAATTTTATTTTTATTCGGGTGTTATAAACTTTTAGCTATTATCTAACAGATATTGGAATTCTTGCTTTGCCACCAGTCATCTTGGCTTCTTTGTCTGACAGTTTTCATTGTTACAGTTAATTCCTACCAGAAATATGAACCCAATCATTATTTCTTCTGATAGAATCGAAGGACGGGCTCCAAAATTCACTGCATGTTCTCTGGCAATTTCTTTGCAGTAATTCGACCCAGCAGGAAGCCCAATATGGCAGGACTCGCAATATTTTTGACTTAGGCCAGTATGCCAGACAGTTTCAGAAGCTGGTGTTAGATCGAGGAAGACAGTACCAGTCTTACAGTTAGGTGGCCTGTGATTGACACTCATCAAAAGTACAGGAAATACAGGAAAGCTACTTGAAGTTTGTTTACAGAGGCTGTTGAATTAATTATTGTTACTGTCCCATGGCTTAACATCCCAATCGAGGAAGCTGATAAACAAAGCTGTAAAATCCACAATCCCTCGTGGCTATTGCTCCTTCTGCATGCCATGCCTGGACAATCAGTGTGCTGCACTATTGGGACTGTACTAGGAATCTGGCCACCCAGATATTGTAGACCACCTTCTAGAATGGCTTAATGCTGTTCCTCCAGCCTGTTGGGATCAGCCAGCCTCATAGAAGGATTTGATTCACTCCTTTCGGTAAAGCGCAAGCTTCATTCGTCACCTGGGTGCTGTTCACCATCCTGAGCTGATCATCCACGCCAACCAATGATGTTGCCAGTCACCTACTAAAAGTGACATGAGCCCTCCACAACAAACAGAAAGTACATGGTGAATAGTGGTAATGTTGTTGAAATGCTCCAAACTAGACTTCACACCATCAGAACGTGATTGTACTGCGAAATATGGAAGGTGGTAGCACAGCCACTTACGATAATATATACCCTGAGTTTTTTTAAGAACTTTGAAGGACTAGAAATTCGGTTCTCGGCGATAATTGTATTTTTTCGCCTAATTTATCGTTATGGCAATGCTATCACTATGAGGCAGTAAATTAGAGCTTCAATTTACGCAGCGGTAAAAATCGGCGTTGCACGAGGATTCGTGGCGCAAACCGCAATTTTTCTGCAACTTTACTCCAAGGCCGATGCCGCTGTGAGTTGGGCCTAGGGAGGGGGGAAAATACCGAAAAATAAATTGCAAAAGACAAAAAATTTAAAATCACAAAACATTCACAAGACACTCAACTAGCGAATCGCTGCAAAAGAATTAAAAAATAAGAATTTTAACTTAGCTTTTTTGCAGGTCTTCATACTTACCGCTGGTCCAAGGGCTGCAACACAGCTTTTTCCTTGGCGGCTTTTTTCGTTCTAAATACAGATGTGCTCAGAGCCAAATTTTTGACGAAAGTGATATTTCGAGTCTTGTACAGTGGCGCTCCTCTCTCTAGCGGTATTTAAAAAGCGTCGCCGCAAGACTTCTCCGAATTCCAAACCGCACCGTTTTTCGCCAAAAATGTGAAATATCATGGAAAAACCGGTCGCAAGGTCGGCGAATTTTTAACCCATAGTTTCTAAGCTTGTAATTGGCTATCACTAATTTTCACGTGTCGTCCAATGTTCACTGTAATTTTTGGGGCTGCGTGGCCCATTCAAAAGTCTGCGCATGTGTTGTTTTTTCAATTTAAAAACTGGCTCACCAGCTGCACGGGATCCCTGGAACACTGCCCAGCCATATTGGTGTCATCCTTGTAGGCCGAATCCCAGTAGTATGACACTGAGCAAAGATCATTGGCCTACTTAAGCCAGGCAAGGACTGACAGTTAGTAGCAAGCTACTGACCAATCTCTCTCCTGAGTGTTTGCTATAAGATGCTCCAGTGAATTATCCTCCAGTGTATATCTCCAGCAACTAGTTCTCCAGTGTATATCTCCAGAGACTGATCATACAGTGTATATCTCCAGCATTTATCTCCAGCATTGTTAGAAACTAAACATGCCTAAAAATGTATATGGTTATGCAATTAAAACTGTGACATGAAAAAATGCTGTGTTTAAACTCTGATGTTCGAATTGCAGATGGAAAGTCTCTTCAGATCAGAAAAATACTTAGAAATGCTAATGTCTTGGTTTCCTACAGAGGGTATAATTCTTTGTACTATATACAATCTCCCTGTTGTTAAGCGATTATCTGTTGTTTTTAAGTTAAGGTTTGAAGCTTGTTTATTTATTTTATGTATCATGCTCAGGTAAGATTTTAAGTTAGCTTAACATAACTGCTGGCGAAGATAATGGAAGGACGTTCATAGGATTTAACATAAACACAGGCAGTTTGCTACATCATAAAGAAGTTAACGACTGGTTAGAGTGAGAAAGTTCTGCTTTGGGCCTCTTGTTCAAAGGGTAGAGGACTAGGCTTTGTATTGATTGTACCAAAGAGAATAGGAACAGAGAGAGATGAAAGAAATTCCACAGGAAAGCATCTTCAGGAAGGTATAAACAAAGACATGTGGACAAAATCGTAAGACATCTTTAGGGAGGGTTCTTGAAACAAGAATCGAGACAAAGAACACGATGTGGTATTGGATAGCAAATATTTACGGGAACCACTATAGCTCAAAAGGTCTTATCAATATTCCGGTTCAGGCCCACCCCTAAAAGTAGAGTTAAACTGATTTCCCGCAAGCTTGTCCTCACAGACGGAATAAAGAAAGAGAGGGAGAGAGAGAGAAAGAGGCTCACAGAAGAGAGATAGAGAGGGAAAGAGAGAAAGAGAGAAGCGAGCACTAGACAAAAGGAAGAAGATACGTGTGTCAACTGTCTGTCCAATCAGATTGATATCAGCTACTTGTCACGGTTGTTAGTTTTTGCTGTATAACTAATGTGTTATATTCCATCTTAAACTCTGATTAAATACAATATAACCACCATATTGGTTTGTACTCAAACCTGATTATTAAAAGTGACCAGAGATAGCCGTAAAGAGGTTATTTCTAACAGCATATATTTCCAGTAGTCGATGCTGTGTTGATCTCAGATCAAGCTTGTTTCTACATTGGCTGCAGCACTTGTGACCAAGTACTCACCATAACCACCTTCACCGAAAATCACTGCATAAAATAGCATCACATATTATTTAGTTCAGTTCCAATGTGTGCGGTGAAAATGGGATCTATAGATTTCAAATGTCAATATAATCAATTTCTTTGCACGTTCATTTTGCAGACAATTAAGATTGAAGTTTTTGCTTTTTCATTAGCAACAACATAGTACTGACAGTAAAGTGCTTGCTGATGTAATTTGTAACTGCAATAAAAGAGGGGCACTTATGTTTCATTTAACATAATACAATTGTCAGGTAAAAGAACTCTAATGCTTTTCTCACTGTGACTATTTGCAGAATTTCTTCCATCTGCCGAAGTATGTAACTATAGCAACCTGTTACCATCTGCCATCATCCTTCATTTGTACTAGATCATATGGAGATAAAATTATTTTTTTAAACTGTAAGAAACTAATAGAATTTACAAAATCTATTCAAGCATATTATTACATTTGAAAGTTAACAGCTTTTAAATTATTATGTTATTCTTGCTAAATTATACAGTATTCCTCACTACCGGGAATACTTTTGATAATGTAGTATGCTTTGTGAAATCCTATTGCACCAATCTCTCCAGCTATTTTGGTTGGGCCTGTGGATGTAACACTGTAGGCAAATTTGTGAGGAACTTTTCGTAATAATTCAAAAGACCCAAAAAGCATCGAAGTTCAGAAACATTCTTGGGAGTGGGTGCTATTTTGGTCTTCAATTTTTATTAAATGACATGCAAATAATATTGCCCGATTTCTGACTGCCGCCCCGCTTTCCCTTGGTTGGATCTAATGGGGAACAGGGAAATGGCTGAGACTTTGAAGAAATATTTTATATCGGTCTTCTCGGTAGAAGACAATAAAAACATTCTAATAATAGATAGTCAAGGGGCTATAGGGAGGGGGGAACTTAAAACAATCACTATCACTAAAGAAAAAGTATGCAATACTTTTTAGTGATAGTGGATGCATTGGTTGCAATCTACCAAAATTCCCTAGATTCTGGAGAGGTCCCATTTAAACTGCAAATGTAACACCCCTATTTTAAAAAGGAGGCAGACAGAAAGCAGAAAACTATAGACTAGTTTGTCATTTGGAAAATGCTGGAGTCCATTATTAAGGAAGCAGTAGCAGGACATTTGGAAAAGCACTTTGAGCGATGTGTTGTCCCAGGCACAGATAGCATGACTTCAATGTGCTGTTACCTTGGCCAGTAGCTGAGGCCTTGGGGCCCAACTGCCTTTTACTTTTAGCTGCAGCCGATTCACCTCAGTTGTCTGACGACTGGAAATAGCACAAAATTCTCAGGGGTATTGGTCGGTCATATCCATAGATATAGCTGTCTGACAAACTAAATCGAAAGTCAAGTTAGGGTTGTCAACAATTTACTTCTGATATGTTCATTTTTCAACCCACAAACAAAGCAGTCACGTAAAGCTCCATCCTGAAAGTTTCAACATGACAGTGAATGGATAGCTTTTTAAAGCTACAATGCACTGAATGACACTCTCATCATTTAATTGATCATGTGTTCCAAAATGATAATTTTCAGCAATTTCCAGGGGCTCAGGACTGTAATGCTTTTCTAACTTAGCTATAATGTCCTTCAGTGGCATGTCCTTCGGCTTGGTGGGATCAAGCAATTTTTTCAAGGTTTCATACACCTCACTTCCTTTCTAAAACCGCCCGATTATGGTTTACATCATCGGGGATTTCGACAATATAATTCGTGGTGAAAAACATTTCTAGCCACTCCACATATGCTCCAAAAGTCTCTCGGTCATGATGGAACTCACCCAAGTGCCCTATTATTCCCATTGGCACAGCCATCTGGACTCTGGCAATGTCAACAGTTCAGCCAAGTGTGCTCGAAATTTACGTTGGATTTTTCAACTTTTCTGCAAACGAAGAATCTCCAACAGTCTCTACGTCAGTTGGTAGGTTTATGCACCAACAAAAATTTCAGCTAGGGAATCCAAATATCGCATTCTCATCGCCACTCTGTGGTATCTTGAGACACAGTTAACATACACACATACATGGCTGCTGAATAACAACTGTGCATAGCACATGGATTTTATTGTTATTACATCAATAGTCCACTAAGTGAAGTAGTCCACTAGAGAGCTCTATTACAAGGGTTGTTAGTCTGGTGACAATAACTCCATTTATGATTCAAGCATGAGTGGTTTTTAATAATAACAAGCTTTATTACCGTCACTATATTGGTCTTCAATTTTTAATAAATGACATACAAATAATATTGCCTGGTTCCCAGGCTCTGACGACCTCCGGGAATGGTGCCCAGGGTGGCAGCAGCCCAGATTACATTTGTAGCACTCCTGCTCCTCTTGACCCCACAACAATCATTTAAGACTTACCTTTCCAGGGCCTCTCTGGCTCCATCACCAATATAATTAGTCAGAAACTGCATGCTCTGACCAGTTCTGTTCTAAAATGACAATCAAGATACTTGTACGTCATAAGACACCGATTTGCATATTAAAAGAGGCCTAATACCTGAAACAGGTAGATTTTGGCAAGTTAAAATTGACCTCAGTGAGTGGAATCTGGGGAGATCAGGGACGCAGATTAGCTGATCGTTTTGAGAAACACCTCCATTCAATCGGCAAGCTGACCCTGAGCTTCCAGTCGCTTGCCACTTTAATTCTCCATTCCACTCCAATTCTGACCTCTCTGGCATCAGCCTCCTAACGTTCAATGAAGCTCAATTTAAACTTGAGGAACAGTACCTCATCTTTCTTCAGGTTTTAGGCACTTTACAGCCTTCCGGCTTTAACATTGTTTAACAATAGATCTTCACCACAGCTCCCATTTTCTCAAACATTCTGTAACCATTTACTCCTCCTCTGGACCCATCTTTTGTTTATATACATGTCCCATTATCATCTCCTTTTGCTTTGCAACATTATCCCTTCTGTCAATTAAACTCTCCTTTCCGACACCTATTCATAGACCTTTCTTTCTTGTTCTTTCTCTGACCCACCACCTACCCCCCCCCCCCCCACCCTTTTCTATGGTTTTGTACTTGGTTAAAAACTGTTTATCTCTAACATCTTCCATTTCTGATGAAAGGTCATTGACCTGAAATGTTGACTCTGTTTCTCTCTCCACAGATGCTGCCTGACCTGCTGAGTATTTGCAGCATTTTCTGTTTTTATTTCAGATTTCCAGTATCTGCAGTATTTTGCTCTTGTTTTAGCAGCTTGTGAGTTGGTAGATGCTAAGATATTTGGAATGTTTAATTGGTAATAGTAATTGATTTGGTTTTAATGAATTATTAATTTGCTTTTCGGCTTGAAAGGATAAATATGAATACATGTGACCTCCCCATCGCTGGAGCACTCATTAGCATAATATCTCTCTCTACAAAATAGCCAAGAGATATTCAAATAGCATTATTAGATTTGATCTTCATCAGCCATCAGCTGCCAGAGACAGTTGGATGCTTTCCATTGTCACTACTGTACCAGGCAGCTATAATGAGGGTCATTTGTTGTGCTGGTGCAAAGCTGTTCATCACACATGTGAGGGCCAATTTTCCACATGGCCGATTTTTGGCGCAGTTGTAGAGACAAAAAGCAGGAAACTATAGACCAGTTAACCTAACATCTGTCATTGGGAAAATGCTGGAGTCCATTATTAAGGAAGCAGGAGCGGGACATTTGGAAAAGCATGATTCAATCAAGCAGAGTCAGCATGGTTTTATGAAAAGGAAATCATGTTTGACAAATTTGCTGGAGTTCTTTGAGATATTATGAGCGGGGTGGATAAGGGGCAACCAGTGGATGTGGTGTATTTGGATTTCCAGAAGGCATTCGATAAGGTGCCACATAAGAGGTTACTGCACAAGATAAAAGCTCACGTAGTTGGGGGTAATATATTAGCATGGATAGAGGATTGGTTAACGAACAGAAAACAGAGAGTCAGGATAAATGGGTCATTTTCCGGTTGGCAAAAGTAACTAGTGGGGTGCCACAGGGATCAGTGTTGGGGCTTCAACTATTTACAATCTATATTAATGACTTGGATGAAGGGACCGAGTGTAATGCAGCCAAGTTTTCTGATGATACAAAGATGGGTGGGAGAGCAAATTGTGAGGAGGACACAAAAAATCTACAAAGGGATATAGACAGGCTAAGTGAGTGGGCAAAAATTTGGCAGATAGAGTATATTGTGGGAAACTGTGAGGTTATCCACTTTGGCAGAAATAATAGAAAAGCAAATTATAATTTAAATGGAGAAAAATTGCAAAGTGCTGCAGTACAGAGAAATCTGGAGGCCCTTGTGCATGAAACACAAAAAGTTAGTATGCATGTACAGCAAGTATTCAGGAAGGCGAATGAAATGTTGGCCTTTATTGCAAGGGGGATAGAGTATAAAAGCAGAGAAGTCCTGCTACAACTGTACAGGGTATTGGTGAGGCCACACCTGGAGTACTGCGTGTAATTTTGGTCTCCATATTTAAGGAAGGATATATTTGCATTGGAGGCTGTTCTGAGAAGGTTCACTAGGTTGATTCTGGAGATGAGGGGGTTGATTTATGAGGATAGGTTGAGTAGGTTGGGCCTATACACATTGTAATTGAGAAGAATGAGAGGTGAACTTATTGAAATTTATCAGATAATGAGGGGACGCGACAAGGTGGATGCAGAGAGGATATGTCCACTCATAGGGGAACTAAAACTAAGGGACATAAGGGGCCGCCTATTTAAAACTGAGATGAGGAGAAATGTCTTCTCTTCAGAGGGTTGTAAATCTATGGAATTCTCTGCCCCAGAGAGCTGTGGAGGCTGGGTCATTGAATATATTTAAGGTGGAGATAGACAGATTTTTGAGCGATAAGGGACTAAAGGGTTATGGAGAGAGGGCAGGGAAGTGGTGCTGAGTCTATGATCAGATGAGCCATGATCTTATTGAATGGTGGAGCAGACTCTTGCTCCTATTTCCTATGTTCCTATATTCCCATGTTCCTATGTCCAATTTTTTAGTAGCCCAACTGCGCCAAAAAAAAGTTCTAACTTTCGCCGGAATAAACTTTGAATTTGGAGTAGCGTAGATTGTCCTTAAACTCTGTGGGTGGAGCTTAAGGTCTGCGCCAAAAATCTAGGGTGCCAGGGTAACGACGGACGCATTGAAGGGCTGAGGCTGGAAAATGAAATAAATACCACTCCTATCCCGGGCCGAAAGGTACCCCGCCTCCGGTGCCGTGTCTTCAGCTCCACTAAAACAATGCGCTGATTTTCTTAACTTCAGGTAAGGTTTTTCAGAATGGTGCACTGCGTCATTTTTGAAAAAATCCTACTTGGCCAAACTCGCTTAAATGGCCAGAAATGGCACACCCAGCAGGTTCCGCTCCCAGTGACATCAAAAAACTGGGAACTAAAAAAATCGGATGCAAGTCGTTTACAATGGCGCAGAAACCTTGGCGAAACTTGCAGATTTTAGTCTGCTCATAAAAAACAGCATAGGACAAAAAAACGGCACAGAATGATGGCGAAAATTCAGCCCGTGGTCCCTGTTTTTCCCTCTTTCCAGGTATTGTATTGATATAATGTCGTTTTATAAAGTTCAATATTTTGAAAGGGAGTTTTCAAGGAGGTATCTGTGTAAGAAAGGCATATATCACATTTCTAGCATATGAGGTAGTGTCTCCATTGGCTCTCTTTGGGAGAAGATTTTCTCTGTGTTTTATGTGCAAAGCCAGTTTATAAGGAATTGTATAATATTTGACCCCAAGATGAGCTTCTGACCACATATCTGCGCCATCACTAAGATCGTCTATTTCAATCTCCAGAACATCGCTTAACTCTGCCCCTGCATCAGCTCATCAGCTGCTGAAACCTTCATCCACGTCTTTGTTACCTCTAGACTAAAGCCAATATCAGTAATGGTGACTTTTTGGCCGGGAGTTGCTCCGATTTTTTTTGGAGTAGGCTGCTTTTTCTGGCGTAACTTAAAAATCCCCAGTATCCCCAATCAATTTGCACCAGCATAACTCATTTAGTTACGTTTTTTTTTAGGTTCGTTTTTTTTCTCAAAAGGGGGCCCTACCTGCCACCTATGCCAGTTCTGGCCATTTAAGCAACTTTGGCCAGCTAGTTACTCCAAGTTTCCCCAGGAGTTGCTCCTTTTTTTTGGAGCAATTTGATTTTTCTGGACTATCTTTTTAGTTGCAATTCTGGCCATTTAATTTGCGCCAGTGTAAGTGAATTAGTTAGGTTTTTTTTTTAGTTCAGTTTTTTTTTTCAAGAGGGGGTGTTCCCAGCCACTTACCCCTGTTTTAGGCATTTGGCCAGCAAATAGTTGCTCCAAACTTACTTAGGCCAGCGTATGTTGCCACTTCTGTCTGCACAGAAAAACCTTACCTAGAGTTAAGGAATCGGCACAAGTAACTACATTTAAAGCACCACCAAGCACTAAACAAAACACAAAAAGTAATAAGCAATTAATTAACAAATAGAATAGAAGGAATCCTGCACCTAAAGCACCAAGACCAAAGTAATAAGCAATCAATAAATAAAAAATAAAATATAAAAAATAGAAGGAACCCTGCACCTAAAGCACCAAAATCAATCAGTAAATAACAAATAAAAAGTAGAAGTCCTACCTTAGGGAACGCAGCGGGCCACCGATGAGGGAGCCCACTCAGCCAGGGCTAGGGATGGCGTGCTTCAGGCCCCTCCCACACAGCCTGCAGCGCGTACTCATAGATTCAGACTGCCAGGAACTACTGCAAATGTGCACAGACTCTAGCTCGCATGTGCGGAGGTCCCAGCACTGTTTTCAGTGCCAGGACCTGGTTCCGCCCCCAATCCATTGCGCCACGTGCGCCACGACTGAAGAGAGGCTGGAGAGTGGCCAGAATACCTCATACGTCCTTACTATACAGTATAAATGCACACGAGGCCCATGCTTGAGAGGTCAGTCTGTGACCTGTCCTTTATTCCTTAGCAATCAAGTGCAGCAAGTGGGTGGAGCTTCCCCTTTTATACCAGAAGGTCCAGGTTAGGAGTGTCTCCCACCTAGTGGTCATTGTTCTCACGGTGTACAACTTAGGTCAGTTTATACATGGGTTACAATGCTGGTTGAATACAAAGTTTTATTGGGATCACAGGTTGAGTCTCTCTGGTGGTTTACGCTCCCTTGTAGAGCACCTGAGTTGGGGCTCCGGTTGTTGGGTGCTAGCCTGAGCGTCTGCTGTTTGCGGTGCCTCAGGGCTGTCCGGACTGCCCACAGTGACTGGGCTCTGCTCCCTTTGGTTCCTGTGTTCGGTCACCTGTGGTGGAGTGAACTCTACATCGTGTTCTTCCTCTGCTTCTTCTATGGGGTTGCTGAACCTCCTTTTTGTTTGATCCACATGTTTGCAGCAGATTTGTCCATTGGTAAGTTTAACTACCAGAATCCTATTTCCCTCTTTGGCAACCACAGTGCCTGCGAGCCATTTGGGCCCTGCAGTGTAGTTGAGGACAAAAACAGGATCATTTACATCAATACATCGCGCCCTCGCATTCCTGTCATGGTAGTCATATTGTGACTGGCGCCTGCTCTGGACAATTTCTTTCACGGTGAGGTGTATCAGGGATAACCGGGTTTTGAGCGTCCTTTTCATTAGCAGCTCTGCGGGTGGAACCCCTGTGAGTGAGTGTGGTCGGGATCTATAGGCCAACAGGAGGCATGATAAGCGGGTTTGTAGGGAACCCCTTTGGATTCTGAGCATCCCCTATTTGATTATCTGCACTGCTCGTTCTGCCTGGCTGTTTGAGGCCGGCTTGAACAGTGCCGTTCTAACATGGTTAATTCCATTGCCTGCCATGAAGTCTTGGAATTCAGTGCTTATGAAGCACGGGCTATTGTCGCTGACCAAGATGTCCGGTAGACCGTGGGTGGCGAACATTGCCCGTAGTTTTTCTACCGTGGCAGAGGATGTGCTTGAATTTAAAATGTCACACTCGATCCATTTGGAGTAGGCGTCTACTACAACCAAAAACATTTTCCCCGTGAAAGAATCTGCGTAGTCCACATGGATGCGTGACCAAGGCTTGGCGGGCCATGGCCAAGGGCTAAGGGGGGCTTCCCTGGGCACATTGCCCAGCTGGGCACACGTGTTGCACCTGCGAACCCAAAGTTCCAGATCTGCGTCTATCCCTGGCCACCAAACGTGTGACCTGGCAATTGCCTTCATCGTGACAAAGCCCGGGTACCCATTGTTGAGTTCTCTGATGAACACCTCTCTGCCCATCTGGGGCATGACTACGCGGTTTCCCCACAGTAGGCAATCGGCCTGAATCGAGAGTTCATCCTTGCGCCTGTGAAATGGTTTAAATTTCTCAGGGCATGCCCTGTACGTGACTGCCCAGTCCCCATTCAGGACACATTTCTTGACTAGAGACAATAGCGGGTCTCTATTTGTCCAGACTTTAATCTGACGGGCTGTCACGGGTGAGCCTTCGCTTCCGAAAGCTTCAACAGCCATGACCATCTCAGCAGCATGCTTGGTAGTCCCCTCAGTGGTGGCTAGTGGGAGCCTGCTGAGTGCATCGGCGCAGTTTTCGGTGCCCGATCTGTGCCGAATTGTGTAGTCATAGGCGGCTAACGTGAGTGCCCACCTCTGTATGCGGGCCGATGCATTTGCATTTATGGCCTTGTTGTCGGCCAAAAGGGACGTTAGGGGTCTCCAGCTCAAATTTCCTGCCAAACAGGTACTGGTGCATTTTCTTTACCGCATATACACATGCGAGACCCTCCTTTTCTACCATCCCGTAGCCCCTTTCTGCCTGGGACAGACTTCTGGAGGCATAAGCAACTGGCTGTAACTGACCCTTGGCATTGACATGCTGCAACATACACCAGGACACCACCGATAATGATGAAAGTGCTCCTCTTTTTTCGGCGCGCTTGGAGGCGGACAAAAACAGCGGACCTCGGGTGAGGGCGCCAGAAAAACAGGTTAGGGAAACTCTAGCCCTAGATTTCTACTTAGGCCAGCGAATGGGACCACTCGAGGAAACCTTTTCAGAGAGTTAAAGAAATTGGCACAGGTAAGGAAATTGGCGCAGGTAGGTGCAGCAGATGTCCGGACAGCAGCAGCAGCAGAAAAGTAAGAGAGAGGGGGAGAGAGAGATGGGGGAGGAAGAGAGAGGTGGGGTAAGGGAGAGGGGGTGGGGGGAAGCCTTTGACTGGGAGGGAGGAGACCACTTGGCCTGGGCTAGGGGCAGGGGAGCAGACCGGTAGGCCACTTGGCCAGGGCTAGGGGCAGGCAGGAGAACTGACAGAACTCACTAGCAGGCAGGAGAATGCAAGAGATCGCACCGGCAGGCAGGAGAAGTTACAGAACACATGCAGGAGAACTGACTGAACTCACCAGCAGGCAGGAGAACTGACAGAACTCACCAGCAGGCAGGAGAAGTTACAGAACACATGCAGGAGAACTGACTGAACTCACCGGCAGGCAGGAGAAGTTACAGAACACATGCAGGAGAACTGACAGAACTCACTGGCAGGCAGGAGAAGTTACAGAACACATGCAGGAGAACTGACTGAACTCACCAGCAGGCAGGAGAAGTTACAGAACACATGCAGGAGAACTGACAGAACTCACCAGCAGGCAGGAGAAGTTACAGAACACATGCAGGAGAACTGACTGAACTCACCAGCAGGCAGGAGAAGTTACAGAACACATGCAGGAGAACTGACAGAACTCACCAGCAGGCAGGAGAAGTTACAGAACACATGCAGGAGAACTGACTGAACTCACCAGCAGGCAGGAGAAGTTACAGAACACATGCAGGAGAACTGACAGAACTCACCGGCAGGCAGGAGAACTGACTGAACTCACCAGCAGGCAGGAGAAGTTACAGAACACATGCAGGAGAGCTGACTGAACTCACCGGCAGGCAGGAGAATGCAAGAGATCGCACCGGCAGGCAGGAGAACTGACTGAACTCACTGGCAGGCAGGAGAACTGACTGAACTCACTGGCAGGCAGGAGAACTGACTGAACTCACTGGCAGGTAGGAGAACTGACTGAACTGACTGGCAGGCAGGAGAGCTGACTGAACTCACTGGCAGGCAGGAGAACTGACTGAACTCATTGGCAGGCAGGAGAACTGACTGAACTCACTGGCAGGCAGGAGAACTGACTGAACTCACCGGCAGGCAGGAGAAGTTACAGAACACATGCAGGAGAACTGACTGAACTCACTGGCAGGCAGGAGAGCTGACTGAACTCACTGGCAGGCAGGAGAACTGACTGAACTCACTGGCAGGCAGGCAGAAGTTACAGAACACATGCAGGAGAACTGACTGAACTCACCAGCAGGCAGGAGAACTGACTGAACTCACTGGCAGGCAGGAGAAGTTACAGAACACATGCAGGAGAACTGACTGAACTCACCAGCAGGCAGGAGAAGTTACAGAACACATGCAGGAGAACTGATTGAACTCACTGGCAGGCAGGTGAACTGACTGAACTGACTGGCAGGCAGGAGAACTGACTGAACTCACCGGCAGGCAGGAGAAGTTACAGAACACATGCAGGAGAACTGACTGAACTCACTGGCAGGCAGGAGAGCTGACTGAACTCACTGGCAGGCAGGAGAACTGACTGAACTCACTGGCAGGCAGGCAGAAGTTACAGAACACATGCAGGAGAACTGACTGAACTCACCAGCAGGCAGGAGAACTGACTGAACTCACTGGCAGGCAGGAGAAGTTACAGAACACATGCAGGAGAACTGACTGAACTCACCAGCAGGCAGGAGAAGTTACAGAACACATGCAGGAGAACTGATTGAACTCACTGGCAGGCAGGTGAACTGACTGAACTGACTGGCAGGCAGGAGAACTGACTGAACTCACCGGCAGGCAGGAGAAGTTACAGAACACATGCAGGAGAACTGACTGAACTCACTGGCAGGCAGGAGAGCTGACTGAACTCACTGGCAGGCAGGAGAACTGACTGAACTCACTGGCAGGCAGGCAGAAGTTACAGAACACATGCAGGAGAACTGACTGAACTCACCAGCAGGCAGGAGAACTGACTGAACTCACTGGCAGGCAGGAGAAGTTACAGAACACATGCAGGAGAACTGACTGAACTCACCAGCAGGCAGGAGAAGTTACAGAACACATGCAGGAGAACTGATTGAACTCACTGGCAGGCAGGTGAACTGACTGAACTGACTGGCAGGCAGGAGAACTGACTGAACTCACCAGCAGGCAGGAGAAGTTACAGAACACATGCAGGAGAACTGACTGAACTCACTGGCAGGCAGGAGAACTGACTGAACTCACTGGCAGGCAGGAGAAGTTACAGAACACATGCAGGAGAACTGACTGAACTCACTGGCAGGCAGGAGAAGTTACAGAACACATGCAGGAGAACTGACTGAACTCACCAGCAGGCAGGAGAAGTTACAGAACACATGCAGGAGAACTGACTGAACTCACTGGCAGGCAGGAGAACTGATTGAACTCACTGGCAGGCAGGAGAACTGACTGAACTCACTGGCAGGCAGGAGAAGTTACAGAACACATGCAGGAGAACTGACTGAACTCACTGGCAGGCAGGAGAGCTGACTGAACTCACCGGCAGGCAGGAGAAGTTACAGAACACATGCAGGAGAGCTGACAGAACTCACTGGCAGGCAGGAGAAGTTACAGAACACATGCAGGAGAACTGACAGAACTCACCGGCAGGCAGGCAGAAGTTACAGAACACATGCAGGAGAGCTGACTGAACTCACTGGCAGGCAGGAGAAGTTACAGAACACATGCAGGAGAACTGACTGAACTCACCGGCAGGCAGGAGAAGTTACAGAACACATGCAGGAGAGCTGACTGAACTCACTGGCAGGCAGGAGAAGTTACAGAACACATGCAGGAGAACTGACAGAACTCACTGGCAGGCAGGAGAAGTTACAGAACACATGCAGGAGAACTGACAGAACTCACCGGCAGGCAGGATAAGTTACAGAACACATGCAGGAGAACTGACTGAACTCACCAGCAGTCAGGAGAAGTTACAGAACACATGCAGGAGAGCTGACTGAACTCACCGGCAGGCAGGAGAAGTTACAGAACACATGCAGGAGAACTGACTGAACTCACCGGCAGGCAGGAGAAGTTACAGAACACATGCAGGAGAGCTGACTGAACTCACTGGCAGGCAGGAGAAGTTACAGAACACATGCAGGAGAACTGACTGAACTCACCAGCAGTCAGGAGAAGTTACAGAACACATGCAGGAGAACTGACTGAACTCACCAGCAGTCAGGAGAAGTTACAGAACACATGCAGGAGAACTGACTGAACTCACCAGCAGTCAGGAGAAGTTACAGAACACATGCAGGAGAACTGACAGAACTCACTGGCAGGCAGGAGAAGTTACAGAACACATGCAGGAGAGCTGACTGAACTCACCGGCAGGCAGGAGAAGTTACAGAACACATGCAGGAGAGCTGACTGAACTCACTGGCAGGCAGGAGAAGTTACAGAACACATGCAGGAGAACTGACAGAACTCACCGGCAGGCAGGAGAAGTTACAGAACACATGCAGGAGAACTGACTGAACTCACCAGCAGTCAGGAGAAGTTACAGAACACATGCAGGAGAACTGACTGAACTCACCGGCAGGCAGGAGAAGTTACAGAACACATGCAGGAGAGCTGACTGAACTCACTGGCAGGCAGGAGAAGTTACAGAACACATGCAGGAGAACTGACTGAACTCACCGGCAGGCAGAGCACTCACAGGTTACCATGGCAGCCCGATCTTTTTGGCGCCGATCAAGGCTCCAACCCCCTCAGGTTAGGCCACGGCAAAATGAAGAGATCCTAAGGGGAAACTTACAACACATTTTTTTTGCCGTACTCGGGTCACAAAAAAATCGGGCGTAACTCTTCATGTACGCCAAAAAAATGCTTTGGGGAAAATTGAGCCCCATGAAACTACCGGATTGTATAAAAACCCATCTGGTTCACTAATGTCCTTTACGGAAGGACATCTGCTGTCCTTACCCAGTCTGGCCTATATGTGACTCCAGAACCACAGCAATGTGGTTGACTTTTAATTGCCCTCTGAAATGGCCTAGCAAGCCACTCAGTTGTATTCAAAAGGGTGGCTCACCACCACCTTCTCGGGGGCAATGAGCGACGGGCAATCAATGCTGGCCTTGTCGGCAACGTCCACATCCCGTGAATGAATTTAAAAAATGTGACTATTTCAATGCACTGCTGGTTGGCCTTCCACGTTCTACCCTCTGTAAATCTGAGGTCATCCAAAACTCTGCTGCCTGTGTCCTAACTCGCGCCAAGTCCTGTTCACCCATCACCCCTGTGCTCGCTAACCTACATTGGCTCCCGGTTAAGCAACGCCTCTATTTTACAATTCTCATCCTTGTTTTTAAATTCCTCCATGGCATCATCCCTCCCTATCCCTGTAATCTCCTCTAGCCCCACAACCCCCGAGATATCTGTGCTCCTTTAATTCTAGCCTCTTGAGAATCCCCAATTTTAATTGCTCCACCATTGATGGTCATGCCTTCAGCTGCCGAGGCCCTAAGCTCTGAAATTCCCTCCCTAAACCTCTCCATCTCTCTACCTCTCTTTCCTCCTTTAAGAGGCTCCTTTAAACCTATTTATCTGCCCTAATATCGCCTTACATGGCGCAGTGTCAAATTTTGTTTGGTAACGCTCATGTGAAGCGCCTTGGGACATTTTACTACGTTAAAGTCACTATATAAATACAAGTTGTTATTGTTGAATGAGTTTACATTTTGTTAGTCATATTGCATGGAAGAAATTGTTCCTTTGTCTCTACTTTTAACAGTTAGGGTCATAATAAAGTATATTGTATTATTTTAATACAATGAGAATAAATAGAACTGTTTCAGTACAAAGCTCGGAATGACATAACTGAACCTGAGGTACACAGTCGAAAATGACAATGCACTTAACATTGTTTATCCTGGATTGCTTTGATTCAATCAATTAGAATATTGACTAACTAGTTGGGTGATCCATACAATTCTGATTAATGCCTGAAATTCTCCCCTTTACCCTGGAGCACAAAACAATGGGATAGATTTAACAAATTAGTACACCTGGCACAAAATGGGTGTGCCTTTTGGAAATTCGGCTCTGTGGAGATTAGAGAACCCCACATGCTTTTCTATCCATGGGATGTTAACTTCCATGACTGAATTCTGATACAAACCATTTCCACCCCACTGCTGCAGGAAGATCTGTGGTCAATTCTAAGGGCTCAATTTTCCTCAACCCCTTTTTTCGGCGCACTCACCCGAGATGCGCCGACTTTGTGCGCTGAAAACGGCGCCAAAAAAAGCTGCCCCCATGCTGGCCGCTCTGTGTGTGTCCCATGGCTTGGCGCAGCCTGGCCAGTCGTTTGGAGGCGCGGAGCTAAGGCCGTGCGCCAGAAACTCTGCCGGCAGCTCTCCGCATGCGCATTGATGTCGGGTCCGATGTGCGCGCATGCTCAGTAGCACCGAAACTTGACACTAGGCCATTTTTAAAGGTAATCGCAGCTGGTTTTGTTATCGTGCCAGAAGGAGAACTGTGAACTGAATTGGGTCTTGTGACCTCCCGCCCCCCCCCGGCCTCCTCGTTGATTTAAAGGGCAGAATCTCTCTCTCCCCCGCCCCGACCGATGCCGCGTTCGGTCTCTCTGCTTCACCCACCCCCCACTCAACCAACCCGCCCTCGTTAATATAGAGGCCAGCATCTCTCTCTCTCCCCTCCCGACTGATGCCGCGTTCAGTCGTTCTGCTCCGCACCTCCCCATTCATTTGCAGCCGCCCCTAGCCCTGGCCGACTGGACTTCCGGTGCGCATCTTGCCGCCACTCTCCCAGGCCGAATGGCCTCACGCACAAGCCAGCCAGCTGCCTTCCCGGACCGACTTTAAAGATTAAGATAGGATTTACTTGATTTCTATTAGTATTTTAATTGTTTGAGCTTTTCCTTGTAATGTTTGGTGCTTGGTTGTTTAGTTTCAGCTCCTCTCCGGTTCCCTTTCTGCCCCTATCCCAGGCCGAATGTCCGCCGATGTACTAATGTGTGCCGATTTCTTAACTGCCCGCAAGGTTTTTCAGAGCTGGTCACATACACTAATCTAAGTCGATTTGGAGTATGTCTTAGCTGGCCAAAGTGGCATAAATGGCCAAAACTGGCGTAAGTGTCTGGGAACGCCCCCTTTTGAAAAAAAAACTCAGCTAAAAAAAATCGTACCTAACTGAGTTACTCTGGGGCAAGTTGATTGGGGAAAGTGGCGTTTTTTAACTTACGCCAGAAAAACAACTTACTCCAAAAAAATTGGAGCATATCATGGCCAATTTTGAGCCCAATGATTCAATGGTCTAGAAATTGCGTAGCACCCCGTTTGGGGCAATAATTTCTCAGGAAGCGCACATCCTTTTTTGATCCCGGGAACTTCCGCTTTAGTGCTCCAAGAATGAAGTGGAGTGCTAAATCAAGCATTACCACTTCCCTTAGAGCATTAAACTGTGTGAGAGGGCGCTATTGGCAGAGCGCTGGACAATGTTCTGTGCAGCGCTGCCGTCTTTGGAGGCTCCTTCACTCGCTTAAAGGGAAGGGCCAATTTTGGTTTGAATCAATCTGCATGCTGTCTCTGTGAGACCACGGGACCTGCGCTATGTGCATAACAGCCCCAAGTACTTGAAGAGAGTGCAGGGCTGAGGAATCATGCAGAAAGCATCGGTCAAAGTCAATCAGAAGGCACCAGACAGGTGCCAGTAATAAAGTATGCCCTTCCTGACCACCACTGCCTTAAAATATCATTCCCCAAGCAGCCAGCTGAGGTGACAATGCCTTTTGCAGCTGCCGTTGTTGACACCCGGTGGTGCTGCAGAGGGTGGGAGTAAATATAACCTCTGGGGCAGTAACGAGACGCTGTACACCGGATGACGTCATGATCCATGGGGCGCAAGAGAGCGAGGCGGTAAGTGTTAGTGTCAGCACAAAACCGCCAGGGAAGTTCGCGGGCGCCAGTGATTTTACCGCCCCTGGTCAGTAACCCCTTAGCGCCCCATTACCGTCCCCCACAGGCGCTAATGGGAGGAGCAAAGCAGGCCAATTTCTCCCACTATGAATAGCTGAAGTTCGACATATTAATGTCAAATATAAGTATTCTAAAGCATAACTGCCGAACTTATAATTCAAGATTTGAAATCTTGGCTTATTGGTTGACATTATTGCTATTACAGAAAATGTAACCTTCACATCTTTCCTGTTATTTAATTTGGCGTACTATTCTCACTTTCATGCTTTTAGTCAGTCAGCATGTCATAATGTCAGAAGGGAGCATTTACCTGGAATTGCTACAACACTATGGGGGAGAAATTCCCCAGTGTCTCGTTTGGGGGCAGTAAACTAGTTGGGGAGCGACTTCCTGCACCTGGCGTGGAGATCCTGCCCTGGCTGCGAAATTGGGGTTACCGCCCCTCACAGGAAGTACAGCGCAATGTCGCATGCTCCACTTCCTGTTCGGGTGGTATCTGGGGCGCTACTCAGACAGGATTGGCAGCACTACGCAGCATCACCGCCTCGCAATGACGTGTTTCAATGCCCCTCCCCTTCCGTTAAAGGGGAAGGCCGCTGCGAACTCTGCACGCCCTCTGATAGCCTGCACTGGGCCACCAGTGTGGCGTGGTGCCGTGGCCACAGCCGGCACCCAAATGGAATGCCGGGCTGCACGATGGTGGTCTGGACCACTCAATGGAGCACCAAGACAGGCCAACCAGTGAGTCGGCCAAAATGACAAAATGGCAGCAAAGTGCACCTCCCCTTTAGCTTGGCAACCCCAGCAGCTCGCGGCAGCCTCACAGGGTGCTGGGTAATTTCTGCTTTGGGGCAGGAAGGGGCCGCTGCGGGGCGCAAAAGGGTCGCCGCACATGACGATGACGTCATCACCGGTTGCGCGGCAGTCTGGGATACTATTGGCAGGGCGCGGTGCGACCGTGTTCATGCCTCCGCTAACTCCCGTGCAATTTCATGGGAGCCATTAGCTCCCCCCACAGCCAAAACAGGTTTACACCCTGTTAGTGCCCCCTGGGAGCACTAATGGGAGACGCACAACAGGGGAATTTTGCCCCCTATATCTCTGGTTAGACCAACAATGACTGGCAGTAGAAAGCCTCTGGGACAACTTTATGTTGATATTTCAAACAGGTTTAAATAATGAGAAAATATGTGACCTTTTCTTACGTCAAAAGAGACACCGAGTGGTATATAGGAAAGTATCGGTCTGGAAATAACTCTGCAGACTATCTGGCCAGTCCCAGAAACTAATTATATTTGATCGCTTAATCCCCCAAATATATATCCAATTTTCTACTAATTCTTTTGATACTGCCTCTACTGCCTCCCGAAACAGTCCATTCATCACCCTCTAAAGTAGTTAAGTTGAGACTTTGCACTTTCTTTCTTGCAACCCAGTAAATTTGTCAGACAAAACCTCCTTCCCATGAATCCATGCTGCCTCCCCCTTACAATACCATGCCTATCTCAGTGCTTCATCACCCCCTCTTTCAGGATGTCTTCCAATATTTTATCTGCAACAGATGTTGGGTTCACTAGTTTGGACCAACTCTTTGGGGGAAAAAGTCATTATCGCCCCATTTGGGGCTGGTAACATTTGAGAGGCAGGAAACTTAGTGCCAGGCGCTAAAGTTTCCCCCTCTCAATAAATTTGCTTTAGCGTTACCGGAAGACAGTGAAGCGCTAAATCAAGCATTCCACTTCCTTCCTGGAGTGCTAAGGGGGCGGATGTCTCAGCAGCGCCAAAGGGCCCTTCTCTCCCTTAAAAGGAAGGGCTCACACTGCAGACTCAACAATGAAAAAAGGGACCTACCTGGACCACCTAGGGAGAGGGGTGCCGCGCGATCAGTCCGGCACTCTGCTTGCGGCCAGGACTCCGTGAAGAAAGCGGAGCAGAACCGCGAAAAGCAAGGTAAGTTTTTATTTACTTACCTCAGCCACCTCGTCTTTAATTATCACAGGGCGCAGGAGATCGGGGCGCAAAGCAGTAGTACTGCCGCTAAACTCCCGCCCAATGTGGGGGAGTCGTTGTTTGCACCGCACCCAGTCGGTAATGCATTTATGGCCCGTTAGCGCCCACTGGAGGCATTAACGGGAGGCACAAATGTATTGAATTTCGCCCCCTTTGTTTCTTATTAACAGATTGGTGTTATGTTTGACATTTTCTGATGCTTGAGCATAACTTCCTAAAGATCATGGCAAAGACATGACCTATTGCGCTAGCCACTTCGTTAAGCACCCTTGTCTGAAGTCCATGCTGGCTGACTTGTTTTCCTTTAACTTCCTCAGACTATTAGTGACTGCCTTATCTAACTGCTTTTATTTTTTTAATACTTCTTCCCACCCACTCATCCTGAAATTCAACATCCATGCAGGGGAGATGGGTCATGTTAGACTCTAACAGATAGAAAAGAAGAATTCCAGTCGCTATCATGCAGCCTTTGGGATTTTTCAATGACTTTCATCATTTCCTTTTTCACCTGCTTGCTGCAAATATATTTATAGAAATGCTTGACATTTCTTTTAATATTCCCTGCTATCCTAACCTCATTTTCTGTTTCAGCTCTCCTGACCAGTCATAACCTCCTTTACCTTGTTTTTATGTTCATCTTTGTCTAATGCACTATCCAGGGGTTTACTGTTTACTTTGCTGCAGAAGCAATATTTTTGTCCTTATTCCCTGTATTGCATCCATTGTTAGCTACATATGTTTATATTACATTTTATTGCATTTTATTGCAATTACACCATTTTTGTAAAAAAATAATAATAAAAATTTCGTCATTTTTTAATGGGGTAAGTTTTCCAAAAAACGGTGTTGCTGGTGGAATCGTGTTGAAAAACACCGTCCTCTCCAACTTTACCGCGAGGCCGATAACGCGAAAAATACAGGGGAAAAAAACCAAAAAACTTTTCAAAAATAAAAAAAATAAAAATTGAGGAAACATTCACAAAAGCATTAACAACAGAATCGCTGGAAAAAAAATGATTTTTAAATTCAACGTACCTTTTTTGTAGGTCTTCTTACTTACCAACAACATTCTTGAAGCCGCAACGCAAGGTTTTTCAAAACGGTATTTGACCAAACGAGTACGGCGGTGCCAAACGGCTAAACTTAGACAGTATGTTTTTTTAGGTATGGGATTACTGAAAATGGCGATATTTTGATAACGCCATCCTTAAGATTCATGGAATTTTAAGCAGTTTATTTTTAGGACAAAAAATGTGTTTTAACGTGAAAAAACCGTGTTAAAATGCACATTAGGGTGGCGAAATTCTAACCCTAAGTGACTACTTCAGTGAACATCTCCATTCTGTCCAGAAGTGTGACCCTGATCTGCCTGTGCCTTGCAACTTTAACTTCCCCTTCAACTATGACCTCTTCATCTTTGGTCTCTTAAAGTGTTCCAATGAAGCTCAAATGCAAGTTCAAGAACTGCAATAGTGACTTCAGTAATTTTGAATGTTTGCTACACCCTGCATTCACAACAGTAAGTGCTTGTGATGAGGGGAGGGTCTGTCAGTGTCAGATAGGGGGAAAAGTGAGTTCACTATTTGGTCGAACATATTTCATCATAGCACAGGTTCTTGTTCTTGTTTCACGATAGGTAGATCTATCATGTTTTGCTCGCATTTTTAATTTAATCTCTGCTACAGTTGCAACTGTTATAATTTTTTTTTCTTTCTTTAACATTTCTTTATTTCTCAATCTTTTGTTGTGCATGGTAATCTTGTAGTATCGTAGTAAAAGATCCTCTAGGGATGAGTGACCATAATATGGTTGGATTTCAAATTCAGTTGGAGGGTGAGAAAGTTGGCTCTCAAACCAGGGACCTAAGCTTAAATAAAGGAGTCCACAAAGGTATGAGGGCAGAGTTGGCTAAAGTGGATTGGGAAAATAGACTAAAAAATGGGACGGTTGATGAGCAGTGGCAGACATTTAGAAACATAGAAACATAGAAAATAGGTGCAGGAGTAGGCCATTCGGCCCTTCGAGCCTGCACCGCCATTCAATGAGTTCATGGCTGAACATGCAACTTCAGTACCCCATTCCTGCTTTCTCACCATACCCCTTGATCCTCCTAATAGTAAGGACTACATCTAACTCCTTTTTGAATATATTTAGTGAATTGGCCTCAACAACTTTCTGTGGTAGAGAATTCCACAGGTTCACCACTCTCTGGGTGAAGCAGTTTCTTCTCATCTCGGTCCGAAATGGCTTACCCCTTATCCTTAGACTGTGACCCCTGGTTCTGGACTTCCCCAACATTGGGAACATTCTTCCTGCATCTAACCTGTCGAAGCCCGTCAGAATTTTAAACGTTTCTATGAGATCCCCTCTCATTCTTCTGAACTCCAGTGAATACAAGCCCAGTTGATCCAGTCTTTCTTGATATGTCAGTCCCGCCATCCCGGGAATCAGTCTGGTGAACCTTCGCTGCACTCCCTCAATAGCAAGAATGTCCTTCCTCAAGTTAGGAGACCAAAACTGTACACAATGCTCCAGGTGTGGCCTCACCAAGGCCCTGTACAACTGTAGTAAAGAGATATTTCATAACTCGCAACAAAAATATATCCCTATGAGAAGGAAAGACTGCAAGAGAAGGGATAACCATCCGTGGCTAACTAAGGAAATGAGGCAGGGCATCAAATTGAAAACAAAGGCATACAATGTGACCAAAATTAGTGGAAGGCCAGAGGATTGGGAAAATTTTAAAAGTCAGCACAGAATGACTACAAAAATGATTAAGAGAAGGAAGAAAGATTATGAAAGTAAACTAGCACCGAAATATAAAAACAGATAGGAGAGCTTCTACAGGTACATAAAAAGGAAAAGAGTGGCTTCAGTAAATGTTGGTCCCTGAGAGGATGAGACTGGGGAATTAATAATGGAGAACAGGCAATGGCAGAGATGAACAAATATTTTGTATCGGTCTTCACAGTAAAAAATATTAAAACATCCCAATAGTGGATAACCAGGGGCTATAGTGAGGGAGGAACTTAATACAATCACTATCACTAATGAAGTAATACTAGATAAAATATTGGGACTAAAGGCGGACAAGTCTACAGATACATGAAGAGAAAAATATTAGTGAAGACAAATGTAAGTCCCTGACAGTCAGAATCAGGTGAAGTCATAATGGAGAACAAAGAAATGGCAGACCAATTGAACAAATACTTTGGTTCTGTCTTTACGAAGGAAGACACAAATAACTTTCCGGAAATAACTTTCCGGGGAGCGATGATCTAGCGAGAAGGAGGAACTAAAGGAAATCCTTATAAGTCAGCAAGTTGTGTTCGGGAAATTGATGGGATTGAAGGCTGATAAATCCCCAGGGCCTGATAGTCTGCATCCCAGAGTACTTAAGGAAGTGGCCCTAGAAATAGTGGATGCATTACTGGTCATTTTCTATAGACTCTGGATCAGTTTCTATGGACTGGAGGGTAGCTAATGTAACCCCACTTTTTAAAAAAGGAGGGAGAAAGAAAACAGGGAATTATAGACCGGTCAGCCTGACATCGGTGGTGGGGAAAATGTTGGAAGCAATTATTAAAGATGTAATAGCAGCGCATTTCGAAAGCAGTGACAGGATCGGTCCAAGTCATCATGGATTTATGAAAGGGAAATCATGTTGACAAATCTTCTATAATTTTTTGAGGCTGTAACTAGTAGAGTGGACAAGGGGGAGCCAGTGGATATGGCGTAATTAGACTTTCAAAAGGCTTTTGACAAGGTCCCACATAAGAGATAAGTGTACAAAATTAAAGCACATGGTATTGGGGGTAATGTACTGACGTGGATAGAGAACTGGTTGGCAGACAGGAAGCAGAGAGTAGGAATATACGGGTCCTTTTCAGAATGGCAGGCAGTGACTAGTGGGGTACCGCAAGGTTCAGTGCTGGGACCCCAGCTATTTACAATATACATTAATGATTTAGACGAAAGAATTGAAAGTAATATCTCCAAGTTTACAGATGACACTAAGCTGGGTGGCAGTGTGAGCTGTGAGGAGGATGCTAAGAGGCTGCAAGGTGATTTGTACAGATTAGGTGAGTGGGCAAATACATGGCAGATGCGGTATAATGTGGATAAATGTGAGGTTATCCACTTTGGTGGTAAAAACAGGAGGGCTGATTATTATCTGAATGGTGACAGATTGGTAAAGAGGGAGGTGCGATGAGACCTGGGTGTCATGGTATGTCAGTCATTGCAGGTGGGCATACAGGTGCAGCAGGCAGTAAAGAAAGCAAATGCCATGTTGGCCTTCATAGTGAGAGGATTTGAGTATTGGAGCACTTACTCTAATTGTACAGGGCCTTGGTAAGGCCATACCTTGAATATTGTGTACAGTTTTGGTCTCCTAATCTGAGGAAGGACATTCTTGTTATTGAGGGAGTGCAGCGAAGGTTCACCAGACTGATTCCCGGAATGAGAGGACTGACATATGAAGAAAGACTGGATCGACTAGGCTTGTATTCAATGGAATTTAGAAGAATGAGAGGGGTTCTCATAGAAACATATAAAATTCTGACGGGATTGGACAGGTTAGATGCAGGAAGAATGTTCCCGATGTTGGGGAAGTCCAGAACCAGGGGTCACAGTGTAAGGATAAGGGGTAAGCCATTTAGGACCGAGATGAAGAAAAACTTCTACACTCAGAGAGTTGTGGGCATGTGGAATTCTCTACCACAGAAAGTTGTTGTGACCAGTTCGTTAGATATATTCAAAAGAGAATGAGATGTGGCCCTCGTGGCTAAAGGGATCAAGGGGTATGGAGAGAAAGCAGAAATGCATGATCAGCCATGATCATATTGAATGGTGGTGCAGGCTCGATGGGCCGAATGGCCTACTCCTGCACCTATTTTCTATGCTTCTATGTTTCGATGTAAGTCCCCTGGACCTGATGGCTTACACCCTAGAGTCTTAAGAGAAGTGGCTGCAGAGATAGTGAATGCATTGGTTGTAATCTACCAAAATTCCCTGGATTCTGGGGCGGTCCCAGCAAATTAAAAAACCGCCAATGTAACATCACTATTTAAAAAAGGAGGCAGATAAAAAGTAGGAAACTATAGACCAGTTAGCCTAACATCTGTCGTTGGGAAAATGCTGGAGTCCATTATTAAGGAAGCAGTAGTGGGACATTTGGAAAAGCATGATTCAATCAACCAGAGTCAGCATGGTTTTATGAAAGGAAAATCATGTTTGACAAATTTGCTGGAGTTCTTTGAGGATGTTTGCTGAGTAGCGGCTGGGTGTGTTTTGCTAAGGTTTAGAGTTTAGTTCTACTTGATAGTTCCGAGCTCAGCCCCGTGGATTGCACATCCTATGGGCATGTAGGAAATCCTGGATGCTTCGCACAGCCGGGGCGACCATGTATGAAGGAGGTGTCTCCAGCTGCACCAATTTGAGCTCCGTGTTTTGGAGCTTGAGCGGCGGCTGGAGTCACTGCGGTGCATCCGCGAGTCTGAGAGCTACGTGGATAGCACGTTTCCAGAGGTGGTCACCCCGCAGCTTAAGAGGGATTGGGTGACCGCCGGACAGAAGAGGAGAACTAGGTAGGTAGTGCAGGCAGAGTTTAGGGAACTAGGAGAGAGATTACAAAGCAGGACCTCAAAGGTAGTAATCTCCGGATTACTCCCAGTGCCACGAGCTAGTGAGTACAGAAATAGAAGGATCGAGCAGATGAATACGTGGCTGGAGAGATGGTGCAGGCGGGATGGCTTTAGCTTCCTGAGGCATTGGGACCACTTCTGGGGGAGGTGGAACCTGTACAAGCCAGACGGGTTGCACCTCAACAGAGCCGGGACCAATATCCTCATGGGGTGGGGGGGGTTTGCTAGTGCTGTTGGAGAGGGTTTATACTAGCTTGGCAGGGGGATGGGATCCTGAAAATAGATTCAGTAAGGAGGGGAGTAAAGCTGGAATTAGAAAGCAAAAATAAAGAAAGTGTGTTTGAAGGAGAGAGGAAACAAGTCGGAAAAAAGGGTAAAAAAACAAACTTAAAGGCACTTTGTCTAAATGCACGTAGCATTTGTAACAAAATTGATGAGTTAACAGCACAAATTGAGACAAATGGGTATGATCTGATAGCCATTACAGAGACATAGTTGCAAGGTGACCAGGACTGGGAATTAAATATTCAGGGGTACTTGACAATCCGGAAGGACAGACAGAAAGGAAAAGGAGGTGGGGTAGCTCTATTGATAAAGGATGGAATCACTGCAATAGTAAGAAACAATATTGGCTCAAATGATAAGGATGTTGAAACAGTTTGGGTGGAGATAAGTAACAATAAGGGAAAAAGTCACTGGTGGGCGTAGTCTATTGGCCCCCTAACAGATCAACTCTGTTGGTCGGAGCGTAAACCAGGAAATAGTGGGGGCTTGTAAAAAGCGAACAGCAATAATCATGGGTGAATTAACCTCCATATTGATTGGACAAAACAAATTGGTCAGGGTAGCCTTGAGGAGGAGTTCATAGAGTGCGTAAGGGATGGGTTCCTTGAGCACTATGTAACGGAACCAACCAGGGGGCAGGCTATCTTAGATCTGGTCCTGTGTAATGAGACAGGATTAATAAACAATCTCCTAGTAAAGGATCTCCTCGGAATGAGTGATCATAGCATGATTGAATTTCAAATTCAGATTGAGGGTGAGAAAGTTGGATCTCTAACCGGCGTACTGAGCTTAAATAAAGGAGACTATGAAGGCATGAGGGCAGAGTTGGCTAAAGTGAACTGGGAAAATAGATTAAAGTGTAGGATGGTTGCTGAACAGTGGTGTACATTTAAGGAGATACTTCACAACTCTCAAGAAAAATATATTCCAGTGAGGAGGAGAGGGTGTAAGAGAAAAGATAGCCATCCGTGGCTAAGTAAAGAAATAAAGGACAGTATCCAATTAAAAACAAGGGCATACAAAGTGGCCAAAACTAGTGGGTGGACAGAAGATTGGGAAGCTTTTAAGAGCCAGCAAAGAACGACTAAAAAAATGATTAAGAAAGGAACGATAGACTATGAAAGTAAACTAGTACGAAATATAAAAACAGTTGGCAAGAATTTCTATGGGTATATAAAAAGGAAAAGAGTGGCTAAAGTAAATGTTGGTCCCTTAGAGGACGTGACCGGGGAATTAGTAATGGGGAAGATGGAGATGGCAGGAACTCTGAACAAATATTTTGTATCAGTCTTTACGGTACAGGACACTGACAATATTCCGACAGTGGATAGTCCAGAGGCTAAATAGGGGGAGGAACTTAACACAATCACAATCACTCAGTAAGATAATGGGACTGAAGGCGAATAAATCCCCTAGACCTGATGGCTTGCATCCTAGGTCTTAAGAGAAGTAATGGCAGGGATAGTAGTTGCATTGATTGTAATTTACCAAAATTCCCTGGATTCTGGGGAGGTCCCAGCAGATTGGAAATCTGCAAATGTAACGCCCCTATTTAAAAAAGGAGGCAGACAAAAAGCAGGAAACTATAGACCAGTTAGCCTAACATCTGTGGTTAGGAAAATATTGGAGTCCATTATTAAAGAAGCAGTTGCAGGACATTTGGAAAAACAAAATTAAGTCAGGCAAAGTCAGCATGGATTTATGAAAGGGAAGTCATGTTTGACAAATTCCTGGAACTCTTTGAGGATGTAATGAACAGGGTGGATCAAGGGGAACCAGTGGATGTGGTGTATTTGGAATTCCAGAAGGCATTTGACAAGGTGCCACATTAAAGGTTATTGCACAAGATAAAAGTTCACAGGATTGGGGATAATATATTAGCATTGATAGAGGATTGGCTAGTTAACAAAAAACAGTGAGTCGGGATAAATGATTAATTCCTGGGTTGGCAATTAGTAACTAGTGGGATGCCACAGGGATCGGTGCTGGGACCCCAACTATTTACAATCTATATTAATGACTTGGAAGAAAGGACCGAGCGTAACATAGCCAAGTTTGCGGACGATATAAAGATGGGAGGAAAAGCAATGTGTGAGGAGGACACAAAAAAATCTGGAAAAGGACTTTGGACTAGAACCTATACTTTTGAACTTAATGCACAAAAATGGGTGTTATTTCCGGCATGGGCATTAAAAATGGGTTTTCAAATCGCCGGCTTCTCACCAATTCTCAAAAGTTTACATTTTTGAAAATGGGCGTTACCGCGAGCGATATCAAATGGGCAGTAGCGTTAAATTTTTCTGACCTTCTGCTGTAAAGTGTGGCTGTCCTTAGCAACGGCATGGCAACGTTCCATTCCTGCGATTCTGGAGGTCAAGGGTCACCATGACATGTGCAGAAGAGGAGACAGAGAGAAAGGGAGCTCAGAGACATTGAAAGCGTGTGTGGCTGGGTGTGTGCTTGTTTGGCTGTTGTGGGAGGAATGACGGAGATTCACCAGAAGCAAAAATCCTACTAAGCACCAAGAACCGAGTTTTTGTCCAACTAATATTATATAAAATGGAAGGGATGGAGGAGGCGCTGGAGCTGGTAGCCAGGAACACTGGTGGCAGAGGGCTCCCAGTGGTCCCGGAGCGCCACACTGCACCCCAAGGTGACGCACCCCCATTGCCAACCACACATTATCGGAGGGACGTGAGGGGCTTGTGGTCGGTTTCTAACGCGAACTTGGCACCAAAAAGTTATTGGTGCATCTTTTTGACACCGTACACGCACGCGAGCGCCTCCTTCTCTACCATTCCGTACCCATGCTCCGCCCGCGAAAGTGGCCTGGAGGCATAAGCTATGGGTTGTAATTTGCCCGCACTATTGACATGGTGCAAAACGCATCGTATGTGAGAACTAGCTTTTTACCTGGGTCAAAGAAAGTCAAAACACTGTTAGAACACAGAAGGTTGCGTGCTTTATTGAAGGCGCGTTCCTGGGCGTCCCCCCCAAAACCAATTGCACCCCTTCCTGAGTAGCACATGGAGAGGCTCCAGCAACGTGCTTAAGTTCTGCATAAAGTTCCCAAAGTAATTGAGTAGCCCGAGAAAGGCGCGCAGTTCTGAGACATTCCGGGGCCTGGGTGCCAGGCGAATTGCTTCCGTTTTGGACTCTGTTGGGCGGATTCCATCAGCAGCAATCCTTCTGCCCAAAAATTCAACCTCGGGTGCGAGAAGCAGGCACTTGGATTTCTTGACTCGTAGGCCTACCCGATCCAACCGCTTCCAAATTACGGAGATGGGAGTCGGTGTCCCTACCCGTGATAAGTATGTCGTCTTGAAATACAACCGTCCCCGGGATGGACTTGAGCAGACTCTCCATGTTGCGCTGGAATATGGCAGCTGCCGACCTGATGCCGAATGGGCATCGATTGTACATGAAAAGGTCTCGCTGTGTGTTGATGGTGGTGAGTAGCTTGGATTCCTCGGTCAATTCTTGCGTCATATACGCAGATGTGAGGTCTAATTTTGAGAAAAGTTTACCTCCAGCCAATGTGGCAAATAAGTCCTCCGCTCTGGGCAGCGGGTACTGGTCCTGTAGGGAGACTCTGTTTATGGTAGATTTGTAAGTTCCACAGATTCGTACGGATCCATCAGGCTTCTTGACTGGGACGATGGAACTTGCCCAGTCGCTAAATTCCACAGGTGATATAAAGCCTTCCCGCAGAAGCCTGTCCAGTTCGTGTTCAATCTTTTCCCTCATCACATAGGGTACAGCTCTGACCTTGTGATGGACCGGTCTAGCATTCTGTGTGATGTAGATTTTGACTTTGGCCCCTTTGATAGTGCCCTCACCTGGCTGAAAGAGATGTTCAAATCGCTTTATAATTGTTGAGCAGGAGATCTGTTCCTCTAATGACATGGCATGGACATCATCCCATTTCCAGTTTAGTTTTGCCAGCCAGCTTCTCCCCAGCAGTGCTGGGGGGTCTCCAGGGACAATCCACAGGGGAAGTCGGTTCACTGTCCCTTTGTGTGTGACAGAGAGCATGGCGCTGCCGAGGACTGGTACGATTTCTTTGGTATAGGTCCTTAGTTTGGTGTCCACCCTTGTGAATTTTGGTCTGTCTCTTTTATGCGGCCACAGTTGTTCAAATTGTTGAGCGCCCATGAGAGATTGACTCGCTCCCGTATCCAGCTCCATGTTGACAGATATCCCATTGAGTAGGACCCTCATCATTATAGGAGGAATCCTGTTGTAGGAGCAGCGGCCATTGATCGTGTTGACCCGCTGTACACCGGTGTCCCTGGTACTGTCCCCACCATCTTCTGGTTCGCTTTCCGACCCATCCAATTCGTATACAAGCCGAGCTGCCGTTTTTTTGCACACGCGGGCCAAATGCCCTGTATATTCACAATTTCTGCAAACAGCCAGCTGAAATCGACAACCCCTTGACGAGTGCCCACCCCCACATGTCCAGCACAGACCTGTTCCATTGTTCAAAGTGTTCCCAAAGAATGAGCTGTGTCTGGCTGATCTCTCTTGAGCTTCTCTCAGTTTGTAGTTGATTGCTCGCATTGTTGGTTGATGAGGTGTGAATGGCCGTTCCTGTGGCCCTTGATGGCTTCTGCCTGCTGTCGAGAGCCTGTTCTCCTGGTTTTGTCTGTGTGTGTGGGTAGCAGCTTGTTTAGTGCTGTGAACTTCTTGTTCTGATATTTCGTTAGTTGTCGTACCTGCATTGTAAATCAACTTTGTTTCTTCTTCCCCTACCAAGAATGTCTGTGCAACCAGTGCTGCTGCCTCTAAGGTCAGGTTCTTGGTCTCTATGAGCTTTCAGAATATGCCTGCGTGGCCTATTCCTTCAATGAAAAAGTCTCTCAGCATTTCTCTCCTCAGTTCATTGGAGAACTCACATAAACTAGCCAACCTCTGAAGTTCCGCCACAAAGTCGGGTATGCTCTGGCCCACACAGCGTCTGTAGTTGTCGAACCTGTGTCTGGCCATGTGTAGGCTGCTCGCTGGCTTCAGGTGGTCTCTTACCAGTGTGCTCAATTCTTCAAACGACTTGCTTGCTGGTTTCTCGGGTGCCAACAGATCCTTCATTAAAGCGTATGTTTTCGAGCCACAGCTGGTCAAGAGATGGGCTCTTCTCTTGTCTGCCTTATCGTCGCCTAACCAGTCTTTGGTTACAAAGCTTTGCTGGAGTCTTTCTATAAAGTCCTCCCAATTATCTCCCGCATTGTACTTTTCATCTGATCCGTTGTTCGCCATTCTGTGGCTTCTGTAATCCCATCCTCGTCGCCACTGTAAAGTCCTGTCCCCTCAGTACAGATTCACACGAGGCATGTAGTGAAGTCAAGGTCACTCTGGACCTGCACCTTTATTTTGCAGCTCTGGAATGCTGCACTTGCCTGAGACCTCTCCTTATATACCTGTCTCTTGCAAGTGCACTTCTGGTGGTAAGTTATGCTGGTGGTTACAGGTCATATCTTATTATAGTCATGTATAGCATGTTAGGATAGTTATATATAATAATGTCAGATACATGACATCTACCTCCTCGTCCTCCTCTTCCTCTCTCTTGTGAGGTAGACTGTCAGGCTCATCGGGCAATTCTTGTCCCCTTCTGATAGCCAAGTTGTGTAGCATGGAGCAGACCACCACGAATTGAGCTACCTGCTCAGGGTGGTATTGGAGCTCGCATCCTGAGTGGCCCAGGCATCTAAGCGCTGCTTCAGCACTCCAATGGTTTTCTCAACGATATTGTGAGTTGCGCTGTGACTCTCGTTGTATCGCCTCTCGGCCTCGGTGTGGGTGCCATGCGGGGGTTCATCAGCCAGGTGGCGAGGCCATATTCTTTGTCCCCAAGCATCCAGCCTGGACCTTGTGGCTCATTGTTAAACAAGTCAGATACAGTGCTCTCACACAGGATGTCTGGAAATTGAGCATCCACTGCCAGTATAATTTTCTGGTGGTCAACAACCAGCTGGACATTCAGGGAGTGGAATCCCTTGCGGTTCCTGAAAATGTCAGCATCCTGAAAAGGTGCCTGCATCGCGATGTGCATACAGTCTATTGCTTCCTGCACCTTGGGGAAGTTTGCAATTCTGGAGAAACCTAGAGCCCTCTCACTCTGTGCCTCCCTGGTCATAGGGAAGCTGATCAAGTCCCTCCTGCATACGTACAGGGCTTCAGTAGCCTGTCTAATGCAGCAATGTGTGGCATGCTGTGGAAGTCCACAAACGTCGCCAGCTGTGGCCTGAAAAGAACCCGACATGTAGAACGACAGTATCGCGGTGACTTTGACCTCAACGGACAGTGCAGTTCTGATGGTGCTGGCAGGCTGCAGATCTGCCCTTATCAGCTGGCATTTCTCAGTGATAACCTCTTTGTGGAAGTGCAGTCTCTGAAGGCAGTTGGTGTCGGGCAAGTCGAGGTAAGAATGCTTCACCTTGTACTTGCGGAGGGTGTAACATCTGGTCCTCCTCATATACTAGGCCCTGCCACCAGGGCAGGAAACTCCCGGTCTCCACCAGTTGCACCCTCTAGTGGTGCCAGCATGTATATAAACAGTGAAAACCTTATTGATGGTACATCAGTTAAACAAGTCTCCATCTTATGCAACCACACAGTGACTACACAGAGAGTGCATCCATAGTCTGCATATACAACATCATGTAAGTGACCATGGACAATGCACTTCAGTTATTATGTCACATTTCAATATCGTATTCATTGATCAAAACTGAACTTAGGAATAATTATTTCATCTGTCAGTCAGTAGTTGTTTGGAACAAATCAATATTAGTAGTGTTTTGACATCAATTCAAGTTTAAAAAAAAACATGAAATTATCTGCAAAGTGATATGGAGCGAACCAAATTAATTTGATGCACTCAACACAATTCAGTTGATTTGGAAAAACAAATGTTAGGTCAGGTAATTAATCAAAAGCTTTGATTCTAGAATAAAACCCAATGATTCAGTGCAGTGGGAGTACTGGATTGACAGCATGCAAAGCCTGCAAAAGGATAAAGTGATCTCCTGTAATGGAGGGAAATTTAAGTGGTGTTCAGAATGTGTAGTACATATTGAAGGGTGGAAGATGCCTGTCCATGGATTCTTTTAACGTGGGGTGGCCGTTGCACACCAGTCACCACACAGGCTTGACAGAGCTAGGTCTTGATCCAGTGGCAACGTTTAACCAAGACGACTGGAGACCAAGTTCTGCTACACGGACCTAGTGTGCACACATGCTCCTACTATCTATAGATCACAGTGTGGGCTGGCCCGTGCTGCCCCTGGGCCCTCGCCTCTTTTTGGCCCCGAACCCTCGCCTCTCCTGGGCCCCAATCACGATGTTCCTGGGCCCCGATCTCTCACCACTCCTCTGTCCCTAGTAGAGGGGTTATTAACATCAGCAGAAACAAACGGCAACTAACAGAATGAACACGATTCAGTCGGGATGTGAATAACAGCAGCAGTAACAGCAGAATCCAACCCCTGCAGTCATTTGTGAACTCACTCGTGTCTCAGCAGATTGGGTGACCAAATGAATCCCTTCCCACTCACTGAACAGGTGAACAGTGTGAATTCGCTGGTGTTTTAGCAGGTCGGATGACCGAATGAATCCCTTCCCACACTCCGAGCAGTTGAACGGTCTCTCCCCAGTGTGAACTTGCTGGTGTGTCAGCAGGCTGGATGAGTGAGTAAATCCCTTCCCACATTGAGAGCAAGTGAATGGTCTCTCCCTGGTGTTAACCCGCCGGCGCTTTAGATATTTGGATGACCGAGTGAATCCATTCCCACACATGGAGCAGGTGAACGGCTTCTCCCCAGTGTGACCTCACTGGTGTGTCAATAGGTTGTATAACTTAGTGAATCCGTTCCCACACATGGAGCAGGTGAACAGCCTTTCCCCGGTGTGACTGCGTCGATGAATTTCCAGGTCAGACGGGGAATTGAATCCCTTCCCACAGTCCCCACATTTCCACGGTTTCTCCATGGTGCAGGTGTCCATGTGCCTCTCCAGGTTGGATGATCAGTTGAAGCCTCGTCCACATACACAACACGTGTCCGGTTTCTCACCGCTGTGAATGATGCGATGTTTTTAGATTGTGTAACTGGTTAAAACTCTTTCCACAGGCAGTCCACTGGAACACCGTGTTCAGAACGTAGCAGGTCGTTGACTGATCAGGAAAGTCATAGGGCATCAACTGTCTTTACTTTCTCTGCTGAGTACAAATGTTAAACTCAGGCAATAATTAGCAATTTCAAAATTCTGTAACCAATACTCCTTCCATGCACACACAATCACCAATTCATATAGTGTCACTCGGAGAGGGTGTAGCATTTTAGGTGAAAGAAAGCCTGATTAAAACACCGATGCACCTATCTGGGTGTAGATATCTCTGCTAATAAGGATGACACACATTAGGGGAAGGAAACTAGCTCAGCAGGAGAAACTAAACCAAAATCTTTGTGGTTAACATCATTTCTCCAGCTTTCTGCTGATCTTCCGCTCAAATTTTGGTGGGACTTTGGAAGAATCCCAAGGAAATTTTACCCCAATATGTTAAATGACATGCACATTCCTAGTTAGAAAGAAGATGATATAAAATATATATTGCAGAGATATAGAAACGACTAAAAATGTGCAAACTGTGAAGTGGCTGTGTGGGTGAAAAGACACAGGAAGGACCAATAAGGACATAAGAAATAGGAGCAGGAGTAGGCCATTTGGCCCCTCGAGCCTGCTCCACCATTCAATAAGATGATGGTTGATCTGATCATGGATTCAGCTCCACTTCCCTGCCTGCTCCCCATAACCCTTCACTCCCTTATTGCTCAAAAATCTGTCTATCTCCGCCTTAAATATATTCAATGACCCAGTCTCCACAGCTCTCTGGGGCAGAGAATTCCATAGATTTACAACTTTCTGAGAGAAGAATTTTCTCCTCATTTCAGTTTTAAATGGGCGGCCTCTTATTCTAAGACTATGTCTCCTAGTTTTAGTTTCCCCTATGAGTGGAAATATCCTCTATGCACCTTGTCGAGCATCCTCATTATCTTATAATTTTCATTAAGATCACCTCTCATTCTTCTGAACTCCAATGTGTTCAGGCCCAAACTACTCAACCTATCCTCATAAGTCAACCCCCTCATCTCCGGAATCAACCGAGTGAACCTTCTCTGAACTGCCTCCAAAGCAAGTATATCCTTTCTTAAATATGGAAACCAAAACTGCACGCAGTATTCCAGGTGTGGCCTCACCAATATCCTGTATAACTGTAGTAAGATGTCCCTGCTTTTATACTCCATCCCCTTTGCAATAAAAGCCAAGGTTCCATTGGCCTTCCTGATCACTTGCTGTACCTGCATACTAACCTTTTTTGTTTCATGCACAAGTACACCCAGGTCCCGCTGTACTGCAGCACTTTGCAATCTTTCTCCATTTAAATAATAACTTGCTCTTCGATTTTTTCTGCCAAAGTGCATGACCTCACACTTTCCAACATTATACTCCATCTGTCAAATTTTTGCCCATTCACTTAGCCTGTCTATGGGCTAGAACGTTCACTATTTTTGCCTGCTTAACGCCCACTTAACGCTGAAATTACCGCTGAAATGACGTATAATGCCCGTATATCGCCCATTTTGGCACAAATTGGAAACTGGCAGGCATTTTTCGAAAACTTATCGCCAAGCGTTACTTTCCCCATGTGCTTAAAGCCGAAAAAAAATATTACCGCCCGCCCACTTTTTTAGAGTGGAATCAGCAGGATGGGCGACTTCAACGCCCATAATATCACCCAGTGTTACTTTCCACACGGAATTAACGCCGAGATTCATTATTAACGCCCAACGACTATTTTTTGTCATAAAGAGCATATTTACCCAAACTAGCGGCCATGGTCAATTTCACCACCTCACACACAATATCGCTCGCTCAAAAAAACGCCCACAAAAAGTGGAACCAATCGGGAGGAATCACAGCGTTGTGGACGCCATGTTATAGATCACATGTCGCGTCCTTTAAAAGGCTGCTGTACTTCAACCTCGGCGGAGTTCGGATGTATTCTGCAGGTCGTTGGAGTTGATGTGAGCATCTCTAAAAACATCTTGACCACACTGTGACCGATTTGGAATTGAAAAGGTGTGTTCATCGGGACATTCCTTTTTTGTGACCAATCGGTGGAAAACAGAGAACTACTGCAATGGGGCCTGTCCTTTCTCACCCTCTCTTGGTGACCAAATACATGCAGCAGACTGGACATCGCCGAAGGAACGCTGCACTGCATTATGTGCCCAATGAACGAAGTGACAGACAGGTAAAAGGCTGCACACCATGCTTGTGCCTCACTCTGGAGTTTGGAATCAAGGACCAAGGTCATTACAGTTTGAGTACAACACATTGCCTCGTGGAGTCATTCATAAGTACATTACGGACATAATAACTGGCAACGAGAATATGGACATTCACGTGATTATGGTTACCTTTGGCACACTAAAAGACTTCGCAGAGGGTGATGCTTAGGATGCTTCCACGGAAAGGCTCGAGCTATATTTCGTGGTAAACGACCTGGCAGGGGAAATGGATGCATTGGCGGAGAAGCGCAAGGCTATACTGCTGACCAGTTGTGGGCCCGAGGTTTACCGCCTCATCAGGTACTTGCTGGCACCCATGACGGCTAAGGATAAGACATACGATGAACTGACTGAACTAATTCGCGACCAACTAAAACCAAAAGAGATAGTAAGGAAGGACATTGGCTTGGATGATGTGGAATCGGTATGGGTGGAGCTACGGAATACCAAAGGGCAGAAAACGCTGTTGTGAGTTGTGTACAGGCCATCAAACAGTAGTAGTAAGGTTGGGGACAGCATCAAACAAGAAATAAGGGATGTGTTATCATGGGCGACTTTAATTTACATATAGATTGGGCTAACCAGACTGGTAGCAATGCAGTGGAGGAGGATTTCCTGGAGTGTATTAGGGACGGTTTTCTTGACCAATATGTCGAGGAACCAACTAGAGAGCTGGCCATCCTAGACTGGGTGATGTGTAATGAGAAGGGACTAATTAGCAACCTTGTTGTGCGAGGCCCCTTGGGGAAGAGTGACCATAATATGGTAGAATTCTTGATTAAGATGGAGAGGGACACAGTTAATTCAGAGACTAGGGTCCTGAACTTAAGGAAAGCTAACTTCGACGGTATGAGGCGTAAATTGGCTAGAATAGATTGGCAAAGGATACTTAAAGGGTTGACGGTGGATAGGCAACGGCAAACATTTATAGATCACATGGATGAACTTCAACAATTGTACATCCCTGTCTGGAGTAAAAATAAAACAGGGAAGGTGGCTCAACCATGGCCAACAAGGGAAATTAAGGATAGTGATAAATCCAAGGAAGAGACATATAAATTGGCAAAAAGCAGCAAACCTGAGGACTGGGAGAAATTTAGAATTCAGCAGAGGAGGACAAAGGGTTTAATTAGGAGGGGGAAAATAGAATATGAGAGGAAGCTTGCAGGGAACATAAAAATTGACTGCAAAAGCTTCTTTAGATATGTGAAGAGAAAAAGATTAGTGAAAACAAACGTAGATCCCTTGCAGTCAGACTCAGGTTAATTTATGAATTAATGGGGAACAAAGAAATGGCAGACCAATTGAACAAATACTTTGGTTCTGTCTTCACGAAGGAAGACACAAATATCCTTCCAAAAATACGAAGGGACCGAGGGTCTAGTGAGAAGGAGGAAGTGAAGGATATCCTTATTAGGCGGGAAATTGTGTTGGGGAAATTGATGGGATTGAAGGCCGATAAATCCCCAAGGCCTGATGGTCTGCATCCCAGAGTACTTAAGGAAGTGGCCCTAGAAATAGTGGATGCATTGCTGATCATTTTCCAACAGTCTATCAACTCTGGATCAGTTCCTATGGACTGGAGGGTAGCTAATGTAACATCATTTTTTAAAAAGGGAGGGAGAGAGAAAACGGGTAATTATAGACCGGTTGGCCTGACATCAGCAGTGGGGAAAATGTTGGAATCTATTATTAAGGATGAAATAGCAGCGCATTTGCAAAGCAGTGACAGGATCGGTCCAAGTCAGCATGGATTTATGAAAAAGAAATCATGCTTGACAAATCTTCTGGAATTTTTTGAGGATGTAACTAGCAGAGTGAACAAGGGAGAACGAGTGGATGTGGTGTATATGGACTTTCAAAAGGCCTTTGACAAGGACCCACATAAGAGATTGGTGTGCAAAATCAAAGCACATGGTATTGCGGGTAATGTACAGGCGTGGATAGAGAATTGGTTGGCAGACAGGAAGCAGAGAGTCGGGATAAATGGGTTCTTTTCAGAATGGCAGGCAGTGACTAGCGGAGTGCCGCAGGGGTCAGTGCTGGGACCCCAGCTCTTTACAATATACATTAATGATTTGGATGAAGGAATTGAGTGCAACATCTCCAAATTTGCAGATGACACTAAACTGGGTGGTGGTGTGAGCTGTGAGGAGGACGCTAAGAGGCTGCAGGGTGATTTGGACAGGTTAAGTGAGTGGGCAAATGCATGGCAGATGCAGTATAATGTGGATCAATGTGAGTATATCCACATTGGAGACAAAAACATGAAGGCAGAATATTATCTGAATGGCAGCAGATTAGGAAAAGGGGAGGTACAACGAAACCTAGGTGTCACGGTTCATCAGTCATTGAAGGTTGGCATGCAGGTACAGCAGGCAGTGAAGAAGACAAATGGCATGTTGGCCTTCATAGCTAGGGGATTTGAGTATAGGAGCAGGGAGGTCTTCATGCAGTTGTACAGGACCTTGGTGAGGCCTCACCTGGAATATTGTGTTCAGTTTTGGTCTCCTAATTTGAGGAAGGACGTTCTTGCCATTGAGGGAGTGCAGCGAAGGTTCACCAGACTGATTTCAGGGATGGCTGGACTGACATATGAGGAGAGATTGGATCAACTGGGCCTTTATACATTTAAGTTTAGAAGGATGAGAGGGGATCTCATAGAAACGTATAAGATTCTGACGGACTGGACCGGTTAGATGCGGGAAGAATGTTCACGATGTTGGGGAAGTCCAGAACCAGGGTGGGCAGTCTTAAGATAAGGGGTAGTCCATTTAGGACTGAGATGAGGAGAAACTTCTTCACTCAGAGAGTTGTTAACCTGTGGAATTCCCTGCCGCAGAGAGTTGTTGAAGCCAGTTCATTGGGTATATTCAAGAAGGAGTTAGCTATGGCCCTTACAGCTAAAGGGATCAAGGGGTATGGAGAGAATGCAGGAAAGGGGTACTAAGGGAATGATCAGCCATGATCTTATTGAATGGTGGTGCAGGCTCGAAGGGCCGAATGGCCTACTCCTGCACCTATTTTCTATGTTTCTATGTTTCCATGTTTCTATGTTTCATCCACACGGCCAGGCACAGATTCTACACTCACCAAAGACCTGAGGGCCAGGCGATTGCAAAATATGCTGCCGACCTCAGGAGACTTGCAACACCATGTGATTTTGGCATGCATCTTAACGAAGCATTGCGAGACATCTTCATTGTAGAAATTGGCCACGAGGGCCTCCTTCACAAGCTATTATCTGCCGACACCACATTCAACCTGCAGAAGGCCATCAGCATCAGTCAGGCGTTCATGACCTCAACCTGCAGCACCAAGCAAATTATTCATCCTGTGAACTCAAACCCGGCAAGTACTGTACACAGAATGGTGCCTTTCACAGGCAAGACGGTAGAATGAGGCTCTGCCCAGGGCAGAGAGCACAGACCTCAGGGTTCCAGAACTCAGAGTCCACCGAGGGGTGCTAATTGAGTAGCACCATGCTGGCGTTGTGGAGGAAACCATAGGGCTCACCAGAGTCGGTTTGCTAAGTACATATGCAAAGAAAACATAGAAACAAAGTCTGTAACACAAAGGGCCACTTCCAGCATATGTGTAAAAGAAATATGACTCACTGTCTAGCAGGGAAGTCAGTAGATGAATTTGAATCCAGTGGGGAGTATGATAATTTGGCCAGAGAGGCAGCTCAGCCCCAAGAAGAAATGAATGGAGTGTATACCTGCATCACCGATTGTCCTCCAGTGAAGATGGAAGTCGAGATAAATGGCGTTCCAGTCTTCATGGAAGTGGACACGGGAGCGAGCCAGTCAGTGATGAGCCAGGATGCCTTTGAGAGGCGATGGAACAAAAAATGACCCGAGCTGGTTCCAGTACAGGAAAAGTCGCGCAACTACACCAAGGAGCTGGTCCCAGTCCTTGGTAGCGCGGATGTAGGTGTAATCCATAATGGCGTGGTGCACAAGTTACCTCTGTGAATTGTTGCAGGTGATGGTCCAATGCTACTCGGAAGAAGGTGGATGGGGAAGATCCAGTGGAAATGGGAAGACCTCTTCACTCCAGCAATTGATGTCCCCCGTGTTCAGAGGCAGAGCAAAACCTCAACTTCACTTGGACCAGGCACCAGAGAACAGACCAGCGCAGCACCTGAGGCACAGACCGTCCGTCATGACTGCGTGGCAATGATCCGACTGGAACGACCTAAAAGTACCTTCCCAGCTCCAATGGCAGGACTCCTGGGGAAGAAGATCGAATTCACAGGCACTCTTCCAGCTTTTGTGGCAGAATCGCGGGAGAGAAGGATCAAGGCAGTCGACCTCGAGGACAGAGGCAAGATGGCGTCCCTGCTGCAGCGAGGTGCAGCGTGGCTGAAAAAAAGATGGCCGCGGCAATATCATGAGGTGCAATGCTGAGGGATCAACATGTGGTGTCTAACAAAGAATTTGATTGGGGTAAAGCCAGCAGGGTTCTCTTAAAGGAGACCTGCAACCAACTTAACTTAGAGAGACATTGTATGCATGGCAATCAATGTAACGAACCGATTAAGATTGTGAACAAAATGTTGTTGCGAGATGTCGGGAATAGAGTGTTCCCAAAAGTAGCAAGCGAGCAACCTCAGGAGGGTGAAGGCACTGATCCTGATACCCTGCCCCAGGTCTATCCCACGCTGCAGGCACACCCAATGGCACTATTCGCCACGGACCCGGAAATGAAAACGGCACCAATACATGCAGTCAGCCGCCGTTGCCCACCACTCAGGTAGAGAAGGCATAGCCCCCGACCCAGTCGCAATCTCGGCCATGTCCGGGAGCGAAAGATCAGAACCAACGAGTTCCCCAAATGGGACCTGGAACAGCCAGGTTCCCAACAACGTTAGAGAGCAAGCAGAAGACTCGGCAGCCTCAAAGGAGGACATGGAGGCCATGCACATCTGTGGTTCTGTCCATCACTCGGCAGCGGCAAGGGCCCTGAGTCCTGGCTAGGTGAGCAAACCAAGCCCACCCCACTAGCAGGGGGCACAGTGCCGCCATCAGATGACGAGGACCCCATCCGGTTGCTCTGGAACTAGTGTCCTCGCATATGTGTACTGCTACCTCAGTACTGACCATGACTGAGCCATGAATGAAATCTACCCAATCCTGGCGCACGATCGTAAAACGTAACGAATGTCAGTCACTGAACCAAAGTGTCATGATACAAATTGTAAAAATTTTTCTTCTTCCTTTCTTGTACATGCACTGTGTCAGCTCCTGTATGTTAATGTAATGGGCCAGCTGCATGACCTCACTGTGGGAGAGGCGGGGGGGGGGGGGGGGAAATGGATGCATGTAACTATGGACACACACATGGATCACACCCAGTACCCTCTGTAACCTCCACTACATCATCGAACCATCCAAACTAGTAGCCACCACCCAACGTTGTGGCATCAGGACTTAGGAGTTAATAGGGAGAGAGCCAAGCCAAAACACAGCCAAGGTACAAGGGCTATTGGCATTTAAGTCTGGGGAGAGCCAAGCCAGAGCACATAGTGTAACGATAATTGTCACAAAGGACTCCAGAGTGAGGCACAAGCATGGTTGCAGCCTTTTATACTGGGCCCTGCCACCAGGGCAGGAAACCCCCGGTCTCCACCAGTTGCACCCTCTAGTGGTGCCAACATGTATATACACAGTGTAAACCTTATTGATGGTACATCGGTTAAAGAAGTCTCCATCTTAAGCAACCACACAGTGACTACATAAGAACATAATAAGAACATAAGAATTAGGAACAGGAGTAGGCCATCTAGCCCCTCAAGCCTGCTCCGCCATTCAAAAAGATCATGGCTGATCTGGCCGTGGACTCAGCTCCACTTACCCGCCCGCTCCCCGTAACCCTTAATTCCCTTGTTGGTTTAAAAATCTATCTATCTGTGATTTGAATACATTCAATGAGCTAGCCTCAACTGCTTCCTTGGGCAGAGAATTCCACAGATTCACAACCCTCTGGGAGAAGAAATTCCTTCTCTACTCGGTTTTAAATTGGCTCCCCAGTATTTTGAGGCTGTGCCCCCTAGTTCTAGTCTCCCCGACCAGTGGAAACAACCTCTCTGCCTCTATCTTGTCTATCCCTTTCATTATTTTAAATGTTTCTATAAGATCACCCCTCATCCTTCTGAACTCCAACGAGTAAAGACCCAGTCTACTCAATCTATCATCATAAGGTAACCCCCTCATCTCCGGAATCAGCCTAGTGAATCGTCTCTGTACCCGCTCCAAAGCTAGTATATCCTTCCTTAAGTAAGGTGACCAAAACTTCACGCAGTACTCCAGGTGCGGCCTCACCAATACCCTGTACAGTTGCAGCAGGACCTCCCTGCTTTTGTACTCCATCCCTCTCGCAATGAAGGCCAACATTCCATTCGCCTTCCTGATTACATGCTGCGTCTGCAAACCTTTTGGGATTCATGCACAAGGACCCCCAGGTCCCTCTGCACCACACGCATGTTGTAATTTCTCCCCATTCAAATAATATTCCCTTTTACTGTTTTTTTCCCCAAGGTGGATGACCTCACACTTTCCAACATTGTATTCCATCTGCCAAACCTTAGCCCATTTGCTTAACCTATCCAAATCTCTTTGCAGCCTCTCTGTGTCCTCTACACAACCCACTTTCCCACTAATCTTTGTGTCATCTGCAAATTTTATTACACTACACTCTGTCCCCTCTTCCAGGTCATCTATGTATATTGTAAACAGTTGTGGTCCCAGCACCGATCCCTGTGGCACACCACTAACCACCGTTTTCCAACCCGAAAATGACCCATTTATTCCGACTCTCTGCTTTCTGTTAGCCAGCCAATTCTCTATCCATGCTAATACATTTCCTCTGACTCCGCGTACCTTTATCTTCTGCAGTAACCTTTTGTGTGACACCTTATCGAATGCCTTCTGGAAATCTAAATACACCACATCCATCGGTACACCTCTATCCACCATGCTCGTTATATCCTCAAAGAATTCCAGTAAATTAGTTAAACATGATTTCCCCTTCATGAATCCATGTTGCGTCTGCTTGATTGCACTATTCCTATCTAGATGTCCCGCTATTTCTTCCTTAATGATAGCTTCAAGCATTTTCCCCACTACAGATGTTAAACTAACCAGCCTATAGTTACCTGCCTTTTGTCTGCCCCCTTTTTTAAACCGAGGAGTTACATTAGCTGCTTTCCAATCCGCTGGTACCTGCCCAGAGTCGTGAGAATTTTGGTAGATTATAACGAATGCATCTGCTATAACTTCCGCCATCTCTTTTAATACCCTGGGATGCATTTCATCAGGACCAAGGTACTTGTCTACCTTGAGTCCCATTAGCCTGTCCAGCACTACCCCCCTAGTGATAGTGATTATCTCAAGGTCCTCCCTTCCCACATTCCCGTGACCAGCAATTTTTGGCATGGTTTTTGTGTCTTCCACTGTGAAGACCGAAGCAAAATAATTGTTTAAGGTCTCAGCCATTTCCACATTTCCCATTATTAAATCCCCCTTCTCATCTTCTAAGGGACCAACATTTACTTTAGTCACTCTCTTCCATTTTATATATCGGTAAAAGCTTTTACTATCTGTTTTTATGTTTTGCGCAAGTTTACTTTCGTAATCTATCTTTCCTTTCTTTATTGCTTTCTTAGTCATTCTTTGCTGCCGTTTAAAATTTTCCCAATCTTCTAGTTTCCCACTAACTTTGGCCACCTTATACGCATTGGTTTTTAATTTGATACTCTCCTTTATTTCCTTGGTTATCCACGGCTGGTTATCCCTTCTCTTACCGCCCTTCTTTTTCATTGGAATATATTTTTGTTGAGCACTATGAAAGAGCTCCTTAAAAGTCCTCCACTGTTCCTCAATTATGCCACCGTTTAGTCCTTGTTTCCAGTCTACTTTAGCCAACTCTGCCCTCATCCCACTGTAGTCCCCTTTGTTTAAGCATAGTATGCTCGTTTGAGACACTACTTCCTCACCCTCAATCTGTATTACAAATTCAACCATACTGTGATCACTCATTCCAAGAGGACCTTTTACTAGGAGATCGTTTAATATTCCTGTCTCATTACACAGGATCAGATCTAAGATAGCTTGCTCCCTTGTAGGTTCTGTAACATACTGTTCTAAGAAACAATCCTGTATGCATTCTATGACTTCCTCCTCAAGGTTACCCCGTGCGATTTGATTTGATCAATCGATATGTAGGTTAAAATCCCCCATGGTTACTGCCGTTCCTTTTTCACTACACAGAGAGTGCATCCATAGTCCGCATATACAACACATACTGCTCTGGATTGTTTTCCTACTGTATTGTATGTGACCTACTTATGGAGCAGTTGTCAGAAGTGTGAAACAAGTACCGATATCTAAATAGTAACATCAAATTAACACGGCCTGTAAGGAAATAACACTTATGGGGATCGAAATTACCCACCGCCAGAAACACGGCGCACCGACCATGTTTCAACTGTTTTTACCGGCGCAGTTGATGCATTGGCCTCGAGTGAAATTCCGCTCTTAAGCTTTTAGTTCCAGCGGACCGGAAGTAGGTCATAATTGGGGCAGAAGTGCGGTGGTGAGCGGAAGTTCGCACACTAGAGGGGCGGAAGTTGGGGGCGGGCGGACTCTCCTCTGCTGTCAGTCATCAGTGTAGTGCTGATGACGTCATCGCGCTGGCGCGTCACCACGTCTCTCCCTTTCACTTAAAGGGAAGAGCCACTGCTATTATTTAAGTTAGGTTCACTGGGCCACAAGAGAGGGTTTTGGCTGCGGCCTGGCCCCTGTGCCAGGTTGCCTGTTGGCGGCCCAGCCTAACCCGGGGGCATAATTGTCGGCCCAAAAAAAAAAAATGAGATACTGTCCGTGGCGATAGGTCCTCCACTTTAGTGGCAGCCGCATCGCCATTTTGAGTACACTCGAAGCACAGTGCACCGGCAGGAAAAGCTACCGTGGCACCGAGTGACGGGAGCAAGATTTTCTCGGTGGAATTTCATGATCGGGGAGTGGGGGGGACATCGGCGGTGCGCACTCTGATGACGCACTTAGAATGGATCGGCAGCAGCGGAGCAGTAGTGGAGGGAGTGGGTCACTGGCGGGATACCGTAGGAGGGCAATTTTCAAAATAGCGGCCATTTCACAAAACATTGGCAGCCATTCTACTCCGCAGCATGGCCGCCGATTTGTGGCGGTAACAGGCCTTCAGGGAAGGGACAATTTTGTTCCCATAGTCTTAGTTTCAGTGAAGAGCAATGTCAGTCATGCTATTTGATTGTTAATCAGTAATGACTGATTTCCTGAATTCTTTTATTCATTTATAGACAAGGATGTGCAAAAGCAGCCAGATGCCTTTCTTCCCCATTGATTTTAGATTATAAATTCCCTTTTGACACTTTTCCAGTCACTGGCCTAGATTTTCCACTTGAGTTACGGTAGCTCCCTAATGTAACTTGCTGTAAACATTTTGTGAGCTGCTTCACCAGCTCGCTGCACATCCTATCACTTCTGTTAGAAGTGATGGATGGTGTAGAATATGTCCACCCAAAAAACTGGCAGGTGTGTTCAAATGGCCAAATATACATGATACAATGTAATTGTCATCATTTGTGGCCTAGTAAAGCTGGATGCCAGGAACTCCTGGGTATTCCTTGCTAAGGATAGAGAAGGGAGACTTGAAAATTGAAGGGCCGTCTCAGCCTGAGCAATCTATCTCAGGGCAATCCACTGTGAATTATAAGGCACTTTTTAGAAAAATTTAAAAAAACTTTGTTTTTCTCATGCAGAAGCCCTTTGAGGGATGCTATTGCCATTCTCTATCTTCCATGTGGCCTTCCTGGTAGAAACTGGGGACCCTACTACACTGAAACAAAATAACTTGACCCTGGAAACATTACCTGGATTCAAGGGTGTATCTTTATTGTGGGTATAATCCCAGCCAGCTTCAGAGCTGGAGCAGTGGTCCCTGGAACATTGTGGCCCCTGACCTGTGAGAGAACAGCTCCACAGGTCAGGAAGTGTAAGAGCTGAAGCATACCACCACAACATCCAGCTCCAGCTACTCCAAGTGTGCGACGGTTTCGAGGTAGGCGACTAGATGATGTCATCAGGACCCAGGTCGCTGTTTGGAGCATGGGCAGGAGCATCGGCGGGGCCCTGGTAAAGCAGAGGAGCGGGAAGGTCGTGGTGGAGGTGCAGCGAGTGATTGAGGCGGAGGAGCGTTGAGGGATCGTGGCAGAGGTACGGCGAGAGATCTTGGCGGAGGTGTGGCAAATGAGGGTATGGGGCCCAGAAGAGCAGAGGGCCCAAGGGTAGCATGGGCCAGCCTGTGAGATATGTGTGCGCTCTAGGACCATGCAACAGAGCCTGTCTCCAGACTTCTTGGTTAATCCTTGCTACTGGTAAAGGCCTAACTCTGTGTGGTGGCTGATGTGCAACGGTCACCACACGTTAAAAAAATCCTCGCACAGGCATCTTCCACCCCTTCAACTGGAGTTCAGGACTGGAATATTGGGTCTTTCATTGAAACATCTGTGAACTCATGTAGAAGCAATTCATCCTTGTTCGAGGGACCGCCTATGATGGTGAACTCCAGCCATGGCCAAGATGCACCAGGGTTCCACCAAACTGGAAACTCACAGTGGCTGTGGCTGCTCTGGAAGTATAGGTTAGTTTTACCAAACATTTTGCATTGATGCAAAGTGGCTTTGGCTTTCCATCAATGTTATATGCATGATGTAACACAGATGAGAAGCCAACCAAATAAGAATATAAGAACATAGGAATTGGGAGCAGGAGTAGGCCATTCAATGACTGAGCCTTTGCAGCCTTTTGGGGTTGACAATTCCAAAGAATCACCACCCTCTGAGTGAAGAAATTTCTTCTCATCTCAGTACCAACTGGCTGACCCCTTATTCTGAGGCTGTGACCCTTGGTTCTAGACTCCTCAGCCAGGGGAAACATCCTCCCTTGCACCTACCCTATCAAGCCCTGTAAGAATTTTGTATGTTTCAATGAGATCACCTCTCATTCTTCTAAACTCTAGAAAATATAGGCCTAGTCTATTCAATCTCTCCTCATAGGACAATCCCCCCATCCCAAGAATCAGACTGGTGAACCTTTGTTGCATTCCCTCTACGGCAAGTATATCCTTCCTTAGGTAAGGAGACCAAAACTGTACACAATACTCCAGGTGTGGTCTCAGCAGAGACCTATATAATTGCAGTAAGATGTCTTCACTCTTATACTCAAATCCTCTTGTAATGAAGGCCAACATACCATTTGCTTGTCTAATTGCTTGCTGTACCTGCATGTTAACTTTCAATGATTCATGCACAAGGACAACCAGGTCCCTCTGAACACCAACATTTCCCAATCTTTCACCATTTAAAAAATACTCTGCTTTTCTATTTTTCCTACCAAAGTGGATAACTTCACATTTCTGCACATTATATTCCATTTCCCATGTTCTTGCCGACTTAGCTTGTCTATATCCTCTTTACATCCTCCTCACAACTTACATTCCCACTTAGCTTTGTATCATCAGCAAACTTGGATATATTACTCATCCAAATCATCGATATCGATTGTGAATAGCTGAGGCCCAAGCACCGATTCTTATGGTACCACTAGTTACAGCCCGCCAACCCGAAAATAACTAGTTTATTTCTACTCTCTGTTTTCGGTCCATTAACCAATCATCAATCCATGCTAAAATATTATCCCCAAACCCATGAGTCCTAATTTTGTTAATAACCTCTTGTGTGAAATCTTATTGAATGCCTTCTGAAAATCCAAATACATATCCACTGGTTCCCCCTTATCTATTCTGCTAGTTACAACCTTGAAATGCACTCATCAAACATGATTTCCCTTTCATAAATCTGTGTTGACTCTGCCCAATCCTATTATTATTTTCGAAGTGCCCTGTTACCACGTCCTTAATAATAGATTCTAGCATTTTACCTACTACTGATGTCAGGCTAACTGATCTATAGTTCCCCTTTTTCTCTTTCCCTCTTTTCTTAAATAGTGGGGTCACCTAGAATTTAGTCAATTAGAGTGAGACCTGCTCAAGGATGTAGTCTCATACTATTCTGGGTTTACACTGAGTACAGTATAATTGTACTGAGCACAAAGGAAACATTTTGGGGGCAAAATCGGACTCCTGTGCGCCTGCCAATGGTGCCTCCAGGGGCGCGAATGGGGCGCGAATGGGCTTTCACCCAGACGCGGCGAGAATGGCATCCCTCCTGCAAAATTGGGCCGGAGTTTTGCGGAGGCACTAAGAGGTAGTACACCGTTACCACCCCGGAAGAGAAATTTGTCCGCATCCCTTCACTTACCGCCTGCCGCTGACAACGAGAGCTTCAGCTGGAGGAGCACAATTTAAAGGCGCCATCTTGACAAAACAATTATTTTTGGCCATTGCTCTTTGCAGCTTGCTAGCAGGCAGAGTGCAGTTGGACAGATTTGAGTGATTTTCACTTCCTTTGTTTCATTGAGAGCAGATTTGAAATATCAACATTTATATCGTTTCAAGGAGACTGTGTTGGCACTCGACCTCCTGCTCCAACGTCACCATCGGAGGCTACTTAGGCAGAGACAAAGGCAGAGCCAAATGCAGAGAAAAACAGGGAGCAAGACAGGGAGCAAGATGTGGTCAGAGGGAGGCGGTCCAAGAGGGCTGGCAACAGGAGGCCTTACCCTCCCAAGGTATTCCGGCAGCAGTTCTCTTACATCAATTTCATTGAGGAACAGTGTGTTTGAAGGCTGCGCTTCAGCAAGGACGTGGTCACAGAGCTCTGCCATTTCCTGCAGCCAGACCTCGAGCCTCAGACCAGGGTGAGGACGGCTCTCTCAGTGGCAGTTAAGGTCACCATTGCGGCCAATTTCTATGCCAATGGATCCTTCCAGTGTGCAACAGGAGACATCTCCAACATCTCCCAGTTTGCCATCCATCGCTCCATCCGTGAGGTTACAGATGCTCTGCACAGAAGGAGAAGGAACTACATCTCTTTCCCCATGACCAGAGAGAAGCAGCACGAGCGTGCATGTGGCTTCGTTAGGAAAGCGGGCTTCCCCTGGTGCAGGGCACGACTGACTGCACCCATGTCGCTTTCCGGGCACCGCATAACAATCCTGAGGTATTTCATAACAGCAAAGGCTACCACTCACTGAATGTGCACTTGGTGTGCGACCACACATGCCGAATCCTCACCATCAATGCCTGCTATCCTGGCAGCAGCCATGATGCCTTCATCCTGTGCCAACTCTTTTTCACACACCACATCAAGCCCATGGCTGGCTGCTGGGAGACAAGTGCTATCCGCTCTCCATGTGGCTCATGACTCCCTTCTGCAACCCCAACACCCCTTCCCAGCTGTCATACAATAAAAGCCATGCCGCCACCAAGAACATCATTGAGCAGACCATCAGAGTGCTCAAGCAATGGTTCCGCTGCCTTGACCACTCGGGAGGAATCCTCCAGTACTCGCCTCAGCGGTTGTCCTATTCATTGTCATCTGCTGCATACTGCACAACCAGGCCATCATGAAGGCGCAGCAATTGCCACTAGGCTTAGCTGCACCACTTCAAGAGGAGGAGAGGAGGAGGAGGAGGAGGAGGAGGAGAAGGAGGAGAATGAGGAGGACGAGGAGAAGGAATATGAACAGCAACACCAGTGATGGAGGAGGCAGCCACTCAATCGCGATTCTGCAAGAGGAGTCCGTGACCGTGTCATCAGACTTCAGATCCAGTGAATTCCATCCCACTTCATGGTTCCTCATCGCATGAATTTGCCCTTCCATACCAAAACCCCCAAATTGAAATGAGAAACAACACCAAAGATGAAACAGTCCAATAAAAATTTATGTTATAACAATTAACTGTATCATAATGGATTTAAGAATCACTCTTGTGCATTTGTAAACTTGAAGTCATCCAAAACTCAGCAGCCCATGGTGTACTAACCCGCATCAAGTCAAGATCACCCATCACCCCTGTGCTTTCTGACTTACATTGGCTCCCAGTTAAACAACGCCTCAATTTCAAAATTCTCATCCTTGTTTACAAATCACTCCATGGACTTGCCCCTCCCTATCTCTGTAATCTTTTTCAGCCTCACAATCCCACAAGATGTCTGCGCTCCTCAAATTCTGGCCTCTTGAACATCCCTCATTATAACTGCTCAACCATCGGTGGATGTGACTTCAGCTGTCTGGGCCCGAAGCTCTGGAACTCCCTCCCTAAACCTCTGCACCTCTCTAGCGCTCTTTCCTTCTTTAAGACGCTTGTTAAAACCTACCTCTTTAAACAAGCTTTTGATCATCTGTCTTAATTTCTTCTGTGGCTCGGTGTCAAATTTTTCAGTTTGCCTGTAACACTGTTGTGAAGCACCTTGGGACATTTTTCTACGTTAAAGGCACTATATAAATAAAAGTTATTATTATTATTTCATTATATCCTCTCTTTGCTTTAACTATTCTAGTGCTCCTTCACAGTGTGTCCCCTATGGCTGCAGCATGGCTGGTGGAAGGCTGCTGTGTGTCAGGGACAAAGACTACAGATGGCCTAGCAGGATGTCCTCGACCAGCTCCGGGCCTAGAAGGCCCAGCTGTAGAGTACACCTCCTCAGACTGGGCGGTGGCAGACTGGGCTGGCTGGGTGACAGGCAGCGCCAAGTGCAATTACGGAGTGGCAGTAGTGGGATCAGGAATGCTGTCCTCATGAGACAGGACAGCAGATTCCTGCTCCACTGACCCAGTGCCACTTCCTGGGGCAGCAGTTCAGCATCCCCACCAATCTGCTAGAGCACAGATGATGGGCTGCTGCGACACTGTGAGATCCCGGGGGAACTGTGGTGTACCCAGCGGCAATGGCAACAGTCAGAGCACGTGTGGCTGACAGCTGAGACTGCATGAGAGCCATCGGATGCCAGCAGTCATTGACTGCATGTTAGCACCAAGACATTGCATAGCATCCAGCTGAGACTGCATGGCGGCAGTTTAAGCTTCCATGCCACCAACCATTGTCTGAATTACAGCACCAAGATGTTGCGTTACTTCCACTTGTGCTGCAATGGAAGCTGCCACATCGCCCATGACACACATCATGAGTTCTGGATCCACATGGTCTCTCTGATAGTCCACAATCGTCTGCAGACTGGCAATGATGGGCTCCATGGTGTGCAGGTACCAGCAACTCCCTCCTGGTTTCCACTACCTCCACCAATGTCTCCAATGCCACATTAGTAAAGCGCAAGGCCCTCTTCCTTTAAGCAGGATTTGCACCAGCCATCGCACAAAGGTGTCTCAGTTGCTGAGAGATATGACTCAAGTGCAGCAATGCTGAGAATGAGCACTATCAGTTTTAAATTACTTCCCCTTTGAGAGCTGGAATGAGCTAGAGGCAAGGATTCTGTGGTAGAGAATTCCACAGGTTCACCACTCTCTGGGTGAAGAAATTCCTCCTCATCTCGGTCCTAAATGGCTTCCCCCTTATCCTTAGACTGTGTCCCCAGGTTCTGGACTTCCCCAACATTGGGAACATTCTTCCTGCATCTAACCTGTCTAACCCCGTCAGAATTTTAAACGTTTCTATGAGGTCCCCTCTCATTCTTCTGAACTCCAGTGAATACAAGCCCAGTTGATCCAATCTTTCTTGATAGGTCAGTCCCGCCATCCCGGGAATCAGTCTGGTGAACCTTCGCTGCACTCCCTCAATAGCAAGAATGTCCTTCCTCAGGTTAGGAGACCAAAACTGTACACAATACTCCAGGTGTGGCCTCACCAAGGCCCTGTCCAACTGTAGTAACACCTCCCTGCCCCTGTACTCAAATCCCCTCGCTATGAAGGCCAACATGCCATTTGCTTTCTTAACCGCCTGTTGTACCTGCATGCCAACCTTCAATGACTGATGTACCATGACACCCAGGTCTCGTTGCACCTTCCCTTTTCCTAATCTGTCACCATTCAGATAATAGTCTGTCTCTCTGTTTTTACCACCAAAGTGGATAACCTCACATTTATCCACATTATACTTCATCTGTCATGCATTTGCCCACTCACCTAACCTATCCAAGGTTAGGTGCTAGGATACCGGTTTCCTAGCGCCAGATCTTCAGCAGCGCTCCCGTGATAGCGCTCCAGGAATCAGGGTTAGTGGCCTAAGAGGGATGTGGAACACTTCCCTTAGCGTTCCACTCCCCTTTTGGGGTGCTAAAAGTGAATATCCCGGTTTTAGGCAGTAAACATCGCCCGGCGCTAAAGTTAGTGACCAGGCAGTATCACCACCTCAAACCGGGCTATACTGAATTTTTATCCAAATACATTTAGCAGTATAATTTAGCTCTGCTTACTCCACATTTCTCTAAGATGGGTACAGTCTTAAACCAGTACCTAAAGTATATTGTAACTTATTCAGCCTGGAACATTTCATAACCATTTTTTCCCAATCAGCATAATACATTTTCATTTTGGTGGCTACTATTGTATAGGGTGTCACTGTAAGATCTGTTCTTCCCACCAACGGTAAAAATTGGACTATTAAAGAAAAATTTAGAACTGCATTACAGCCCACAAAAAGAGCTGGGCAGAAAAGAGTTAATTCAAACATGGCAGCCAAATCATCAGAGCACCAGAAGAGAGACAGCCACACCTTCAATGGTTTTCTGTCTGGGCCAGGGAGTGATAACCAGAGACAATCAACACAGACAATTCACACATTCGATGGTCCTGACCATTGCAGCGAAACTATGACTCATCGAGAGATTGGACATCATCAGAGCACCAGAAGAGAGACATTCACACCTTTAATGGTTTCTGTCTGAAAAGATACAGGAACATTCACATATTCATTTACCTTTAACATGGTTAAAGAAGCGTACCTTGGCCCATGGCTCCAGAAAGGCTAATATCAGTGTGGGTCTAGACAATGGACCGGACCCTGAACCATTTGAATACAAATGCTATGAGAAACCAACAATTAAGTCACCTTGGGAAAGTTACATTGTAAAGGACCTCACCCTAAGACAGGCGGTGGCCAAAGTAATCATAGACAATGAACATAAATGAGGGACAATTCATCATCATAGGCAGTCACTTGGAATCGAGAAAGACTTTCTTCCACTCTTAGCATGAGTTCTCAGGTGGCTGTACAGTCCAATACGAGAACCACAGTCTCTGTCACAGGTGGGACAAACAGTCGTCGAGGGAAGAGGTGGGTGGGACTGGTTTGCCGCATGCTCTTTCCGTTGCCTGCGCTTGAATTCTGCACGCTCTCGATGATGAGACTCGAGGTGCTCAGCGCCTTCCCAGATGCACTTCCTCCACTTAGGGCGGTCTTTGGCCAGGGACTCCCAGGTGTCAGTGAGGATGTTGCACTTTATCAGGGAGGCTTTGAGGGTATCCCTGTAACGTTTCTGCTGCCCTCCTTTGACTCATTTGCCGTGAAGGAGTTCCGAGTAGAGCGCCTGCTTTGGCAGTCTCGTGTCTGGCATGCGAACTATGTGGCCTGCCCAGTGGAGCTGATCAAGTGTGGTCAGTGCTTCAATGCTGGCGATATTGGCCTGGACAAGAACACTGATGTTGATGCATCTGTCCTCCCAGGGGATTTGTAGGATCTTGCGGAGACATCGTTGGTGGTATTTCTCCAGCAACCCGAGGTATCTATTGTACATGGTCCATGTTTCTGAGCCATACAGGAGGGCAGGTATAACTACAGCCCTGTATACCATGAGCTTGGTGGCAGTTTTGAGGTCTGTTCTTCAAACACTCTTTTCCTCAGACGGCCGAAGGCTGCACTGGCGCACTGGAGGCGGTTTTGGATCTCGTCGTCAATGCCTGCTCTTGTTGATAGGAGGCTCCCGAGATAAGGGAAGGGGTCCACGTTTACATTGTAAAGGATCTCACCCTACAGACAGGCGGTGGCCAAAGTAATCATGGACAATGACCCTAAATGAGGGACAATTATTCATCAAGAGTTCACATTTGATGTTGCCATCGTATTAAACCTGTTTCAAGATTGCAAGTTGGTTTTTGGTATAACTTTTGAAGGCAAGGGAGCAGTACAGGAACAGAATCAAAACAGCAACATAAGCCAGCGGTGTGTCTGCGGGACACAAGCTGCAATGAAGAAAAGAGCCTACAGTCAACCTCAGAAGATAGCTAATTGCATATTTGTTCCAGCCAAATCATAGAAGGGTTTTGTGATTGGGTCTGGGTAACTATATGTGTAGCAGTCAAATCGCGGCTGGGTTTAACTGTGTCAAGTTGTGCCGATGCAAATGACCCTTTCGTAGGGGTTTGTATTCTGGGGTTTGTTAGTCCCACACAATGCAACAAGTATCAAAACAAAATATGGGTCCAGAGGAATGGTAAGTAGTAAAGCATAGAAAATCTGGCAAAGACAAGGCAAACATGGCCCAGCAACAAGGGACAAGAAAGGCAGGTAGACCCCAAGGGTGGGGACCACCTCGCTGGCCGTGCACCGGATAATCACCCCAAGCATCAACCCAGATATCCTTCACTTCCAGTGGCTCTGGTGCAGCCATCCTTCAGCACCAGTGCCTGCTGTCTGAGAGAAAATGGGACTGGGGGCTAAGGTCTAACGTTAAACTCAATGTTAAGGGCAGAAGAAAGGCAAAAAAAAGAAAGATTTGCACTTATGTAGCTCCTTTTGTGACCTCACGATGTCCCAATACACTTTACAGCCAAATAAGTACTTTTGAAGTGTAGCCACTATTGTAATGTAGTAAAGGCGGCAGCCAATTTGGCAAGCCTCACAAACAGCAATGTGATAATGACCAGATAATCTGTTTCTAGATGTCATTAGGAAGAATTAGGCTACCATCACTATACCAACATTTGTCTAAGAGCCACCCACCACCTCCGAGAGAGAGCAGCGACCTGGGATCGGGGCTCTTATATCAGGGAGTACAAGAGCTGGAGCACGGGCCCTGCAACATCATGGGCCACCCCGACCTGCAAGAGGGCACAACCGCAGGTCGGGAGTATAAGAGCACTACAACGTACAGCGTGAACCGCTCCAAGTGTGCGAAGGCTTCGAGGTGGGCGACATCATCAAAACCCAGTTCGCCATTTGGAGCATGGGCAGGAACATTGGCGAGGCCCAGGTATAGTAGTGGAGCGGGAAGGTCGGTGTGGATGAGCAGTGAGAGATCATGCAGAGGTGCGGCAGATCATTGAGGCAGAGAAGCGGCGAGAGATCGAGGCAGAAATGCAGCGGATGATCGAGGCAGAGGAGCGGTGAGGGGTCGTGGTGAAGGTACGGCAAATGTTTGGTGTGGAGGTGCGGTGAGAGATCGAGGCGGAGGTGCGGCGAATGTTTTGTGGTGGAGGAGCGGTGCGAGGTTATGGCGGAAGTGCGGCGAATGTTTGTGGCGGAGGAGCGGCGAGAAATCGTGGCGGAGGTGCGGTAAATGAGGGTTAGGGGCCCAGAAGAGCCGAGGGCCCAGGAGCAACACGGACCAGCCCACACTGTGATGTGTGCGCACTAGGTCTGTGCAGCAGAGCAGGTCTCCAGTCATCCTGGTTAACCCTTGCCACTGGATAAAGGCCTAGCTCTGTCAAGCCTGTGTGGTGGCTGATGTGCAACGGTCACCACATGTTAAAAAAATCCATGCACAGGTATCTTGCATCCCTGGAGCTCAGGACTGGAATATCGGGTCCTTCATTGAAACCTCTGTGGAAGCAAGTCATCCTCGTTCGAGGGATGATGATAATGATATATTATAGTGATTTATACAGGGGAGGTAAACATGTGATGCAAATGACCCTTTCGAAGGGGTTTGTATTTGGGGGTTCGTTAATCCAATATAAATCGTAGTGATTTATACTGGGGAGGTAATTGTGTGTATATTCAATAAACAAACAAATCTTGGTTGAGCCAAAACCCAGTACTTATAAATCCTGACGTCAAAGAAGTGTGTGTAACGGGGGACTAGGTATTTAGAAATACTTACACATTAGCCCTTGGGCACAATACACAATTTGTTTTGGTTTTGAAAAAAATTGCTACTTCAGCATTTTGTTTGCAAATAAATGTAATCACCATCGAGCTTGGCACTGTCGGCACTCTGAACGCAGAACTCTAATTTATCTTATTAGCCTAATTAAGGCTCCCATTCCGTAGATGTTTCAATGTAAGTTTAATAGTGCGATAAGCTAGTTACAAATTGAAATAGAAATTGGCCACGAGTTTCTATGCAGTGTGTTTTTATGAACTAAATTAATTTACTTTCATATCTGTATTAACTCAATAAAAGAAAATATGTGGTGAGTGAAATTAATTTATAATGATTTTTGTAACTGTGATATAATCGTTATGCAACTGTTCGAATATAGGTAAAGAATTGCAGTCGCTTAATTGATGGTGATACACAGGGGTCGAAATTGGGTTTTGTACGCCGCCCGTTACTGCGGCAAACGCCTACCGTTGTTGGTAAGCGGCGTCGACGCCTCGCCCTAGATTCAGTCAGCTCTTTGGCAGAAGCACCAAGAGACAACGCTGCGCTGGCTAACGCCCGCCGTGTGGTGACATCATCCAGCATACAACGCCTCTTTGACGCCTCTGTCACGCCATTTGCTTGGTACGGCTGCCGTACAAACAGGCGGCCGTTCAGCCAGGAAAACAGTCATAACAGAGCGGATGTCGAGTGGAATAGCCCAGGAAGGAAAGTAAGTTTTTCTCCCTTTATTTCTGCATGTTTTCATTAGTTTTAAGAGTGGGGACGTGTGTGGGTGGATTGGAGAAATTTTAGTTATTTTTTTTTTCATCCCGTTTTTTTTCTAGCCTCCCATTGGGAAATTCAATAGGCCTCCTGAGCTCCCGCCCAATGTTGAGTGTGCAATGTCGCTTTTTAGCGGTGCTCTCTTATCTTTGGGCATAAAAACTGAATTTAAAACTTTGAGGCTGCGCCTAATGCCTGCCGCTAAAATCAGCACTCAGGCGGTGACACGGCCTCAAGAACGACAGTACCGAAATTTGACCGCTGAATTTCTATTTAGAGAGCTTGATTTTGAATCCTCAGCTATTTGTTGCTGACCATTCACTCTCACTGATTCTCAAATATATAGAGTTGTATAGAAAGAATAATAGAAGACAACTGCTTCTAATTGCCTTGGGACACTTTAGGATGTTAACGGCACTATATAAAAGCATTGTTGTTAAGAGGAAATAAAGAATGAGAACCAATCCTACCCAAATAGAGTCGGCATGGGAATTCCCTTCCATGCTGGCTCTGCCCATCTGACGTCAGGAGCATGGAACTTATGCCGTTGGTGTGCTGTCTGTTCTATGGAATTTTAGGGTCTTTTCTTTGCCTTATGTCATACACCAATGCCCCTTTTGAAGATACGGTGCCAAAAAAAATATATCCAATATCCAAATATGAATTCACTGATGATCTATATAAGATTAAAAAAATAACTTGAGTGAAAGAATCTAGCTAGATAGCTTTCTTGGTAACAATTTTATATTTACTGAAAATTTGTATTGGATTCTGTAATACTTCAACAGCTTGGGGTAGGTAGTACAATAGCAAACTCCCATTATGAGGAATTGCATTATGTGCCTGCTCCCCATGTTATTGGGCATGAAAGCCTGAGGTACAATGCATGCATCAGTGCAACCGCTGAGCACAAAGGAGGCATATAACAAGTCAGAGCTGCCAGGCTCATTGAGCCCCGGGCTTTGAAGCAAATTAGATGGCCACTTCATAATGCAGCCAGAGTGCCAGGTGACCTCCCACTGACCCCCATACACTCTAGTAGAGTCAGCGGCAGAGATCGCCAGCATGTGCAAATTCAAAGAGCTAGAGAACCAGGTAGTGTATGTGCCATGGGGGATTATAACTACACAATTAAAGTAGTTAAATCCCCGATGTAACTATTTGTAACAGGGGTCTGTCAAGCGCCGCCCCCCTGCCCGTACTGCACTTTTTTGACCAACAGACGACAAGCCCCGCCCCTGTCAAGCTCTGCCCTCCTCCCGGCCTAAATCATTCCACGCACGTGGTGCTGAGAAGCAGACCTGAGGCTCCGACTGTCTCCCCGCGACAAGCCTGGCCCCAAGAGCGGCGGTCCTGGGCCCCGAGAGTGGGAGAGAGAGGGAGAGAGAGAGAGGCTGTGGGGCGGGGGGGGGGGGAAGACGGATCATGTTCTTCCAAACCCCCACAAGGGACATCAGAAGTCATGACACTGTCACTATTCACTTCATACCCAATAAACTTCTTAATAATCTGTACACAATGCCTGCCCCATCTATGGTAGGGTCCGGGGGTGGGGGGGGGGTGGGTGGGGAGGAAGGATGCACTTGCGCTGGGGTAAACCATTTCGGCTGGGGAAGGCATGCACTTGGACTGGGATAAGGCACATTGGCTAGGGGAGGCATGAACTTGGACTGGGTTAAGGCACTTCAGCTGGGGGAGTGATGTAGGACTGGGGTAAGGCACTTTGGCTGGGGGAGGCATGCACTTGGACTGGGGTAAGGCACTTTGGCTGGCCCTTGTCTTCTGGGGAGCTCGGTCCTCTGTCGCTTCAGAAAGTCAAAGTGGATCGAGTTACAATTTGCAAAGTAAGTGAGACCTTGGGATGGGTGGTTCATAAGAACATAAGAAATAGGAGCAGGAGCAGGCCATACGACTCCTCGAGTCTGCTCTGCCATTTAATACGATCATGGCTGATCCGATCATGGACTCAGCTCCACTTTCCTGCCCGCTCCCCATAACCCCTTATTCCCTTATCGTTTAAAAAAACTGTTTATTTCTGTCTTAAATTTATTCAATGTCCCAGCTTCCACAGCTCTCTGAGGCAGCGAATTCCACAGATTTACAACCCTCAGAGAAGAAATTTCTCCTCATCTCAGTTTTAAATGGGCGGCCCCTTATTCTGAGATCATGCCCTCTAGTTCTAGTCTCCCCCATCAGTGGAAACATCCTCTCTGC